>NC_046365.1:14491469-14844652 GCF_011125445.2 Fundulus heteroclitus
AATATAACTTTCAGCATTATTGTTTTAATTGATGCTCAAGTTTTTATGTCTGATTTAGACCTGGACTTTGACGAGACTCATAAGGGCCCGTTCTTGTAACGGCTTTGAATATGTTTTGATCTAAACCAATGATTCTCAACTTCAGAACGTTGTCTGATCAGAGGTTGTGATACTAGCAATTTATTGTTTGCATTTATACAAACAATAAATCCCCAAAACAAGTCAATTTGTATCATTAAAATTCTGCATATATCAGCCTTCGGATCCTCACCATTGCACATATGCCCCTATTGTTGCACCTGTGCTGGCTGCAGTCACAACTAATGAGTGTTACCTCATGCACCTGTGCTGCGAGCTTCTGTGATCTTTGCTGCTGAACCAAAAATAAAACATGGCTGACAAATGTAAAAGTAGCAAGGATATACTATCATCACCATCATCATCAAAAAACAAAACAAAACCAAAAAAGAAAAAGAAAATGCAACACCTCGACAGTTGACTTGGGCTGAGAAATGTCCTGAGCTTCAATAAATACAGATTTTGTCATTTCTGGTGAGAAGATAGCAGCTGACACCATGAAACCAAACAAACTCCAACACCAGCAGACTAAACATCATGAAACTACAGGTAAAAGTAAGGAATACTTTAACAGGAAAAAGCAGTTGGCGCTGTCAAGATGATCCGCTGACATCAGAAATAACCCTAGAACGAGCAGGTGGCTATTAACATGGGGCCACAGTGGCGTTTTAGAGGGTTCGCTTTTAGTCACCAAGGCTAAAAGCCTCACAGTATCAGAACAGCTCATCAAACCTGCCTGCCTGAAAATTGTCCCCCTCTCTCTTAAGGCCAGAAAAGATGAAATGGCAGAAATGTGGCTAAACCAGCAGCATAATAAGATTAGGAAGGATCCCTTTGCCATTCAGTTGGGTGAAACGGTGGTGCCAGGCGAGTCCGTGCTCACTGCTTATGTGCAGCACATTAATGGCGATGACTTGGAAGAAGAAATTCTTATGTCTACAAATTTACCCACAGCGACAAAATAAAACGTCCTGCAAGACCACAATCAATCACGGTGCGAAACAGCTGAATGACGGGTGTGGGATCAAAACAGCATATCTTGCCGACTTATTCATGCTTTACAATAAGACAAGCCAGCGGACGCAACAGCCTGATTCAAATGTAATGATTTTCTGATCAACTTTGAAGACTGAATACAAAAATTCTAAGGTATGATTGATTCTCTCCTGGTATGCCAAAGGAAGCTGTGCACAATGTGCGCAAACTGGAGAACAGGCTTGAAAATTATTTTGAAAGGAGAGTTGTAGCAATTTCCACTGCTGCTGAAGCAATCACCTTGGCACTGTCCATGCGTCTTTATGCACAGAGTTTATCCACCTCATGAACCTGCTCTGCAAGGAGATGAAAAGTCGCTTTGCCAACATGGATGGGCATTAACCAAAAGAAACATGGGGGATTGACCCCTACATTTCCACTGTTGGGGATGTGGAATACCTTGGCTGTGAAGACGACCTTTGTGACCTCCAAGCTGATACTGTATCAAAGAAAAGTTTCCAGAGAGAATGGATGCAAACCGTTTTGTTTTGTGGCACCCAGACTGGCCAAGCACACACTGATGAGGATTAGTCTCCCATGCTTGTACTCATTTCAGTTGTACGGCGACCAATTTTCCCTTTTACAAATAAAAGTTTGTAACCACGACTTTTTTATTGTTCCGAAGAAAAGATTAAAGTTCAAACACGTCTTTGGGAGAGTTGGGGAGTAGCGAAGGATGGGGAGGTGCTTAGCTTGGCTTGGAACTAAGGAAAAGGGGCGACGAGGATAAAGGCTGGGTGCCACCAATTAAAACCACTGGATTGTAGCACTAGCTGTGTGATTGGGCTCAGTACAAAAACAAAAAAAACTAAACCTAAACCCAGTCTCAAGTCTTCCCTTTCAGGATTGTCCCCGATTTTAGCTCTCACCACCTTCCCTGGCCCTGCTAAAGAAAGATATTCTCACTCCATGATGCTGCCCCCACCGTGTTTCACTGTGTGAATGGTTGATGTGGGGCGTTAATGTCCCTCTAAATGTGGCATTTTGCATGTAGAATTCAAAAAGTCACATATTGGCCTGAAATGAACAAAGCACCATGTATGTGGTGTCCCTTGTGTGGCTCGTGGCAAAATGCAAAGGGTGCCTCTTATGCCTTCCTTCTTTATGTCACTCTTCCATAAAAGCCAGATTTGTGAAGTGCATGATTATTAGTTGCAGACAGATTTTGCCTCCTGAGATGATGTACGTAACTCCCCCCAGAGTTACCATCGGCCTCTTGGCTGTTACTCTGATTGATGCTCTCCTGGCCAGGCCTGTCAGTTTAGCTTGGTGATGGTGTTGGGGTAGGTTTGAAGCAGTCCCAGACTCTCTAAATCCTTAGATGATATATTTAGCAGTGTTTCATGAAGCTTTTGATGTTTTATGACCTAACCCAGCTTTAGATTTCTCCACATTCCTTCTCCCTGACCCGTTTGCCATGTGCCTTGGTTTTCAGGGTGCTGCTGCTTCACTAATGTACTCTAACACACCTCTGAGTCCTCCACAGAACAGCTGCATTTATGCCGAGATTACATTACACACTTGGACTATTTACTTACTAACCTCTGAAGGCCTCTGGGTTTTATTTAGGGGTGTTAAAGTGCAGGGGGGGTGAATACAAACAAGCGTCACACCTTTCTGATTCACATTTTTGCACCACTTTATGCTGGTCTATCGCTGCAAATCTTGATAAAATACCTTGAAGCGTGTGGTTTCAGCACAAGAAAATGCGCAAAGCTCAAGGGGTGTGAATACTTTTGCAGTGCACCGTTTGTCCAACAAATCTGGCCTTAGCGCAGATAATATCTCAGCGGAACAACATATTTGACTTTATGAGAGACGTGTTAAGATGGTGTCAGCTGCTGATGCCCTCCTTCGTTTGACAGGGGATGTCTAGGCTTTCTGTCGGGAACTGTTACCGAGCTGCGGGAGGCTTTTGAAGGTATCAAATGGTTGGAATCATCTAAAGTGGCCCAACTGCGCGCGCACACGCACGCGAGCCAGGCGGATGGAGATCGGCTTATCTAATGCCGTTTGCTCGTGCTGAGTGAGGCAGGGGTAACAAAACACCCTGCCTGGTACCCTACTTCACTCATTGGCCCCGTTAATTATTCACCTTGCCTGGAGGGCCATGCAGACCTTACACACACACACACACACACACACACACACACACACACACACGCACACACGCACAGACAGCGAGTCCAAAGCATCTGCAGTATGTTTAATTTATGTTCTTGAAGTTGTTTTCTTTTGTTCCTGCTGGTGGCCAACTCAGACACTGTCCTGTTAACTGAGACAGGAAGGGGAGGGGGTGGGGATTAAAGGTCTGAACCGCTGAAGAGGAATGCAATATCACAGACAGCCCAGAGGGCATCATTCATGACATCCTTCATTCATTTATTAGCCACACCTCCCCCCCCTCACATCTTTTAAGTGCCTATTATCTGCTTTTTCCTCCTCAGACCAAAAGGAGCAGGCCGAAGCAATTAAACACTTTGTGTGGCGCTAAGTGGGCACATCCTACGGGGGCAGAAAAAGTCCCGACTCTTAGCCGAAGATCTGAGTCGTGGATTTTCAACGGTTCGACGACAGGGCGTGCTCTAATCCTTGCAGGAGGATGCTGGGCCTTATTAGCTCGTGTGTGTGCGCGGATGTGTGTGTGTGTGTGTGTGTTTGCGTAGCGCCTGGGCGGTGTGGGCCAGTTTTGAAAATGTTGACTTAGCTTGTATGGCCCTAAATGAGTGATGGTTTCCCTTCAGTGCTTATTCGTCTCTGTCGCAGCATATTCCAAGAGCTCTACTTATAGATCTGCCCAGAAGCGTGTAATATTTCTTCTAAAGGGTCTGACAGGACAGAAAGGCCGTCTCAGCACTAAACTGACCGTTGCAATGCATGACAGGAAGAAAAGGACGTGGAAGACTATTAAGATAGTAGAATCATTCAAATATAATTAAAGATTGTGATGATTTGAAGAGTCGTCCTTAATGCTTTAAAGACTTTGTATCATGGACGTTTTTTTTTTTCCATACCACCAATTTGAAGGTGCCACCTATTTTCAAAGACAATTTCTTAATTTCTAAATATACAGTAAAGTCCCAAGCTCCAAATACATCTAAAGATGGAATGAAACACCGCCCAATTACGAACCTCCCCAAGACATGGCTGTGCATCCAAACTGACAGGCTGGACAAGGACAGCATTTATTAGGGTAGGAGCCAAGAGGCCCTTGGTCACTCGGGAGGAGCTGCAGACATCCATAACTCAGACTGGAGAATCCTCTGAAAGGACGACTATCATTTGTGAAATCAGCCCAATTGGGGGAAAAAAGGAGCCATTGTTAAAAAATATATCCATACAATGTTGTGTTTGAGGTCTGTTACAAGCCATGCAGGTCTTCTGGTCAGATGAAACATAAACGTGAGCATTTTGGCTTACATCACTAATCTCCTTGTGTAACTCGTTGTGGAAAACGTAACACTACACTCCCCCCCCCCCCCCCCCCCTGAACAATGTCCACCGTGAAAGAAGACTGTGGAGGTATCGTTCTTTGAGATCCTTTTTTTTAATGACCGTCTGAGTGGATGGAGGAAATGTGAAGCTGAATACATAATCAAGAGAACTCCATATTTAAAATGCGTCGACGAGGCAATAGGGAAGTCTTTACCACATTGTTAATAATAGCCTGGAGAGAGGAGTGGCGGTCCATGAAAACAGATGTGTGACCTTAAAGCTATTATTCACCTTTTTTTCCCGTCAAATGTGACTGTACTACATATTAATGTACAAAGTTATGTCATCATGCAATGAGAGGAGTTGCTTTCATGAACAGGAAGTCCCTTTTTTGGTTGCTGTGGTTTCTTCCCCCCAGTCAGTGAACATGTATATATTTCAGGCAGGTTAGGCATGAAGCGTTGTTCACACCCACCGGTTACCCTAAATAAGATAAAGCAGGTACTGACGATAAAAGCGTGACTTCTGGTGTTCTATATGTGCAAAGGTTCAAAACAGGATCAAGACAAATCTTGCGGGTTGCTTTTACGTCCACTAGAGGGTAGTAGCATGTCATGAAAACGGGTTAAAGCTTATTCAGTTCTATTTCTTCATTTCGTTTTATGACTCCTGTAATCAATGCTTGTCTGGTTTGACTAAACATTTGAAGAGCCCGTCGACAAAAAAAAAAATATATATATATATATATAGGCTATATATATAAAAAATTAAATTTTAAGAACCTCAAAAATCTCAAAGAAGCTAAAAAAAAGAAAGATTTTTTTACAGCTCCTGTCCTGTGAATGGCACAGCATGTAAAGAGCGCCTGTTATTGCCATCCTGCTCCTGTCCGTCAACAGCTGTAACTCCAATTAAAGCCCACCACCCCCCTTCCTCCTGCAAAAACTCTTTAGACCAACTCTGTGTGACAGATGTGGCCGTCGGTGGGCGAGGAGAAGCTTTTGAAATCAAAGGGCCTTCATATGAAGATTTCAAATGAAAGTTAAATGATCCTTGTGGAAATTACAGGGTCCCTTTGGCTGCTTCAAAGATAAGATTGAGCCAGAAGGCGACGCATGGAGGTAATAAATAATTGCAGCCAGAAAAAAAATATATAATTAGCATGTGCTATATTTGTGCACGCGGGCCTCGTATATTGCTCTATAGATCCACCGATCTGTGCATGTGGCGAAGTATGCACTCCCTAATGCGCAAGCACGCGTGCGTTTGTGCGCATTTGTATGTACGTGTTTGTGTCGAGGGTGTTTGGGATGGATGGAGCCCTGTCACTGTGTCTCCATGGAGATAAGAGAAGCCCGACAGGCTGGCAGAGAGAATGACAGCTTTTATATCAATCATGCTGACTTATAACTGTACGCGTGTGGACAAGTGTGTCTGAACGCTAAGGGGTTAGGGAAGGGTATTAGGCTGGAATCAAAAATAAATCAATGTCATGTGGTTTGTAAGTCAGCAGCTGTTGTCAGTTTGGCCTCACCTCTCGCTGTAATCTCTAAACTCCAGTGACCACACGGCCCTACACAACACACACACACACACACGCACACACACACACACACACACACACACACACACACACACACACACACACACACACACACACACACACACACACACCAAACAGATGCCAGCATGTGTCACCCATCCCTAAGTGCCTGGACGACGCCCAGAAGGAGATGCTCAGCCAAATGTTGCCCTGGCTACATCTTTCAAGCTTCTCTGTGATTCGATTGTCAGATTTACTTTCTGTTCCTCTGAATATCTCCACATTTTTATTTATTTATTTATTTTTTTTTTTTTTACCATACACCCACATCTCCCCGCTTTCTTTCTCCATCCTCTCCCGTCTCCATCTCCGAGCACGCCTCCAACCCCCGAGCCCGGGTGAATCCGTAAGCTGATGCAGCGTATCTGTGAGGAATTGGGAATTCAATTGGAGAAAATAAGGCTTTTGAGTTTGAAGCCAGATATTTAATTAGGGGAGTGAATTATAGCTGTGTCGCTGCAGGGACGAGGCGCAGAGGTAATGTGACCGAGTAAACAATAAATGAGCTCCAAAAAGAAGAAGGGAAAAAGAAAAAAGAAAAAAAAACAGAGAATAAACACAGTTTTCTCAAGCATGCTTCAAGGAAATCTTAACACCTACTCATGCTTTTGCAGAACCTTTCTGTACTTCCTCACTTAAACCAAGGGGAACAAAAACACATTATTCTACACTATAGGTGTGTAAACAGTCGTTTCTCTAATGTTATCAACATTTTGTTCCCCCCACAGCAGGTCTCAGACAGAGATGCCCGCAGTGGGACAGAAAGATAAAGAAGGAGAATCTGGAGATAAGACGAGGATGAGATTAAAATCTAACCTCCACTGTGATTAGGTACTGCCCTCATAGGCTGATCTGCACTGATAAACACACTCCCCTAGAAAATCACCCACACACCTCCACACCGTTTGAATTTTGGATTATGTTGGATCCTTATCGGTTGGATTTTATTTTATTTTCCCTCAGTTTTTCTATCTTTTTTTTTTTTTTTTGCTTGTTTTCGTTTGTGTGCAATGTGACAATCATGTTTATTGCCTCCCTTGGCAAAAGTATGAAAGAAAACTTAAAACAATGTCACATTGTGTTCTAGTAGCAAAATCTTGCCTTGTAAAATAATGGATTATTCCATCGAGGACATTTACATTTAAATCCACATATTCTCTTTAAAAGGAAACATTCATTTTTCTCACAGTCTGACATTAATCAGACTAAACTTTTCCTGCTTTGGGTCAATTGGGACTTCCCAAATTATATCTTTGTAGGTAAATACAAGAATAATAAACATTTTTTTTCTTTTTTTAATTACTTTTTTAAAATTCAAACTGTGTCACTTGGATTCACGATTTTAGTATTCCTCCACAAGCTTCTTGCAGTCGGTTGCTGTAAATTTGACCCATTCCTCATGATAGGACTGGTGTGTCCAGTTTGTAGGCTGGCTTCCTGTTTGATGTCTTGAGATTTTGCTACAACACACTGCAAAAAAGGGATCTAAAAGTAAAATTTCCTTGAAATTAGTGTTTGGCAATAAGATGATCTGCCAATTAAATTAATGTTTTTACCCCTATAATAAGATAATTAGATATATTCACTTGAAATAAGATGATGGAGATGAGTTGTTGCTATTTTAAGTGTAAAAATTATTTACCTGCTCTAACCAAGGGAAAAATACACTAATTTCAAGAAAATCTGCTTACTTTTAGTTCCCATTTTGCATTGTACTTTCACATCATATTCTTTCCCTATCATACCATCTATTTGTAAAGGTTACCACTTCCTCCTGCAGTAAAGCACCCACACTACACGATACTGACGTACTCCGCTTCGCAAGTTCGTCCCTGTTTCTCCAGACGTGGCCACAGTCATTAAGGCCAAATGCTTGAACTTCAGTTTAATCAAACCCCATTACATGTCTCCAGAAATAAGGGCCTTTATCTGTGAGTAGGTTTTGGAAACTGTAGTCGGGCTGTTTATGTTGGTTTTGGAATAATAGGTTTTTTCCTCCGTGGTCAGCTGTTCAGCCCATTTTGGTAAAGGACTAATTTCACCCAATTTAAATCTTCATCGTACCAGCCTCAGCCAGCATCTTCTTTTGCTTTTATGCTGGGTTATTATCACATTTCACACCAGAACAGAATCTCTGACACACATCATCTTTCTCCTTCCTTAACGGTAGTATGATGGCCAGACGTTCCCATTTACAATTGAATTTATTTGTTTGAACAGATGAATCTGGCTCTACACACAAGGATGGAGCGTGTTTGGGGCATGCTTTAAAAACCATCTACAGCATGTGCACTGCTCTTTATGAGCTAAAATGTTGCAAAGCTCATAAAATCATGAAATCTTACCCAGAGGTTCTTAAATGATTTTAGAGCATTGTCATCTTAGTGTACGTGAACTTCTGACTTTGAGATAAAAAAAAGTAAACAATACAATAACTGACAGGTAAGGCAAAAATAATTAGATTTGATCACAGTTAAGCTTGTTTCACTATGCAAAGGCACTGCTTATTAGGCTGAGTTTACCTCCAGCTCTTCAGAATGAAGAAGTCTTTTGGAGTAGAGACAAAACGTTTGAACACAGAAGAACCTGTCCAGAAGACCTACTCAATTTCTTTCTTTTTTTTGTATCCAAGCATAGTATTTGGAAGAAAATGCTATCTCCTGAGATGGTAGTTGTACAGAAAAATATGCAGAACTGCTACTTTGAATTCCTTATGCTCTCTTCTCTTCAGCCCACCCTACAATCGTTCTACTGGTTCTATATGTGGGAACAGAGATGGTCATGGAAGAATTGAACTTTATTGGTCTCACAATGGAGACATTCACTTCTGCATTTTAACCCATCCCTTTGGGGAGCAGTGGGTTGCCACTGTGTGGCGCCCAGGGAGCAATCGGGGGTTAAGGGTCTTGCTCAGGGACCCAGAGTGCAGGCTATGGGGATCTTACCCATAGATATTATATAAAGTAGACCCCGCGTTGACTGTCGCGGCGCAGGGATTACGGCCGCCATCTTGGGGAGGTCGACCTACTATCCTATCCTGCTGATTCAAGCTGAACAGACGAATGACACCTCAGTACTGTGCGGTGCTGAGGCGTCATTCGTCAGACTATTGACGTCAGGGCTCGAGGAATGATTTTTCACAAGTAAGATGAACAGATATTGTTTATATTTTTGATATAACATTGGGCGTCACACAATGTGATTTTTCTAATATTAGGTAGAGAGATACAGGTCTACACGTGGATGCTACAAACAGAATGCAAGTTTTTGTGACTTAGTCTCTCCAAAATGGCATCTGCTCCGTGAAGGCATCAGAGCTTTAGACAGTGAATAAACAGCATCTCTCTCTCTCTCTCTCTCTCTCTCTCTCTCTCTCTCTCTCTCTCTCTCTCTCTCTCTCTCTCTCTCTCTCTCTCTCTCTCTCTCTCTATATATATATATATATATATATATATATATATATATATATACACAACATACATATATCCTGTCAGAATATTCTATTACTTTAACCCAACTAAGATTATTTAAATGCACTGGACCATTTATTACAGTTTTAAAGTTTTCAGCAAAAAAAAAAAAAAAAGTGAAAATGAGTTCAATATTCAGTTAGTTATAGTTGATTAAAATTGATTCTGCGCCTGGTCAACACATTACAATGAGCTGAGCTGCCGACCGGCTCCGAGATGGCGCCCCCAAATCTCGTCAGCGCCCATAGGCGAAAGCGGTCGATGCGGGGTCTACCCTTTTATTATGTCTATGATCAAACCGGGTACTTGCTACCTTCTCAGAGCGCAAGCACGCTGCTCTAACTGCTGCTCTAACCACTAGGCCACCACTCCCCCTAAAGAAGGGTAATCCAGTGTCTAGTGAACCATTTCTGTGTTGATTTGTGTTGTTGTAGTTCATTGCCCTGGTAAAAACAATAATTGACCACCCCTTTTTACTTTACTGACAGAGCAAGGTTATAATACAGACTGATGTAGTGACGTCATAAACCTCCTTCAGTCAGGATGTGTGTTAGAACTGACCTTCCATACTTTCAACAACAATAAGCCATGGTTTTCCTCCCATCTGAGGCAACTGTGTCAAACCACAGAGGCTTTCCACAGTGGAGGCCTGGCCTTATATAAGCAGACTAGAACCAAGTTAACCAAGCAGATGAAGCTAGTAAAAAGAAACTACGGTGAGAAAATAAAAAAATCATTTCTGCACAAATGACGCAACTTCAATGTGGATAAGCCATAACATACTATAGGACCCGCTGCCCTCCAGCGTCTGAGTGGGAAGAAAGCCCCCTGACGGTGGGCTGATGGTGCTGACGGTGCTGACGGTGAGTTCCCTCTCTGTCTGAAAACCTGTCCTGACCAACGGTCCCCCATCTTCACCAACATATTGAACAAATCTCTAGAGGTGTGTGAGGTTCCCTCCTGCTTAAATCGCTCCTACATCATCCATCACTGGACGTCTGTGGTCCTGAAATCCTTCGAGCGCCTGCTGCTGAAGCATCTCAAAGACATCACAGACCCCCTGCTGAACCCCCTGCAGTTTGCTTACTGGGCTAAGCAGAGCATGCTTTCAAGCCGGGTATACATTTCATCCTGCACCACCTCGACCATCCAGGGACATACGGCAGGATCCTGTTTGTGGACTTTGGCTCAGCTTTCAACACGATCAACTCTGACATCCTCCACCAGGACCCCACCCAGCTCACAGTGCCGCCCTTCACCTGTCAGTGAATATCCAGCTTCCTGACTGACCGCCAGCAGCAGGTGAGGCTGGGAAACATCTTCTCTCTCCTCTCTCCTCTTCTCTCTGTATACAAATGACTGCGCATCTGCGGACCCGTCTGTGAAACCCCTAAAGTTTGTAGATGAGACAGCTGCCATTGGTTTG
Organism: Fundulus heteroclitus; assembly: GCF_011125445.2. Taxonomy (NCBI): domain Eukaryota; kingdom Metazoa; phylum Chordata; class Actinopteri; order Cyprinodontiformes; family Fundulidae; genus Fundulus; species Fundulus heteroclitus. Next base: position 14,502,517 of record NC_046365.1, read on the forward strand.
ATCGAGGACGTTGATGAGCCTACAATAAACAGGATGTGGATCGGCTGGTCCACTGGTGCGAACCACCTAGAGCTAAACAGACACACACACACACACACACTTCCTTGTTTAATGGGCATTGTGAGGAATGTGCTTTGGCTTCCATAGACTTCCATTCAAGCTTTTCTATGACCTAATCCTGACCCCGACCTAAACCTAATTGACAACATAGTGCTAAACCTAACCCTTAGTCTAGAATAAAAGTGAAGACTGACCTCACTTCCAGCTCAGCTGCAAGTACAAAAAACACACACACACACACACACACACACACACACACACACACAGTCCCCCCCATCATCCTCAATGTCACTCAGACTTTTACCTTCAGGTCGGCGCTACAGAGTGCTGATGGCTAAAAGGAGCCAACACAGAGCCAGTTTCAGTCCCCAGGCTGTCTTTGATGAACACAGTGGACACCTTATTGCCAGGGTAGCCAGCAGCTCTGTTGGAAACTTAGCTGGCATATATATATATATATATATATACATATATATATATATATATATATATATACAGTTTGTTTTGCAAATAAAAAAAAATGTAGTTTGCTGTTATGCTTGTTTTGTTGTTTTTTTGCTCATAATTTGAGCAATGGAAAACCAGTTGTCACATTCCTTGTCTGTACCCAAAAACTTGGTAAATAAAGTTGATTTTTCATTATATCTAATTTGCATTCTGTTTTGCTTTTTTCTATGATTCACTTTGTTTTAATTAGTGTTTAGGAAGGGTTTTCACATTTTTTGTGACCTTTTTTATTACTTTAATGAAGCTTGGTTTTAGTTTAGTCTTCCTTAGTTCTACTAATAGTTGTAGTTTTTTTCCATAGATTTAATGTATACATAATCTTTAGGTGCAGCATTGAAGGTCAGATTTTTGTGTTGATTATGTATTACCCAATACATATTACATAAATACAAGACAGTGTTTTCAAAAACATATATTTAGTTACGTTGGAACAACCAACTTTCCTCAAAACTGTAACAGTTCACAAGGCGACAGCATTAAAGGTGCCATGAAATCACTATATAAACCATTCCATGTAGTTGATATTGCTGCATATGTAAATTCTCCAAACAATTTCATTTTAAAAAAACATCAGGTTTGTCAGGCCAAATGTCTGTCTTCTATAAAATGGCTGGGATAGGTTAATGACATGCAGCTCTACCTAGTTGACTTCACTCTGATTGGCTACAACCATATTTGGAAAACTAGTCAAACGATGCCCCCACACCCCTTCCCCCCTCCATCCACACCTGTGTGTCAGCTGGGGGAGGAGGGGAGGGGAAGTGGATGGCTGTTTACCTGATGGTGTGCTCTGATTGGAGAATATGAATTATGTGGAAAATAACCAACGTAAAATTTTTTACAGTTTTCTGAGCTGACCGTTTTTGAGCAAAGAAACAAAGCTGAGCGCCCCTGAGCGGGTCCTTTGGTGTTCACTTTTGACATTCACATGGCTTCATCAGTGCACAAAAGATCACAATATACCCCCAAAACCTCAGAAAAATGAAATCTGCTGTCATGGCCCCTTTAAGTTTAAAATGTGTGTAGTACTGCTGCTGCTGAAAATAGTTCATACACCAAGGACACACATGAACATAATGTTATACAATGTTTTGCAATAAAATGTAAATATAATCTCAGTCTGAGAAACACACACAAAAACCCACTGAACTACACATGCCTGATTTTTATTTAATCAAAATCACCAACTCAAACATAAATTAGAAAAGTTTAATGTCCAAAAGTAAATCCAAATACTGTTCTTTTAGCATATCAGTGGAGGAAAATGAAAAATACTGTGCACTGCATGATGTAAATGACATCTGAAAGTGAACAGAGAGAGAGAGAGAGAGAGAGAGAGAGAGAGAGAGAGAGATGTGTGCACTTCAGTCAACAATTTCTTGTTAATTTTGAGGAAAATGTCCTGCTCCAGGGATGTGGTTGCTCTGTTTGTCAGGTAAATTGGGGGAGGCTGTCTGGATGCATGAACGGATCCAACACGCATCCGCCGTGTAATGCCGTACTGCACATTTTGCGATGAATGTTGGAACATAGTCAGTGTGAAGCCGGCTGTAAAGGCACAGCTCCAGTTAAAGTCCCAGTAGGATTTAACAAACTTTACATGTTTAAGTTTGTGATGATTGGACAGCAAAACAGCTTTTGTTTCCTGCCGTTTGTAGCAAAACAACAATTTGTAATGTAGATAACATCCAATGGTTGTTTAGGAGACTTGGTGACTTTGTGCTGTACTTCTCTACCAGTAGACTTTGTTGATTCTATCAACCTCCCTTGCCGTCCTGCTGTCTGTGAGCGTTGGCAAGATAAACTTGGATTCGTACTTTGAAGGTTGGTTAAAAGAAATGGATCTCTGTGTCTTGTCACATTTAAACCCCGGGGTTTAAATGTGACAGAAAGTTATGGATTACCCATTAGAATGATCAGCTTTCAATATCAAGCATAAGGTTAAAAAAACTGTTTATTTACAATTATTTTTAGGGATTGCTAGGGTTACTAACAATTGGTAATTTTTTTCCCCAAAACCCTGACTTCTTATTCATACATTATTTTCCTTTCTTCCACATTTTAAATTAATTTAATTGTAGCTCACTAGTGATCATGATGTTGAAGGGTATACTTACTTTTGCATTTACGACAGTGGCGCCGAGGTTAGGGAATTTGTCCTGCAATTGGCAGGTTGCCTGTTCAACCCACCGACGACTGGGTAAATGACTGACTGTAGTGTAAATCGCTTTGTCAGTTAAAGCGCTGTACAAGCCATTTACCGTTTTATATTCCTTACTTCCACATTTTAAATTCATTTCATCCTGGCTCACTAGTGATCACGATGTTGAAGGGTATACTTAGTTTTGCATTTTCTTTTGGTTACATTTGGTTGTATGAAAAGTGCTCTATAAAAGCAGCTGGGTCGATTGGTTTCTTAACATGATATTTATTCGGGCTGAATAAGGTGCAACGATAAAAGTGGAAAATTCAGGCTTTTTTTAGACATGTTTGCCAGGGGTGCTGATGAATGTGTGTCCACATGTGTAAGTCCATTCTCTTCAAAGCGAAGAAAAGATAATCTGGATCGTTTCTAGAAATTGTCAAATGACAATGTTTTCTTCCAGGTAAAGTGTGAGAACGAAAGTCAACCAATGTATGCGTTTGTTAATTTTTCTGCACCTTTTTTTTTTTTCCCCTTTGCAGAGTTGCGCCGGACCAAACGCAAATAAAAAGGATGAGGAAAAACACAGACGGCTGACAATTTATGAGCAGGGTGCAATTCCGAAAAGATGGCAGCGGATGTCTATGCGTATATGGAGGCATCGCTCCCCGCTCTGTTATGCTGCCATGTTCAAGGAGGCCCCAACTGATGTGAAATATTTGTATTACTAAACCTGTCCGCTGCCGGGCTTTCAAACATAACTCATTTTACCGTTCAGGGGGGGGGAGAAGCATTGGGATAACGTGGTTATCTTCCCTTATATCATAATCTGTTGCTCCCACATACTGATGCGTCTGCGGCGCATGTGCAGACAGTGCGTCCGTCCACGCGCCCGTGCCTCCGATCCAGTCAGTCAGCTGGCTCTCCATCATTGCCAGCGGTAGCCCCGGTGCTCTTTGGTTGGTTGCACGTTGATGGATGAGTCTCCCTTGAGCAGCTCTGTTAAAGCGCCTCTCTATCAGGCCGCGAGCCCGCACGGACCCTCACATTTGATTAGATCCCAATGGAAGCCAGTTGCTCCCCGTCATCACTCATACAGCACGTGGGCACCGGGATGCGGCGGCGGCGAAGGCGACTGCAGCCAGTGGAGCACAGAGCTTGACGTGCTGAGGAAGCCATTTTCAGTGCAAAGAGAGGATATTATGTGACTCGTGTACAACTCTGTTTCACATGGGTGGCAGCCGCACTTGGGCGGAGAGATAGTCGGACGGAGGGGAGCGTTGTTTTAGGCGAGGTCGTATTCAGAACAAAAGGTCTCATCCCTGATTCAATCAATCAAAGTTTTTCCACCTAAATGTTTAAAATATGAATGAGAGCGAAGACAATTACGGCACTCCTAAACTGAAAAAGGCTTCTGGCACTCTGACTTTCTCTCCCTCTTTCATCTTCCATCTCCACTCTGTTGGTATTTACATGTTAATGACTTCTGTGTAAGTGCTTTTCTTTCTCTTTCTCTCTCTCTCTTTTTTTGTCTGCTATTTACATGCCATTGCTTTTCCCTGCTTGGTGGTGCTGCGTTGAAATGAAAGTAATTTGCTCTCTGACAGTCGGGCCATTTTACCAGCTATTACGCTCATCCATTCTGGTCAGTGAATATTAATGACAATGAAATCAGGGAGCTGTGAAGAAATTTTTGCAGGCTCTCGTGTTAGTGACGCCGGCGTGGCCTCGGCAATCCCTGCCCCATTTACCTCCATTTACATTTTCTTTAATTTATATGCAGAATCAATCCCCCCCCCCCCCACAACATCTTGTTTTGAAGCGAGTTAATTGTGTTGGTGAAGTTGTGGAAACTGAACACTTTGTTGACGTCTAAACTGGGGAGCAGTTTAGATAGTGGCGTTAAAATGTTTTTAAATGTTTGTTTCAATGCTCCGCAGTCACCCGCAGAGCCTTGAAGCATTCATTTCTGTTCGACTTTACTGTGTTTGGTCGCTTAGCAATTGCAAACTTTAATGAGGTGACTGGAGTTCGGTGTCATGGACCAACACAGGGTAGCATCTGATCTGTGTTGCGGTCAGCCCCCTTTTATTCTGATACCTCGAAATAAATACTCGAGCAACCAGTTGCCTTTAGAAGTCACTTAAGGTTACCTCTCTGAGAGAAACAGAACATCCGTGTGTGTCAGTTTCTAGTTTTGCCACGTACCATGGGGTTGCAGCGTCACACCATCGGTCGCCTGGGTGGGGCTGTGGCAAATCTGGACAATTTCTCTGCCTCCAGGTTAAGATCCCAACGCTCACCAAAGGACATTGTCAGCTAAAAGACAGAGGTGAGAGAAACCGGAGAGGTTGCTCATTTTTCACTTCATATGGAGAGTTTATCGCTGGCATCTGCACTGGGTTCACCATATCAACCTCACTGGTACAAATCACTTTGGTGCTTGCATATGTTAGTGAAGAAATGAGATCCATTCCTTGTCTTCCGGTTATCCGAGAAAAAAGGTCAAGTAGTGAACCCCAGACATCCTTCTCCCCGGAGACATCCTCCAGGTCATTCTGGGGGATCCCAAGGGTTCCCAGCCCAGGCGTGATATGTAGTCCCTCCAACAAGTTCTGGGTCTTCCCTGGGGTCTCCTTCCAGTGGGACGTGCTAGGAAACACAAAGGGAGGAGCCCCGAACCACCTAAACTGATTCCTTTTCGATGTTTCTCACTTGATCTCTAAGGCTGAGCCCGGCCACCGTCCGGGGGGAGGTCATTTCAACCGCTTGTATCCGGGATCTTGTTCTTTCAGTCATGATCCATACCTCATGAAAGAAGAAGAAATGAGATTCCTTCACAACATTTTTATCATTGCCTGGGCTTTAGTCACCATGTTTTGCGAAGGTATTCTGAATCTCTGCTACATTTGCGATGAGACAGATTAATGCACATAGAAATCATCCGGGCATCGTATAAAACACTTGTTTCGAGTTGCATAAACATGTGCTCTTTATCAAGGGATGATAGATAAGTCTTTTTTTTTGGTTTGTCTTTTTTCTCTTTCTCCCATTTATTTTTCTTTCAATGTGTCCCTTTCTTCAACTGCCACATACACACAACTATTTACTATTTTTGCTAGAATGCAATGTCATGAGACAGCTCCGCTAATTTTCTATTGGATCTAGACTTTGAAAAGGGAACGGTTTCATCTAAAACTATCTTGAATGTTCTCACGCTTTGGTAAACTCACCACTGGGGGTATTTGGGCTGCTATTGGTATAAACTCTTTACAATAGAAGTAAGAAAGTAAAGTATAAAGGTAAAACTAAAGCAGATTAGATGTGAAGTGGGTTGCACAGTTTGCAGCCTTGCAGCAAGAAGGTCCTGGTTTCAAGTCCTACCCTTGCTGTTTCTGCATGGAGTTTGCATGTTCTCCCTGTGCATGCGTGGGTTCTCTCTGGGTACTCCGGCTTCCTCCCACAGTCCAAAAACATGACTGTTAGGTTAATTGGCATCTCTAAATTCTCCTTAGGTGTGAGTGTGTGTGTGAATGGTTGTTTGTCCTGTCTGTCTCTGTGTTGCCCTGCGACAGACTGGCGACCTGTCCAGGGTGAACCCCGCCTCTCGCCCAGTGACAGCTGGAGATAGGCACCAGCACCCCTTGTGACCCCAAAAAAGGATAGGCGTGTTAGAAAATGGATAAATGGATGTGAAGCCAAAATTACACAAAAAAGAGTTGTAGTTCAAGTTACTTTTTTGGAATGACCATGACCTGGACGACTGAGAATCTTCACCAGCACACATAGTTCAAGTACGTTTATCTTTCCTTTATATACCCCAGCCTAAAAAATGAAAGGTGAATGAATTCCTTGGCCAGTCGGTCCAACCAAACTATGTTGTTTAAATGTAAAATGGAAACCTTATTAAAGGGAACAATTAGTATTAATGAAACGTCCCAAAAAGTGTTAATTCAATCATCATCAAAATAAGTGAATTTTATTTTCAATTTTAAAGTACTAATACGAAGCCCTCCTAACTTAACTGGGTTCCAATTTTGCAAATCCGTTTTTTATTTTTTGTGGACAGTTTGCAGGAAGTTTTTTTTCTTTTAAAGGAGACCAACCCTTTTCACAGTGAGTTGCATGTTGATGTGATGGGCGTCACATCGGTGTATGTAGCGTTGTTCTGCACTTAGCTGAAACCTGCAACTTTAGTCGCACCGTGACTATGAGCGCGCAGTCATCAAATTTTAAACATGCTTGTTTCCCCCACTGTTTACATAGGATCTTACAACTGCTCTCTTTTTCTTGCTCAAGCTTGTCACAAGCAATGACGTAAATGTTGGACTAAGGGGAACATGACCGTTCAGACTGAGGTACCTTGGAAATACATAAACTAGACATCTAATAGTTGTTTAAAATCTGTTTTAGGACCACTGATGAAAGATGCCTGGGTCTGATAAAAAAAAAAAAAAATCAATATTGTCCCATATTTAATAAGCTATATCTGTGTCATCAGATATGGGTCAACATATGGGCAAAAAAATAAGATTTGGGCCACTAATTGTGCCTGCAGTGTGAACCCATCCATCCATCCATCCATCCATCCATCCATCCATCCATCCATCCATTTTTCGTACTCGCTTTATCCCTCATGAGGTCACAAGGGTTGCTGGTGTTTATCTCCAGCTGTCAGTGGGTGAGAGGCGGGGTACACCCTGGACAGGTCGCCAGTCTGTCGCTGGGCAACACAGAGACAGACAGGACAAACAACCATTCACGCACAAACTCACACCTAAGGAGAATTTAGAGAGACCAGTTAACCTAACAGTCATGTTTTTGGACTGTGGGAGGAAGCCGGAGTACCATTTGGTGACAGTTGGTGTATGTGCTTGGCTGAGGAGCCAATGGGGCGAAGCTACCATCTGTGGTATTATGACTGAACGCCTATAAGTCAGAATCCCGCCTAGACATAATGCAGTGTGAACGTAGCCTAAAAACATCCTTTCAACAGGTTTTCCCTAACTGAGTTCTAAATGTTTGCAGCTACACCAGAGTTACCACGGTGCTTCTTGGGTGCTTCCCTAATTAATACTCTTCTAGTCTCCTATTTTATTTAGGGGTGTCAGCATAAATTTTTATTGGTAAAATGTTTTGAAAATCATGTATGCATTGCTGTGTTTGATCTACAATAAAAGATCACAACAAAATAATAATTAAACTGGATAAATGCCGGTTATAAAACACAAGTCTGTGGTCGTAACGTGACAAAATGTGAAAAAAGCTCAAGCGAGGGACTAATGCTGCTGCAATTCCTGTATAATGAGATTTGACGTTATTCATCAATCTGAACAGTTTGCCTTTGTACGTCCAGTAACTGGCGTCCAGTAACAGCTGTTTCCCCGTGAAAATGTGGCACTTCCAACCGTGGCAGCGCAGACGAGTCTCCACTGATAATGCAGTTTAAAAATAAAGCCTAATTTCCTTTTAATCAGCGGACTGGACCGTGCTGCCCAGGGTGTTAGATCGCGGTGGCAGAAGTGATTTGAGGATGACTGCACACACATCATACAAGATGAGGAGGAAGAGGAGGAGGAGGAGGAGGAGGAGGAGACTTGCATGCCGAGTGTCGGCAGCTCACATGTCTGGACAAGGAAACGTTGACACACACTCGTATGCTAACTCTCCGCTGTGTTGTTTTTTAGAGTTGCTTAGGTCATTAATGATTTAGTCTTACAGGCAGGACAGAAATAAGACTGCTTATGACTGAAATATTGATGGAATTGGATGAATTATTAATGGGGCTGATTTCTGAAATAAAGACGCAGTTGACCTGCTGTTGTCAGAGGTGAGGGGGGATCGGTCCGGCTGTTATGTTATTGATGGTGCCGAGGTTTGCGTTTTGCTTCAGGTTTCATATACATTTTACTTTGGCTGTGTGTGTAAGTGAAAGAAGTGCACATCTGTGTGCAAGGGATGTGTCTGATCCAAGACACAGAAATAGTCTGTTTGTTGAGAAATGCAAAGGAAGCGGGGGTTTACGCTACTCATTCATCCTTTTGATGTCTCTACCTTTGAACTATAATCCAGATAAATTGTTAGACAGAAGTGACTGAGTTGCAGTCTGAGTACTTACTACATGCAGCAATCTCTGGCCAAAAAAACATGCATGTTTTTTTTTTTTTGTGATACTTCTAGAAGAATCTATTTTGGCTCTGAAAAGCATGTATATGGTGAAAGAAATAATAATTATGACAAAAATACTAGAATTAAAATAAATATTTTTCTCCTTTACTGACTTAGAAAAATGTCTGGTCATTTATGCTTTTAAGTCTTTATGTTTCCAGGTCTAGAAGAGAACCCCGCAATGAAATCTTGCCGACCGATCTTCTTGGTAGATTTAGAACATTTTGTTTAATTGGCTCCTGACAAGGATTTTATTTTTACTTATAGTCCACAAACTATTTGCAGGGTGGATGGTCTTACATCAAGAAAATCCTCTCAGAATATTAATACTAATTTGCTTTATCCACACCAAAATCAGTTTGGATGTGTGTTTAGGATGACTTTCCTCCATTGTGTCCAGGTTTTCAACTATTAAACTGTTGCTTAAGCACGGTTTTGAAAACGCGGCATGGAATTTCAAAACACTGCACATCATTAGCACAACCCAACACACAATATGCAGAACACCTCAGAACATGAAATGAAACAATCAGATTAGGTTACCTACTTTTTGCAAACGGTGGCTTCCTTCTTGATTGGGGAACCAAATCAAATTCCAAATCAAATTGGGGAGCAACCAAATTCCCCTTCTCGTAGTTTGAGATCCTCCTGCCAAAGGCTGCTAATGGTGGCCTCCAGACTGTAGAATGCGTTGCCTCCATCTTTGTGCTGTCTTCACTCTTTTAAGAAGCAGTTAAAGACCCATTTGTTCTGATTGGCTTTTAACTGGTTTTTAACTAGTTTTATGATGTATTACATTCATGCTGTTTTATCTTTTTCATCCTTTTATATTGTTATATTATGTTGTTTTATGGTTGTTTTATTGTGAAGCACTTTGTGTTTTTTATTCTGTAAAAGCTGCTGTATAAATAAAGTTTACACATGCCACTCAATATTTAAGCTCACCACCTCTCTTTTTGTATGTCTTGCCTTACCATGCCTGGGATTTTTACATCATTCTGCCTGTGTTCCACATCCTGCACTTCCAGTTTCATGCTCATGCTCGTTATCATTAAACCCTTTTTGTCATCATGCTACTCTAAAGTTCTAGTCTTGGCATTGGTCCAACTCCCACAACACAAACTCTGACAGTTCACACTATATTTAGGGCACCTAACGAACACCCCTACCTTGGGAATTTTACCCAAGGCAATAAGTAAGAGCACCAGCATGGTGTCGGTTTTCCAAGATGAGGCAAGAGACAAGCTTCCACAAATCAAAGGCTTTGAGTGTTTTATTCTACATTTAAAAGTAATTTTAAAATTAACAATTTGTACAATGGAGGAAAAAGTGCACAGGACTATTCAGGGCCAAGGCTTTCCAGCCGAAGAAAAAGTGAAAACAGGGTGGGGAGACAGATCCAACAAAACAGAGAATAAAGGGACCACATCAGGGACTTGGGAACATGCTGTAGACGGGATCCTGGGACCAGAAACTCACAAAATGTAGGAATTATCATCTGGAGACCTTCCAGAACCTTCGATTCTCAGCCAGGACACAGGAAATTAAAATAACTGAGCTACAAACCTACACGCACACACACACACACACACACACACACACACACACACACACACACACACACACACACACACACACACACACACACACACACACACACACTTAAAATCCTAACCCTTTAAAATACAAAGTGAGGACCCTGTCTTGACTTCCCTAGACTTACATTAATTTTCAAGCCATTCTATGGCCTAACCCTACCCCTTAGCAGTATTTACAATATAACCCTAAACTAAACCTAATTGACCCTTAGTGCTAAACCTAACCCCTATCCCAGAAAAAAAGTGAGGACCAAAAAAAGGTCCTCACTTTACATCAAGGTCCTCACTTTACTAGTAAAATGAGCAAAAAATGTTCTCCGTTAGAAGTACATGAACACACAGAGACACTTAAAAAGAATGACAATGAAAATAAATTGCTAATCGGATGTGACATCATACCACAGCAACTAAAACTGTCTGAAATAAGACATATACACAAAATCATTACACAATGGAATCAAAATTTATGAACCTAAATAATACAATGTCATTTTGTAATAATAATTTTAACAAAATGATTAGTAGAAAATAGTTATATTGCATTAAATCCTCAGTCTGTAAGATTTTCACACTTATGCACCATCTAGAAGTGCACTAAATGAATTACAAACGACTTTGCTGTTAAGCGCGTAATAACTACTACAGATGCCTATAATATGCGGGAGCAGGACTCTGATTTCAGCCGACACAGGTCAGTGGCGTTTTCAATGTTTTTATTTACAAGCAGGAAGTGGACTCGCCCTCTCCACGCGCAGTAGCTCGCGCTTAGTGTGGTTAACCCCTGAGGCAGAGACAACAGGTTAGTGAACAGTGGTCGGTTCACGGTAGCAATGTGAAGGACTTATCCACTAACCTGAAGTTGGGGTAGCTGAGTCCGGAGAGCCGGCGGAAAACCAAGCGAACTGATCCGGGAGTGGAGGGTAGCGGGCGAACAGGCAGGGATCTGATAGGGGCTTTTCCAGAGGCGTAATCCGGGGGAGTCCAGGTCCAGTACACAGAGGGCAATTATCCGGCGGCGGTACAGAAGGGAGGTCCAACAGGGAAAGTCCGGGTTCAGTCCAAGTTCGTTCACGGGTAGGCTCAGAAGAAACACAGGGGTCAGGAAACAGGCAGACAGGGACGAGAACGCTGGAATGCTCATTCGACTTGCACGGCGTATCATAAATGTGACAATGTTAACATGTCCTCCATGTATTACCTACTGCTAATAGCTAATAGTTAATTTGGCACTGTTCCCAAGTCTGCTTGTTTTTTTCTAAAGTCACTTATAAATTCTGTGAGTCGCGTTTTTTGAGCTTGTTTCTGAATGTGCGGTTTCTTATTTGGGCTCTAAAAAAGTGATTACAAATGTGAGTAAAGAGACCAGCTCTCGCTGTGGCACCACAGACAGTCAACCTGTAAATTATGAAGTGGGATCTCCATCAATTAGACCGGTTTGTTCAGGACATCCCAGGAGAGTTGTTGTGCCCTTCAACCAATCCCTTAACCATTTTGACTTTGGGCAGGAGAACATTATTGTGTTAAAATATATCATTAGTTAATATAATTTCCCTGGCTGGTTGTGTATGTTGAGCAAGAATGCTAAAGTTGTTGGTGCAAGTAAAAATAATGCCCAAAGTTCCCCAGGAGAAACCCAAAGTAGTGGACTACCTTTTCGGCTTTGCCTTGTTCTTATAGAGCATCTTGGGGTTTCTGAGGCTAGGTGATGTGCATGCAGCCAGCTGTGTTGTGAAAGGAAACATAAATTGCACCACGTGCTGTATTGGTCCCATCTGTAGTTGGCAGAAGTCTGCACTCTAGTCTGCAGCTTTGTAGCTCTATATACAACAAAATGTGTACTCTGACAACTTTCCCAACGTCTGTAGCAGTTTTAGTTGTACCTTGCCCGTTGGACAGGACCACATGGGCCAACCTTTGGTCCTCACGACTCTCAGGGATGTTTGGCCACCCATGATCCTGCCACCAGTTCAACACCGTTGCTTTCATGGACCACCATTGATCGATATTGACCACTGCAGCCTGGGAACACCCCAAATCAGCTGAAGTTTTAGAGATGCTTTGATCCAGTTGCCTAGCCATCTCAAATCCACTCTTGTCAAACTTGATCAAAATATTATGCTTGCACATTTCTCTGCTTCTGACACGTCAACTCCAAGGACAAAATATTCACTTGCTGTCCTACTTCCCACTTATTAGCAAACACCATGAGATATTTGGCAGCAGGTGGGGACAGGTCGCCAGTCTGTCACAGGGCAAAACAGAGACACAACAACCATACATGCACGCACTCACACCTAAGGGCAATTTAGAGAGACCAGTTAACCCAGTTAACAACCATGTTTTTGAACTGGGAGAACATGCAAACCTCATGCAGAAAGACCCGGCGCTACCAACTGTACAGCACTAAACCTGAACAATACAATTTTAAATTATGAGTAAGTCAGTTCAGTTTTATTTCTAATTCTAACCCTTCAGGGCTCATAGTAGATCATTACATCAGACTGCAGAGATTCCCAGGGCTCTTATGCTTCATGTAATATCTAACATGTCCCTTCTAAACTCTACCACCTCATTCCTATTCTGTGTTCGCCAAAAACTTAGTATTCTGATTTTTCTCCTTCCTGTCATATCTTATCGGTGTTTCTCACTGGTTTAGTGTTTGATGATGTGTTGGAGACGTGATGGATCGACTTAGGAGTTAAAGAGAGGAGTTTGACACGAAGTTGGAAGCAAATGAGACAGTAATGCATGTTAATGACTCACAAAAATGAGGCCCTGGAGGTGAGCAAAAAGGTTTGGATGACAGGAAAAATGGTAGACGAACGTGCATTTCACTGAAGGGCAAAGAACAAAATAATGTGAATATCCTCACACCGGGCAAACCACAAAGTTTGCCAGTTGGTCCTTCAAAAGGGTCATGGATGGACATGGATGGAGAGATGGGATCTTTCTCCTATAGGGAACTTATAAAGTCAAATATAGTAGACAGGTTAGAAACATTAGGACATAGAAATATGAGCTAGTTGCAGCTCAACTAATCGGAATTTCATTGAAAACACTGTGGTTTATTTTAGTCATTAACTGAGTGACAGATTTATTTCACACAGGGTGTTATATTTCAAGTATTTATTTTCTAGTCAATTTGTATTATACTAGCTTAAAGCTAATAAAACCTAAAAATTCAGATTCTCAAAAAAAATGGGATAAATAAGGCCAAAAAATATTAATACAGAAATGTCAGCCTAGTAAAATGTATTTCAGTGAACTATAAATGTGGTCAATACCCAGCTGTGGCTCTTTTTGCTTGAATCACTAAATCAGTGATGCGTAGAAGGAAAGTGATCTGCCTGTGCTTCTTTTAATATACTGGGCCAGTCAAGGTTGCTTTAATAGCGACCTTCAGCACGTCTGCATTGTGGGTTCTGGCGTTGCATAGTGTTAAGCAGGTTCACACCCTGCTGGAAAATAAAATCTGAATCTCTGTACAGTTTATCAACAGAGGGAAGCATGAAAGTCTCTAAAATCTCTGGGCACACTGACTTTGGGAATCTTCAAACATAGTGGATCAACACCAGCTGTGGGCAGGGATCCCAAACTCATCATTTAGTTTGGAAACCTCAAAGTTCTGTACCTCTTCTCTCTTCCTCCAGACTCAGTGACCTTGATTTCCAAACGACATACTAAACGTGCTCCCATCTAGACCACTGATCAACAGGCCAGCCCTTTTCTGCTTTTGTTATTGGTGCCTTTGTTATTGTTTCTGGTTCAGGAGTGCTCAATGCAAGGAATGGGACAGCCCATATCCTGGGCATGTCTGTGTGTGAAGGCTTTTGAATCACCAACTTCAGCTACTCGCAGTAAAGCCTATTGCTTGTAAAAAAAAGTTTTCCCCCTTCTACTCAACTTTCTGTAACCCAACATTTGGATATAGCATACTGGGAAAAGCCATCTTTCTTTAGCATAGACATTTTGTAGCTTAGATTCCTTTTGGATGGTGTCAACCTACAAGACAACTATCAAGCCATCAGTCTTTCCTATGATTGCGGGGAAGACTGATGGCTTAACATGTCATAACATGACCATAACATAACATTTCACTATTTAAAATGTATTTATTATTAATTAAATGTAATATTCTAACATTCTGGGATGATGAATCAAGGAGATTTCATTAGCTGTAAACAATAATTATTTTATAACTAACAGAGTAAAAAGCTTAAAATTAAAGATCAATCTATAAAATACAGTTGAGCATCCCTTTTTGAACAGAATTTCTAGAATTAAGGTACTTTATGATGATCTACTTTATTGATATGGCACAATACAACTGAGTCATACCTGTAGGAAAAGGTCTTACTCCACAATATAAGACCACAATGTTATGTAATATATTATATAATATAATGTAAGACCACATTATATTGCTGAAAGTTGGGGGTTTTGAGTAGCATAGACCCTAGTGGAAATGTGTAGCATTTGAGACCCTGTGCAATGGTGTAAAGTGTGTGTGTGTGTGTGTGTGTGTGTGTGTGTGTGTGTGTGTGTGTCTCTAAATGACACACACACACTTGAGTCCAGTGGTTCACATAGATTTACTGGCAGCACATGGAGTACTTAGTTTTAGCCTCACGAGATAGGTTGCAATATCTCACCTGCTCATCTAGCCTAGATATGTCACATTTTACATTAGAACCTCCTTAGAGGCCGTCGGTATGGGGCTGTGTCTTTACTGAAACATAGTTGCTAGTTGGCTTCCATTTCAGGCTGTAGATGATGCGAATGCCTTGTTATGTTCACATGTGAAGTTACGGCATCTAGAATTTGAAGCTTTTAGCTAAAGTAGCTGTCTCTCCAACAATAGTGTTTTCATAACCAGCCAACTGGGAGGAGATCGAAAGAGGGAGGCAGGAGCACTAATCAATAGCAGAGGGCGGACCGGTGTCAAACGGCAAACAAACAAACAGGCCATTATCCTGACACATACTCACACAGTGTATTTATTTTAGGGTAGGTCTAAATGCACTTATTTGAACACAAAAGGTGAGATTGTTGTTAAATCTGTAATAAAATGTGCATATGTATGTAAGTGTGTGTGTGTGTGTGTGTGTGTGTGTGTATGTGTGTGCGAGAGAGAGTGACATAATGAGATAAAGAGACTCTGCTTTTCTTCTCCTTTTGACAATTCTTTGTCCCTTTATCCTAACTCTGATAATCTAACGTTTTGCCTAATTCTAAGTACACTACATTACATCCTTATCCTAAAACCAATTTTAAGCATTTAAGTAACAATTAGGACTTAACTAATTTCGCTTTAAATTAGCAAAAATCAAGTATTGCTTTTATAGATACATATTCTGTCAAGGTCTAATAACGTAAAAAATGAAAGCGCTATCTTGACATATAATTAGTAGTTTATAAACGCTTATGTGATGTGGTGGTGTCATGGTGAGAACAGCGCAGGGATTGTGGCGTGCCGTCTGCAGGATCTGGACTCAATTTATGCATAACGAGTCCAAAGATGGGCCAGATGCATCTCCACTGATCCCACCCACCCAGGCAAGCCCTGTTTGCCCCTCTCCCATCAGGTAAACGGTTCAGAAGCCTCAAAGCTAAAACAAATAAACTTAGAAACAGCTTTCTTCCTAAGAGCTGTGATGGCAATCGCCCCCCGATGGGAGACTTCAGTCTAACGCTTTAAAATCACCCCGCTGTTACTAGCCCGTTTTATGTTCCAATCACTTTAATGTTATTGCCTACTTGCACACTATCATCTCAGAATATCTAAATACATATTTCTGTAAATGAAGCCTCAAATCATCATTGCACAATAAGCATCTTTTTACCTCATTATCTGTTATCTGTGACTCATGAAGAACAATTAGTTCATACATCTTTTAAATGTTGATCCTTTTGATTTTTCAATCTTTTGAATGCTATAATGGGGAAAATAAAACTGTAACCCCTGTTCATTGTCTGTTTGTTTGGTTGTCTTTACTATGTGTACTCTCCAAAAAGGGAAATTTCACCACGGTAACATGTGATTAATCTTTGAACTGGGAGGCGTCATGGTTCATCGCTTTTTCTGATTTCAGAAGCGAATGCGGACAAACTGTCAGCCATACACATTTACCTATCTATCTTTTATATGAAGACATGCTGTCGGTGGAGTATAAAACAAGCAAAGACGACCGTAGCTCATTCTATTTGCTGTTTACTGTTGGAATGGAGGACCATCCATACTCTTCGCCCTGCGAGAGGGAAGAGAAAGTAACCAAGAGAAGAAAAAGTATTAACCGGGAAAAAAAACGACAGTCTATATCGGCGTAGCTATTATTACCAGGAGGAGTGGAGATAATTCTGAGGGAGCGCGGACTCAGAACTGAAGAGGAGGTTGCAGGCGTTCTGCTGGACGGGTAAGTTAATTTAATATAACAGTGAAGTTTATTTTTGGCATTATGTTAGAAACAGGGCAATGTAGATCAGCAGCTACTTTTTCCTCCCAGCAGAAATGGGTTATTTTGTTCACCTCTCGCTCCCTCACGTCTCTCCCTTCATGAAGGGTATGTATGTATACAGACCCGGTGGCATGGGTGGGCATTGGGGGGCCGTGCCCGCCTGCTGAGCCAGCCGTGCCCGCCCTGGACTGGAAGCTGTCTTTTTTGTTTTGTTTTTTACCTCGGAGTGGCCATCGTTCACTAGTACTATCTTTGATGTGTCAATCATACAGTTCAACCAATCAAATCAACAACTGAAGGTAACATGCTAGCCAATCACAGCTGGAGAGGGGCGGGTCGCTGGGTCATACGTTCATAGCCTTATGAAATGCCACGGCTCGGCTGTGGTCACCGTCGGTGTCAGTAGAGCGGGATGGATATTCGGTCTGATTACCAAACAATTACAAGAAGCAAGCGAGAGCAAGCTGGAAGCAGCGCTATTCATTTCTGTTTGAAACATCAGCATTGAAGTCAACACTGGAGTAAACATTCACACAAGGAGGTTAGCTAGGACAGCTAGGCGCACAAGGAGCAGAACCAAGCAGGAAAACTGCCAAACTGAAGAAACTTTGGTTGCTGGCAGGCAGAAGGGAACTCTGCTTTGTTCTGAGCCTTGTGCTCCATAGCTGCTGTAATTACAGAAGCTCTTCTAGTACTTCAGTCAGTGTTCAGCCTTACACCAGCACTCATGTTTATCAGCGTGTAGCTTATGCTTGACTTTTGAGTCAAGACACAGCACCACAGGTTGTCCCACTGTTAAGTTTCCAGCCCAAACCAGCATAAAACCTGCCCTACTTAAAAGAAAAAAACAAGCCCAAATCTCAAACTCTCTAGTGTTAAAAGCACAGAACTATTAAACACATAAGAACATGCCATTAGCGCACAACTTCGCTGAAGCAAAGAAAAAAACTTTGCACATATGGGCTCCACACAAAATGTACAATTAGGCAACCAAATAACACACAAGATCACTTGAACAATCATTATATATCAACTGGGAAAAAAAACGTATCAATAGCTTCCCAACATGAGTAATAAATCTACCTTAATATAAACATAATTTCTCTTACAGAGTATAGCTCAATCAAACATTTCTCTTTCACACAGCCATGAAATATTTTTAAGCTGAACTCAAACTAGAACTCAAACCCTCTTGGGGCGTTTACATTGACCAAACACTTGATTAACCATTATTCTTTTCTTGTTTATTATAACAATCAATATTATTCATTATAACTATTATTCATTGATGATGTCAGATTTGACAGATTCGACTAATTTAAAAAATAAATTGACCAGTAAAATGAGTTCAAGGAGATGGCATTTTATTAAAATGGTTTTAGTTTTCTTCCAGACATTTACAACTATGTTGATATATTTTGTTAGAAAATCTTTCTAAAAGCCCAACAAATGTTGTGAAAAGCATCCCAAATGTTTACAACCTGCCTATAAGCTATTTTTGATCAGCTTAATGTGTTCAAGACAAGCCTAATTGGTTGGAAACCGGCCTAATTTGGCGACACTGACTACACTATTGCTTTTTGTTTGTTCGATTTTTTAGATTTTGGGATTTTATTGAGAATTTGATTCTCAGTGGGTGTAGCCACAGATCCACTGTTCAGCCTGAAGCATATAAAATGTTTTTTGAAAAAGTGTGCCCCCCTAAAAAAATGGAATGCCCCCTGTAATTTGTTTCTGCAGCCGGCTCTGTCTGTATGTACAGTATGTGGAGGGATGTCGGCCGGCCTGTTCACTGTCTGTGTTACAGCCCTAAGACCGGCCGGGTCTCTTTACTTGTGTTTATAGTCTTTTATTTAAGATCCCAAATAAAGACTTCATGTTTAGAAACAAGCCCAAAAGACAAACAAAAAGGAGGACATATTTATATTGTAACACTTATTATACTCAAAGGCTTCCGTAGTAGCTATTATGGCAAAGCCATTTGTACTTCATTTAGCACACCGCTAGATGGTGCGGCTGTGTGAAAATCTTACAAACTAGGTCTTTAATAAATCCAGACTTTACAAAGTTATCAGGCTCCATTGAGAAACACTGTCCTGTTCCCAACTTTGAATTATGACATTGTCGCAATTCAAAGTTGGGAACACCTCAAGTCAAGCGATGATTTGATTCTGATGTGCTGAAAAGATTTAGTATTTCCTCCTCTTTTTCTTTTATAGTTCTCAGAATTTTATGACTTTAATCTCACAGTTTCCAAAAACATGAAAGACTCTCCTTAAAAAAAAGGGTGCCACCAGTCCCTGCCACAGAGGGAGAGAAAGAAGAGGAGCAGAACAACAACAGTGACCAGAGGATAGAGAAAAAAGGTGTTTGTCTTGTTGTGATGCGCCATTTGGGCACATCAACAGTGTGGACCAACAACAAGGTGGACAGGGGTGTCCAGCTGTCCAGTTTATCAGATACAGCCAAACCCATCTTCGTGTGGATGAGTACCAAGAATGCTTGACCTAAACTGTATCAATCATCTCGTATTATTCTGTTCTTTAGCAAACAATGATCATTTTGGTAAAATTAACTGACCCCAAAAAAGGTAAGATTCAGTTTTATTTAACCTTTTGTTACACACTGTCTGTGGTTATGTGTCTTTTTATACAGTTATGTAAATGACTGGTGTCAATATGCTCTGGTGTTGTTTCTTTTGTTCCTGTGATACCTGGGTGCTATTCTTTGTTTAACATGAGACTTGTGTCATGAGCTGAATTTATTAAATCCAGCTCGTGACACAAAGAAATATGCCCTTAATGATTTGAAATGTCCCCATTTGTATGTCTTTTCAGTTTTAGTTTAGGATTCACAAGTCAAGAGATGGCTGTTTTAATGTTTGTCTTACTCTAAATTCTTCCTTAATCCAAACCATTTAGTGCTATTAGTGGCTAACAGTTAGCCAGATGCAATATTCCCAGTGGGTATGTTGCAAGCACAGTGACTGGTCAAGCCTGATTCTGGTGAGCAGAGGATTTCTCAATTTCTCTTAAAAGATCCTGCATCTTGCCTGCTTCTGGACACTTTACTTGCATATGGGTCCACACCTCCACTAAAATCATTAAATATAGAGCATACTTATAAAATAAACTTGATTTGCATGAGCAGATTCCAAGTGACTCCTGTGCAGTTGCAGTCTCCTGACTGCTGTGCATCTGTGTGGGCAACTGAACAAGAAATGTTTACATGCTAACCCGCATGTATGTGTCAGCTTTGAAATCATTATTATTTTTTATCAGTGTGAGTATACTCTCTTTTCCCCCTTGCCAAGAAAAACATGGTTGAATTTGAAGTGCATAAACACATCAAAACGCCATAAACTCTGACGTTACTGTATTGATTAAATCTTTGTGGCAACACAGGGAGCCCCCCCACACACACACACACACACACACACATACACAGACTGGACCCTGTGCATTAATGTGTTTAAGTGATTCGTGCTTAGACTGATGTCTGTGCTTGTCTGCACTGGTCTGCTTGTGTGCATGTGTGTGTTCAAGTTTGTTTTTAAGAGTCCCGGTGACGGAAAAAGAAAAAAAAAAAGTGAAGTGATATTGATTTTTAGCCTAGCTCTGCCACAGTAAGAGAGATCTGTTTGGGTGGAACTGTGATTACCTCCCTTTCTCCCTCTTCCCCATGTCCCTTTCTTATGTTACCTCTCTTCACTTAGCATATGAGCAGGATCTCTCCATCCGTCCAATCTTGATCGTTGGGTCTAAACAAAGCGTGTGATGTGCTCTTGCTGTCGTCTATTTCTGGATGCCAGCGTGTCTGGGGGAGAATATGTTTCAAAGTTTCTGCAGCTTAGATATATAGTGTTTATATTCTAAGTATACCACACTTTCCACAAAGAGATTCATGGTGCTGTGGGAATCCACATGTGTGTATTTTGTGTTAGTTTCGCTGTACATACGCCTCCTGAAACAATGACAGGTTTTAAAAGATTTGGGAACGAATCAGTTGCTTGGTTACCAGAGTCTGTTTGTTAGGTTGCAGTTTTTGTGTCTAATATTGCAGAGAGATTCATATATATATATATATAGCGCTATAAAAAGGTATTTGCCTCTTTGGAGATTTCCTTTCTTTTTTTGTGACTACAATTTTTCAGATCTTCAACTTTTATTACTTCATAGAAGGATAACCTAAGTAAAAAAAAAAAAAAAAAAAAAACAGTTCAAATTATGGCTTCCCTTAAAATATACAAAATATACCTTTTGTTATATCCTAAATATGATAAATCCCATATTTAAAAGAAAACATGCTGATCGCAATTTCACTTAATACAACCAGGCCCAATTACTGTCTGATCTGTAGAATCAACAAATCCATTAAATAGAACAATGCTTCCTGCATTGTTGTTGGCGTCACTTCCTGTTTGAGGTAAGGCGTATTGTGTCACTTCCTTTTTTCACGGTGTGAATTGTGGTTTGTTGCTCCAGACTCTCTCGCTTTTATCTTTAATCTCTTTGCTGTAACATCTGTTTCTAACACATAAGCACTTTTAAAACATTCTCTGTTGCTGCACATCACGTTTGGGAACTCCTCGTGTTTCACACGGTTTGCTTTTCTCGGTATGGTAAAAAACCGAGAAACCATATGGACTCTAGAAACCATATGCTGGTGGTTTCGCTGCATTTATACAAATGCAGAGACACTTTAAAAAAAAAAGCATTAATATAGAGTATTGCATGCCAGACCTTTGCTCTAAGACTTCAGCCAGGCTGTTTAACTCAAAGGCAATGGCAGAACCCAGATCAGCGTACACCCGTTTCTCTGCACATCTGTCTTTCTCGCTGTTCACCAGCCTCTTCCCATGCTATTAAATTGGAACAGACGGCTACACAAAGCCAATCTGTGTTTCTCACTGTGCGTAGTCAGATAAACAGATAAATGATTAGTTGTAACAGAGGAGAGGGAGTCTTAGTGTCATCATTATGAGTGAGAGAGGGATCAGGATTAAAAGAGCAGCATTGTGTCTACCAGATTATTGCCTCGGTTGGGAATGTGCGCGCATTCTGCATGTGTGGTTGGCTGGTTTTCTCATTACAGGATTAAAGAGCATCTGGTTCAATGTTCCCACTCAACCCTGCCATTCAAAATCACAGGGGAAATAATACTCTGTTGTCTCGCCTAGGTGTGCTGGAGTGTCTGTCATCCAGTTTCCTGCGTACCGGTCTTCACACCTGCCGTACACATGACTGTGCTTCAATGCCGTCTGGGAGATCAAATATGGATTGAATTGAACTGGACACAAGCAGAAATGAAATTGCTGTGTCTTGAGGCTGTGTCAGGAAGAGTTGAGACGATATGTGCTGTTGGCACTCAGAGCAAAAAAGAAGAAAAAAAAGGAACTAAACCCCCCATCCAAAAAAAAAAAAAACTTGACTCAAATATATTTCTGTTTAAATAATAAAAGGTGGACTGAGAGGGATTTAGCAGGATCTGCTGAAGAGTATGAGAAAAGGATAAGAGAGGTTGACAGAGAAAAAAATAATAATTTGGACAGGAGACAGACCAACAGAAGACAGCAGTGTAACTGGTTTAATAGTACTTTTTATATAGCCCGAAATCAACAACCTGTTAACAACATTAAGAAATCAACAACCTGTTTTTTGTTTGTGTGAATCGAAAGCAGCTGTCACTGTTTTCTTCGTATCTAACGTAAAGCCATTTTTATGAGAGTCCAAACATGTAGAGATGAAGAACATTTTGTCACACATCAAATCATGACACATGAGAATTACTTGTGATGCAACCCCATTACACATCTTGCATATATTGTGATGAAATGTGGAAAATTAGCAATTTTCTACAGCGTACAAATAAAGCATGCACATTTTGGGCAGTATAATGCTCTATACTGAGTCTATGAGTGCTTTCAAACAGATTTTACTCTGCTGCCATGTTCCAAAAATAATGTCTGTGTAGCTTATTGCCATGATATTCGGTAAAACTTATTGGATTCAATCCTGTGACATGTTAGTATTCTTTGAAACTTTTGTGGCGGTGGAGCTTATTCACGTGTTCATGGCATCTCTTAGTTGTGACACAGAATTTATTGGTATCTCCAAGAAGATCAGTGGCAGCCTCGCTTAACTGGAGATCAATTTATATGCACTGCAGTACTATGGAGTGAATTTTGTTCCATTATTTTTGCAAGCCCAAAGAGGAAACATGGGTCCCCCTTCCAATGGGCTCACCACCTGTCGGAGGGGCCAAAGGGGTCGGGTGCATTGTGTAATGGGTGGCAGTTGAGGGCGGGGACATTGGCGTTCTGATCCTCGGCTAAAGAAGCTGGCTCAATAAAGGGAAGATGGAGCGGGAAATCCACAGGCGGATTGGTGCTGCGTCTGCTGTGAAAAAGAGAGAGTCCGTTGTGGTGAAGAGAGAGAGCTGAGTCAAAAGGCAAAGCTCTCGATTTACCGGTCGATCTACGTTCCTACCCTCATCTATGGTCATGACAAAAGAACGAGGTCCTGGATACAAGCGGCTCAAATTAGTTTTTTCCATAGTGTTTTTGGGCTCTCACTTAGAGATAGGGTGAGGAGCTCAGTCGTCTGGGGAGGACTCAGAGTAGGGAGGAGCCAGTTGAGGTGGCTTGGGTATCTAGGGTCCTTTAGATCTGGCCCGAGTGGCTGGGGAGAGGGACGTCTGGGCCTGAAGATGCTACCCCCGCGATCCGACCCTGGATAAACTGAAGAGGATGGATGGATGGATGGCTGGATGGATGGATGGATGGATGGATGGATATTTTTGCAAGCAAAGAAAATGTTTTGTAAATAGAAACAAAAAACATTTTGTATCTGGAAATTTGAATAAAAAGCAATCCAGAAATTAAATTTTAAAAAACTTCTTAATCAAAAAAGGTTTTGAGAGTAACTTTGCTTTACTGTACTTTGCTGTTTTCTCAAAATGTATTTTTTGAAAAATTTTTTTTTTTAAATTTTTCCAAATAAAAAAAATGAAAAAAAAATTTTTTTTAAATTCACACATTTTATATTAAAAAAATTTTTTTTACACACCCTTTATTTAAAAACAAATCTGGGTTATTCTACATATTGCATTTTACAAATTGCATTCTTGTTAAATTGCGTTTTTCAGATCACATTCTCTTCACTTCTGGTGGGCAGGCTCTCCTCTGGAGTGAAGAGCAAAGACGTGTTTTTATTGGTCTGCATGGACGTTACTGACAAAATTTTTTGGTCAATGTGCATGTGAAGAGCTTACCTGACTCCGCCAGATAGATTTGCTCCGCATATCCATCTGGAAACCTTCCGTTGAAGTAATTTTGGGAAGGGGCGAAAATACTGGTTAGCTGATTGGCCTATGTTGGTGATAGACGGGCCAAATGAACCAATCAGATTCGTCGTCGCTCGTAACAGAGCGACGACGAAAACACAACCACAAGCCAAGCTACTCTTGCTGCTGCAGGTAAAGGCTCGTTAGCTCAGCAAAGAAATACTCTGTAATTCCGATACAACTTGCTCGATAGCCACGCTAACGCTAGTTTCATCGGCTGAAGCCGCCATGCTGTTAAGACTGAACTGACGCGCTTCCCGTTGCGTCACACCTCAACCCGCCTCAAAGCCAACGCTGATTGGACGTTCGTTTGGTGAACGGCTCCAAATTTTCTTCAACGGAGAGTATCCAGACTGATCTGCGAGTGAAACCTTGAAAGCTCGCGAGATCAGGATGGTCTCACGAGGCTAGTGAAGAGCAAGAAGTCAAGAAAACGTGATCTATAAAACACTATTTGACAAGAATGCAATTCATAAAGTTCAATCTGAAAAAGAGAAATTTGAAAGAAAAATGTAAACAATAAAATCTGAAAAAAAAGAAAATCTGAGAAAACTCTCAAAATCCTTTTTTGATTTAGAAGTTTCATTTCTGGATTGCATTTTTTTTTCTTCAAATTTCCATTTACAAAACATTTTCTTTATTTGCAACAATATTGGAATATGACAGAAATGCAAGGCAGATACAGAATAGAGAGACACAAGGGAAGGAGATGCCAGCTTCACTGGATAGTTTAAAAAACAAGTAAAACTGAAACAAAACAATAACTATATTTTCACGTTTGTAAAGCTTGCAAATTTGTACCAGCAAGTTTATACTAGAGAAAAGACATCACAGCATGAAACAAGTGGGCTAATTCATCAAAGGTAAACCTTAATCCCAAATAAGCTTAGCAATGCATCTGAACACGATAAACCACACATCACAGTACATGTGACTATAAACTATTCACTATGGAAGACATACCTATTTCAGTGTATTTGCAAGAACAGTTAATATTCTTTCGTTTCAAATGTGCCACAAAAAAATCTGTATCAGCTTGGGTAGTCTAACCCCTTCATCCCACCCCTGTGTGACAAAATGCACATGGAAATCCCTTCCTCCTTTTTGCATTGCACAAAATAAAAAGTAAAGTAGCAGCAGGGGAATAGGGGCAATGGTATCTATCATCCATCTTGCTCTGTCTGTTTTCAGATCTGATTGTGAAGAAAGCAGATAAGTCTTGCATGTTGAGATTTTCTTTTCATTGTCAAATAGAATTACATTACGGCCTAATAGTCTGAAAGAACTTTTCCTTATAGCTGAGACACCATGTAGTCTGGAAAATGGATTCTGTAATAACTGTGAAATCCAAAAATCATAAATCTTTTGAGTTCCTGTACAAGGCATGGAGAAGCAGCCCTATGTGTGAGAAAAGTTAACAGTTGCAGTAAATATCTTAACAATTTAGAGCAGTGGCTCCCCTAAGGTGACATTCGAATTGATAAGGTGGTTTATGTTGTCATT
This sequence comes from Fundulus heteroclitus, assembly GCF_011125445.2. Taxonomy (NCBI): domain Eukaryota; kingdom Metazoa; phylum Chordata; class Actinopteri; order Cyprinodontiformes; family Fundulidae; genus Fundulus; species Fundulus heteroclitus. Next base: position 14,528,295 of record NC_046365.1, read on the forward strand.
AAAATTTACGGTACATCGGGTTATAAATAGGGTCCTTTGGATCCAATCTCAGTCATCAGACATGTCTCACGATCATGGGTACGATCGGATTCAGCGTCCCTGACTAAATCATAAATGAACTGAACTTCTCTAGTGCTTTTCTGGTCACATAGACCACTTAAAGTGTCTTTAAGTTATTCACCCAAAAACAATGAATGCTCCGAAATGTATTGATACACAGACCAGAGGGCCTCTTGGTGTTAGTGCCTTGCCTAATTACACTTCAGCATTTGGTTAGATGATTTAGACTCCTACTACCGGCTGCCAGACTCTTCCCACTGAGACACAGCTGTCTACACTAAATGCCATATGATCTATTTTTGAATACTGACTGTTCTTAGTCAGCCACACCCCAGTGACAGCGATTGGTGCCTGTTTTGTGCAGCCAACATTTTTTTTGCTCACAAAACTGCAAGGCTAAGCATATCATTTTGTTGATCTAATAAATCTGCTTGCCCCTTAGAAAGATCAAGGGTTTTTACTCCTTCCAGTGACAATGACATTCACAGAGAGAGAGAGAGAGTGTGTGGACCGTTGCAGCTTTCAGTCTGTCTGTGCTCATGGCGCTGTCCGTATGGAGGAGGGCTGCACAGAGAGCAGCTGAAGCAGTGTACAATAAGCTTTATGACGTTGAAAACGTCATAAAACGGGTGGGTAGTAACTGGGCTACATTTAATCAGTTACATTTATTTGAGTATCTTCATGAAAATAATGTGCTTTTAGGAATAGTTTTGCTGCACAGTACTTTTTACTTTTACTTTAGTAATATTATTAAGAAGTGTCTCTACCTCTTACTTTAGTCAAATGTCTGGCTACCTTACCCAATGTGAGACACACATTGGGTAAGGTAGGGAATTGTGTATAAACTTCCTGTTTATACACAAGCATTGTTGTTTAAAAGTTGTTATCTATCTGCTGAGCTTATTGAGACATTTGGAGGTAACAGGAACATACAGTAAACAGAAGATCTTGTCACTGGAAGTACTTAACACTATTCTAACATTCATTGTAGCGGCAAAGGCGTACAATTTAATTATTAAACTAATAATTACAACAATTAATGTAGAAACATTAATATATATATATATATATATATATATATATATATATATATATATATATATATATATATATATATATATATATATATATATATATATTAGTGTTTCTACATTAATTGTTTTAACTATTGTTGGACATAGGCAAAGACCACATGTTTACGGGTGCAATGTATTCAGCTAGCTCACAGCTGATTTAGGTATATTACATAATGTTTCTATGCCTGGTAAATAAGCTTAGCAATGCATCTGAACACGATAAACCACACATCACAGTGCATGTGACTATAAACTATTCACTATGGAAGACATACCTATTTGAGTGTGTTTGCAAGAACAGTTAATATTCTTTCATTTCAAAAGTTCAGTATTACTGACAACAACATTGTCTACAGAAGCAAGATGTGAGTTTACTGAAGACTGTAGCTGTATGTTTTGAGTCAAATATACAATATCTTTAGAAAAAAATATATAAAGGGCTGCGGATGTGGGTGTAGGAGACACATTGTCATAACATTGTGTATAATATACAAAAATAACATTTGTGCAAAATTTTAAGGCTACAATGTAAAACGTCCCGTGGTGACATAAGATGTATTGCTACCAAGAAATTCTATACAGGGCTTGCCATGACATCCCAACAAATTCCCACTGCCCATTTTGGAGGACAAAAAATAAAAATAAAACTAGGCATAACAGTAGCAACAACTGTAGAAATGCTGGAGAAAGAAATAATCAAAAGCAGTCATTAAGTGTGGCTAGCGCAGTTTCAAAAACAAATTTGGTAATTAATTGATGGACTAAGGCCTTACCAGATGCCAAAAAGCAAATGTAGAAAGTCTGGAAAACCATAATTTACTCCTATATTACTTTCAACAGAGTAAAAAAAAATAATGTGCTTTATTTTTTTTTTAAAAAGTACTGTTTATTTTTTTATTATTTTCACTCACCAACAGTAAATAAATGAAAGTAACCACTATCCTATTTGCACAAACTGTATTTTTGTTTGGCAGTCTGCACAGCAGTGATACATCATAATGACCGCTGATAGTGGTGCCGTGCTAATATCAGTGTTTTCGTCTGTTTGTGTACTTGGGAGTGTTTATTGGCTTTGCCCCTATTAATCAGAAGCCATCACTCGTGGCTAATGGAGATAGATTATCAAGCGCGGAGACGTGACTGTCCCTGACAAAGCCCGCTTTCGGTGTGTATCGCTGTGTGCTGCTGAAATAACACAATAACTGTGTGACTGTCTGCTTGACAACTGGAGCCACCACGGTTTGTGTCACCTATGCTCGGCAAAGATGGCGAGGGTGTGTTTGTGGAAACACAGAGGTTAAATGCAGTCATTTATTGTCGTCTGCGCGTGTGTGTATGTGGGGGGAATTTAATTAGTTCAGACGATGCTTGCAAGCACTCTTTACATTTATTCCCTAAACACACAAGGCTTTAGAAGCACCTGTTCAAGCTTCTTCTACAGGCCCCGAGGTAAAAAAAAGACTTTGCCTGGCTTTAATTCCTCAGAGATACCTTTACTATCTTTCTGCACAGGGTGAAATATCAGCAAAAATATTAATACTATTTCGCTGCTGCTTGCTTGAAATGTGTCCTTGCAAAGCTTCCTGGCCTTTTTGCATCCAGGAAAGCATTACAGGATTATTCAGGAAATGGGCAAAAATTAGCACATCAAAACATGCAGCAAAACTCGAAATCTCATTAATTCAACAGGAAAATAAATGTTTGCATTTAGGCAGCAAACTCCATATCCTCCTTAGGTGCACACAATACTCCACTGATGTGCTCTCTTCAGGAAATACGCACTTGTGTAAAGCCATTTTACTTTCATTAAGCATCACTCAAAATAAATGAGAGCTCTCATTTCATGGGGTGCCGCCAGACTTGATTTGAGTGCCTCTTCGGCATGAAACCTGACATCAACAGGTGCATAGGCACTCAGATATTCCTCATCCTGACACAAGAGAGGAGCCCTACTTCACCCTTTGCCACTACTTCGCACTACTGCAAAAAAAAAAAAAAAAAATCATTCACTTCAAAGATTCCATTTTTTTTGTGCTGTAGGGATGGAGTCCAAAGTCAAGTCATCTGACACGCTCATGCTTCATTTTTAATTGATGTGAGCTCTTTCCAAAAATTCTGGGACAAAGAAAATCTTCTTAAAATGGAAAATGTTAGGTACAATATAAGGTATTAGTGTTTTTATACCATGTGTTTTCCTCTAATTTATTTTCACAGCACAAATTACCAGAAAAAAAGCATTTCCGATAACAGAGTCACCCAAACTGATTTTTCTCAAGACTAAAAAAAATAGAAAACAATGACACAGAAAAGACATTGTATGTGTTTCTTTTAATAGGGCACCACTTTTTTGACAACTACTTCTGTTTGTATCCTTAAAATATTTTGCATAAATTTTATTGTTGAGCTGGTCTTAGCAGGTATGTCATAGTAAAGTGCTGGAAGCCAAAAATAGTTCAAAAGATTTCCGCACATGTTATCTGTGCAAGATATAATCTTTTGTTTGCTTTTGATTGTCGAACTGGTTAAAATTAATACTTTTTTTTTTTTACAATAACATGATTTTTGCATGAACAAAGTGGATCCTACAACTACGTTTTTGGCCCCTGTGTTTTTGGCCCAGAGTTTTGACATCACTGGATTAAACTAAATGTAAGTACTTCCACCTTAAAAGATATTCTAGTGTCAAAACCGATTATGCAGTCTAGTTTTGTGTATTTTGATGTTTTGTATTTGTTGTCAAGCAGCACTTGAAGCACTTTTGTGTATATTTATCATAATAAGACCACGTGAACGAATGTACGATATTGTGCACGCATGCAATGAGTAAACAAGAAGAAGCAATGCAGTCAGCAATGTCCAGCGGCTCTGGGGACAATTAACTCAAACTTTGAGCCACCGTAAATCAGGTAAGGCTTCGACCACACCGAGCTATCATTTTACTGTGAAGCATTGCAGGGCGGTCTGTTGGCTCTTACAGCAGCTGAGTCAATTGTCATCATCTTGGTATCTGCTAGTTCCACAGTACTGCTACTACTACTGGCAGATGGCACCACAATCTTTATGTCTGCTGATTTTGTCCAGTGCAAAGTTCTTTTCAGACTCCAAAAGGACCAAGTAAAAAATATAAGGGGGAATGCTTGGCGTATATCGTTTATATTTGAAGATGAATATCATTTTTATTATAGTCATAGTACGTGACTAGGCCCCTTTAACACCACCCGAGTCTATTTAACAGCTCACAAAAATCTGATGTTTACAAAAGGCTACCAGGCATACTCACAAAGCTTGTCTAAAGGTCGTCTGTCACCACGTTCTGGTCAGGAGATTGGTGGCACTGGCTCTTCAGAAGAGCTTTAGAAACTTCCAACCCACAAGAAGCACCCCTTAATGAAAAGGACAGGTGTATTTGAAATCCTTTTATGGGTATTTAAGAGCAGCAAAATAACTTTAATGCAAAATGAGACATTATCCACAAAGAACACAACATTTGAGCCTTCATAACCCAGATGAGAAAAATCTTAAAATCCAATAACAAAAATGACACGTTCTAGCTGTAGTGTCATTTCAGTTCCACAAACGGTGGAGGTTTGCAAAGAAGAAAGGACATAAAATGTAAAGCAAATTGAGATTTTCTTGAAGATGTGACAAAACAAAAGACCCTCTAACGATACCGATTTCTTAAATTTGTTACTACCACAGCCTTGGCAGAACACATCACGCAGAACCAGTTCCCAGATGAGGAGAAACCAACCACAGGTGTCAATCCAGGTGGGCAAAGCAGGTCTGAGATATCCATGGGTGACAATTTTTCTTTGGAACAGCAAAAAAAAAAAGAAAAAAGAAAAAAAATTAAAAGCTTGCCCAGTATACAGTTACACTCACTTTCATTTTAGCGTTCTGCAGCTATGAGCTGCTGCATGGCTCTCCTGTGGCTACACCACCTGGCTAAATTACCCAGACAATTCACATAATCCACAAAACAGAACATACTTTAGGTTTAAAAACCCACCAGAGCATCTTCATCTTGGCTCGAGGTTTCCTCTCCAACAACTAACAGTCCTGTTTGTTTCTTTTGTACACAGCTGATAGTAATGTCTCATCTGTTCAGCAACCACTATGATTTCAGGGTTGTGACTATTTTATCACAACACGTGAAGGGTTAGAACAATGAACTTTCATTTTGTTTTACCAACAGGGCATCGGGTTGGGTTACACAATATGATACAGAACAACACAAAATAAAACAAAACAATATGACTTCATATACTCAGACTGACTTTCAGCTAAAAGGACAGCACTCTACTTCTCTACAGTCTGTTGCAAAATTGTGGATTGTTATATCTGCTAACATGATGTATCCCAGTTTTATGAACACTTTATGTTTTAATGGTTCAATTGCTAAAATAGACACCTTACATCTGACAATTGCTTAACTTTCATCACTCCAAGGATTAACTGGATTACTTTCCAACTGGCTAATAATCCAGCATTTTTTTTCCACAGCAGGTATGGAAAGTATTTCAGAAAATAACTTCATACTACGTCACTTTAATACCCATTTCAAACAGGCTATTCAGGATTGAACATCTTTCATTGTGGCTGAATTAAGATAATATTGCAAAGAAGAGTGGGCCAAAATTCTTCCACAGTATAAAAGACTCATTGCCACCTATTGCAAATGCTTGATGATTTATTTATTATTTGGATCCCCATTAGCTGTCACAATGGGAGTTGCTGTCGCCATAGGGTGATGTGATCAGTTATAAGATATGTGGGGGTGGGGGGGGGGGAATTGCCTTTTCACACAGCGAGGATCAGTAGCTGCATTATTTTAATAATTAAATCATGTTTCTGTAATTGCTCATGTTATTTATGTCTGAAAATTAATTAAAATATGTTTCATGATCTGACATGTTTGTATGTGGCAATGAAACTTTTTCACTGCACTGTATGTTTATTTTGTGAATTTGAAAGCCATTTTAGTTATCAATGTGATACATCTGGTTCTAGTTTTTATTGTCTATTACTTTTTTTTTTTTTTTTTTTTTTAAAACTAACCCTGCCTGGCCCTCATCTCACTCCGAGTTCCAATCAAAAGTTGTTGACCCTGGAGGATGTAAGACTATAAAATAATTTCCATGTGTTCTGCTGTTATTCCAGAAGACATAAGATACACAATAGATTTGCACGCTCTGTTTAGACGAAGAGCATCCTGACCTGGGATAAATTCTCAGCTAAAACACCACATAGAAAAAAAAAGATGTAACCCATTTAAAACTGAGCAGATTCTGCTTTATCAGACAGCGTACAGGCTGTCAGAATCTCCGTTTGACAATCTGCTCATGGCTGCAAAAAAAAAAAAAAAAAAAAACACCGGAGAAGTGCACTGAAAAGTTCTCCGAAGTTTTCTGGATCGTTAATGGCATTTTAAGGTCAGCTGAAACAACAATCAAGTTTTTTGTCTCTAAGCAAACAAAGTAATAATAATATAAAAAAAATAAAAAATAACAGCTCCTTGCTTATTGTTCTGTCGTCTGCTTTCTGCTATTGATTGCCAGCTGTCTTGAGGGTAGGCAGGCTTAGTGATGACCTTTAAAATCTGTGTGTGTGTGTGTGTGTGCGCGCATGTGTGTGTGTGTGCTGTAGCATAAGTATGTGTGTGCATTATTACCTCCATGTCCAACCTCAGCATGTGCTCTCTTTGTGTTCTGTCATGTTATCATATTTTCTCCTGTTCTCCTCATCGATTACCTGTCATCAGGATGAAAAGTGGACTTTTGTTTCTCGGAGTTAGCAAATAGCGCGCTCGCTCTCCTCCCCCCCACGCCTGTCTCCCTCTTTCTGTTTCATTTTGTTTCCCTTTTGCTTTTCTGACTTATTTCACAAATACAGGATTTCAAATGTCAATCTTTTCTGGCTTATCTCAATTTCCTTGGACTTTTACAGTCCTCTCTGTGAAATGTGTGATCACAGGGGTCTGTTTTGTCTTTTGGGCCTGAACAGTTGTTACAGAAGGCAGCATAACTTATTCCGAAACGCTTAACCGCTTCTTTTCTTTTTTTAAGTTCCTCAAATCCTAGAGAGTAAAGGCAAATCAGACGTGCCGTCGCACATTTGTTATGCATGGCTTCACTTGTTTGTGTCTGCTTTCGCATGCCGGTGTGTGCACATGTATTTTCTTTCCCCCCCGTTCCCCGCGTGTTATTAATATTGCCGGTGTGCATGGCTAAGCATGGGACAGTTCTCTTCCTAGGATGCTAAACAGTAGCAGAAAAGAAGGTTAAGTAGGAAGGTCACCTGAGCATACCGAGGGAGATATCCATCACAGCAAAGCAATAAATTCCGGCGGACAGCGTGGCTATTTATTTTTATTTCTCTGGGAAAGAAGACAGTTTCTGCAGGTAAGCTGGCAGCCAGCCTGAGGGCAACTTGACACATCCACTGCAGACATTTGAAGGCGAACACAGAGTCCCGAAGTAAACAAACTGACTGGGCGAATCAGCTTGAAAAGTTGCTTGCTTGTGTGCAGAAACATGATTTGCAGCTTATTTAAATAAGAAGGAGCTGTGTTAAATTTACAGGAATTTAATCATTGGCTCGGTTTTCTCGTCTGTAGGGTACTTTTACAGGGTTTCGATAGTAGCATGGGAAAAAACAACCTTAAAAAGCCCTGGTAGTGCGTACCATTCCCTTTTGTTTTGGTAGTGCTCTGGTAAAGTTGGCTGCAAGTCAATTTGACCTTTACCCAATTCATACCCATGTTTCCTACCAGCATTTTTCCATTAACCTTTTTAGTCCTTTTACAAGGAGTTTTGTGTGGAGGCTGCGTTAACAACCGACAACTTCAAGCAAGTTTTTTCTAATCAGATCGTATTCTACTGGACTGGGATTGCCAGTGTTCCCTTGAGTGATATCTGTCACCAGGAGGTTACTCTAAGATGCTACCATTGTCATTATTTCTCATGTTTATGAGAGTCAGCTGGGACAGAAGGCAATCAAAAGCCCACTAAATGGAAACAAGGTGGAATAAAATGTGATTTTATCATATTTAATGATCATTCGTAAAATACTGGGTACAAAAAAAAACAATAAACTGACATTTATGAAATGGTTTGTTTATGAGAATAAAATGAAACAAACATACAGACAAAAACAAAAATCCGTTTAGTTCTCTCGACGGTGTTACCGTCACTGTTTGTACATTCACAAAGTTTACAAACAGCTCGTTTCTGTTCAGACTAATAAAGCTAGAAATCAGCCATCAGCCAATCTTTTTTACATTATTGATGTTTTTTTGCAGATCTTTTGCGTATTTATTTGTGATCACATTATTTTATAATGCTGAGAGAAATGTGAGCTGTGTAACGTTTGTCAAAGTAATAACGATTAAAAAGAAATTAATTAGAAGCCCTTTAAAAAGCCATAATATTACATGCACAATTATCTGTAACCCTCTTGGACAACAGGCTACCCGATTCTGAGCAGGCTCGCCTTCCTCGTGTGTTCTCATATTCTAGATAACCTGCTCAATGAGCTGCTTGGATACTTAAACGTTAGTGCTGCTAATTATCTCTGAGGCATCAGCAGTTGACTGTTGTGGACCTTTTTAATGACAGTGAAACAGCCAATTATAACAGAAGGAGCTGTCCTCTTCCTTAATCAGTTTTGCACCCATGTTTTACCATAATTTGTGTGGTTTCAACATGTTTTTTGTGTGTGCTTGCCAAAAGCCAAAAATCACCTTTGTGTCTGTGCTTGTCATGTGAAAAGAAGTAAAGTGGACAGGGCAAAAGAAAGGACCGCAGGAGGACAACTTTAATTTAGAATTCTGACTCTTTCACTTTTCTCAGTCAAATCCCTTAAGGCCAGTAGACTAATGATTTCATGGTTTTCTCTTTAGTGTTTGAGAATACATGTTTTGTTTTTGCCCTCAACTACAAGAACTATTTGTTCTCAAACCAAATGCTTTTTCCTCAACATGCTGCATTTTATAACGCTATTGTAAATTCAAACTTTTCATAAACCTCTCTCCTGCGACCGCCTTTTTCATTTTCTTCCCCATTTTATTGACTTTATCTCTTCTTCACTCCCACTTATGCTGCTGCATTCCTTCATCAGCTTTTTAAACCTCTCTTCTGTTTGCCTATCTTCTCTAACTGTTCTAATCATTATGGCTTACCCCTGCTAAAATAACCCCCCGCTGCAGATTTCCTCTCACACTATTAAATCTTTATTGACTGTGCAGACATGCCTATATATGCATGCTATAGGATCATAGAGGTAGTAACATATGGAGATGTGCAGGAGTATAACTCGTTTTAAATTTGTCCACCAATATTACAATTTCACTAACCAACAAGCTTCAAGTTATCTTGGGCTTCTGATGTTCCGAGAAAAAATTAAAATTAAAAATAAATAAATAATAATAATAATAATAACAACAACAATAATAAGAGACATGTTTGATATGACAGCCATGTGACTGTCATATCAAACAGTGACAGTGGTGAGGAAACTCAAGCAACAAAAGATGATCCTTATACTGACCTCAGTAGTTTATTTTGGATTTAAGCTCTTGATTTTAGTCAGTGAGATCCCCAATTTGAGAAAACAGTAAAGGAAGTGTTGTAAGCAACAAAAAAATTAACTTGCAGCTTAATACTGTTACAGAAAGTATAAAATGCTATTTTTATTTATTTTGCACACAATGCAGTTTTACAATAATGGCTACAGACTATGACTACTGATCTTAGTGATCAGCGGTGCCTTTTGTCCGAATACATTATAGTATAATATTTCACATTTTAGAGCCCAAAAACCTAATCTTGACTGGATGAAACATGGCCTTTGCACTGGTCTTCAAAGCTTATTAAGTGTTCATTTAAACAATAACCTAAAAAAAACTACGCTTTTCTGAACCCGAAAGTGTCACCCTCCACTTAAACATTGAGGCACTTTCACATCCATCCATACATCCATCCATCCAGGTATTATATCAAACTACACGGTCTGAAAATCTGTCATTCTAATCACAGATTGGTTTGTTCTCTTGCTAAAAATCACATAAAAAAAGATAAAGGCGAGCACCACTGCAAAGATCTATACCAGAAATTTGAGTGAGCTTCATGGAAGTTCCCACAGGCAGGGAGAATATATTTATCTCTAGATTTCTCTCTGTTGGAAAGATTGTTTGCCCCAGGGTGATATTTGACTCAACAATGCAGCAAATGAGGTACCTCGTCCAATTTTTCAACAAAAAAAAAAAAAAAATGGAGGAAAAAGGTTGTTTCTGCTCCCCAAAGAAATCTTAGAAGTCCTTGCAGCCTGACAAGTTTACAAAGTCTCTGTTTCTTATTATGCTTTTAAAAAAAAAGAATCGCTGGATTGCAGTTCCATCCTGGTTCACTTCGATGTTGGTTGGAACTAACTCACCCAACGCGCCACAGTCTGAATTGAAAAAACAATAAAGGTTGTCTTTGTCTTAGTGTGATCTGCTCAGTCAGACCGTTTACAGCTATGGACAGGCAGATAAACAAAACTCTTCTTGAATCAGCTTACGGAGTGTTAAGTCAGTGCTGCATCTCTCTCTCTCATCACAGGTCAGGTAAAATGCAGCACGTGGAAGTTGCAGGCAACTCAGGCCAGCAACCTCTATGTGATAGAGCCACCAGCAGCAAACAGATGGAAACACACATTGACTTCTGTTGCTCATCACCACTGCTAGAAACAACATCCTAAGGAATCCTTAAACAACCACTAGCTGGAAACTATTTAAAAAGGTTCATTATTCAGCATACAACAGACACAGTAAAAGAAAAAAAAGACTGATTAAAGTAGTGACCTGAAAGGAGGCCGTCCTCTCCCATTGCTTAATGTAATCAGGTTTCAGCACCTAGGATTGTGAAACAATTACCCTGGGCTCACACTGACCACGGTGCGGGTTATGGTCCTGATCCAGTGTGGCTTCTCCGCAAACCCTCGCTCACGCTGCTCCTAGGGAAACAGTGGCCAGCTGTGAAAATGGTGCTTGCGAGAACAGAGGTTCATGCTGTCCTTTCTGTTGCTATCCTTCATAAATGATTAAAAACAGCCATGGTTTTCGTTTTGTAGGGCAAAACTCATCATCGGAGCGCATACATATCTTATTTCATCCTCCAATAGCCCCTCTGGTTACTTGTGTATCTGTGTTGCCATTTTGTTTACACTAGTTAAGTCAGCGTAAGTTATCATATTGATTTTATTCTGAAACTGTACCATACTTTCTCATGTCATGACTTTTCCTGTGTGACTCATGGAATTTGGGAGCTTGATCTGGGGGCATCTCCGTGGCATCCGGCCAAACTTTCGTATAGCAGAATTTCTTGCAGCGGTGCACAGCCTCGGTAACCGGACCTGCTTCCGCACAATGGCTGATGTGAGTGTACATATTTCATTTGAATGATTTGGGTTCCTTGCGTACTGTACCTGCAACCCTATTCGGAGTGAGCCCGGTGTTAGAATGTTAGATTTAGAGGAACTAACAATGCATAGCTAGACTATGAGGCGACCACAGGTGGTGTTTCATTCTCAGAGAACAATTAACTTCAGTTGGCATCCAACTGTTTTGACCTTCTCCCTAACCACTGCATGTGCAGCATTAGCTTAAAGTTACTTTCTGCAGAGGTGTCAAGTAATGAAGTATAAATACTTTGTTACCTTACTTAAATAGAAATTATGGTTATCTAAACTTTACTAGAGTAATTATTTTTGCTAACACAATCAGCCTCATTGCATTCAGCTGTTCTTCTGCTTTTATATATGAGGCTTCTCCTTCTAGCATTTATCAGATCATTGAAAGCCTTTATGTGAGCAGATGTTCCAAGTTCTCATCTCTTGCTTTCTCTGTCTTGCCTTGCCCTTGCTCGGACACCTCATCAGCTTCTGTGTTTCTGAACATTGACCTGGACTGTTCCATGACCACAAGCCTTGCCTTGCCTTTCAGATCTGTCAGCAGGTACGCCACGGACCCTGTCCATGGTCATCGAAGAATGCCTTCCCAGAGCTGTCAGTGAACGCCTGCCCAGAACCGTCTGGCTGTGTGCACCAGGACAGTATTCTTCATGTGAATAAACTTTTTTATAATGTACACCGTGTCTGAATATCAGTTTCTCTTTGTCAGTGCATAACATTTTTTTGCTGAATTTTTACTTCTACTCCTTACATTTTCTTGCAATTATCTGTGCTTTCGATACCTTACATTTTGAAAACAGCCCCGTTACCTTTATTTCATTTCAGCTAGTTTTTCAATTCAGCTTATTATTAAAATCTAAAACAAAAGACAACAGTCCAGACAAATTGCGCCTACTGGACAGCGTCAATTTAATTGTGGACGGAGGCAGTACTGCACCAACTTGTTGCAAAAAAATAAATAAGAAAATGAAAATGAAGAAGAACATAACAGCTGTATGTAGTCTAACATGAAGATGTCTGTTGCAGAGACTATACAGAAATATACAGCAAAATGTGCCAACCAAGCACCAGTGAGAAGGTTTATAGCCAAGAAGAGCAAAATCTCTTGTTCATCCCTGGCCATACTGTGCCAGCCTTTCACCTGTCAGTGGAGCACAAACTTCCTGACTAGTCAGCAGGTTAGGCTGGGAAACTTCACATCCAGCTCCTGGACCATTAGTACCAGTGCCCCCCCAGAGGTATGTCCTCTCCCCACTGCTCCTTACCCTCTACACCAATGACTGCACCTCAGGAGACCCATCTGTATAACTCCTGAAGTTTGCTGATGATACAAGTTCGCTGCCAACATCATTGACCTCATCCGGGGCCGGCGATGAGTCGGCCTACAGACGGGAGGTTGATCAGATCTGGTGCTGCCAGAACAATCTGGAGCTTAACATGTCAAAACTGTGGAGATGATGATGATGATGATGATCATGTACTTCAAGAGCAGTACCCATAATTCTCCATACTCAACAGCTCTGTGTCTGCTGTTGAAACTTTCTAGTTTCTCGGATCCACTGTATCCCAGAACCTAAAGCGGGAGCCCAGCACTGTCGCCATCATCAAGAAGTCCCAGCAGAAAATGAACTTCCTCTGCCAGCTCAGGAAGCTCAATCTGCCTAAGGAACTACTGATTCACTTTTACACAGCCATCATCCAGTAGAAGCTCTCCAGTAGCTCTTCTGACTAAAGAGGTCTCTTGCAGAAGAGACAAAACATTTCAACTAAGTAGAACCAGTCCAGAGGACCTATTTTTTTTTAATCACTACAGATCCATCTCACCCCACTCATAATGTTACAATTTCTACCCTCTCGTAGTCGCTACAGAGCACTGTACACCAAAACCAACTGACTAAGGAGCAGTTTCTTCCTACAAGCCATCACTTATATGAACAGCTGACTCTGACTCAGTGTCAATAAAATCCAATAACCCAATAACTCTGCCTCTATTCAGCCATCTGTTTACTGGCTACCACTTATCAGCTATCCGTTATTCTCTATTTCAGTGCTGTTCATACTGTTCATAATATCATATTGTCATATTGTATACGATGTGCACCAAATTCACTTACCTGTACACGTACATAACACTGCATATAATACTCAGCTATTCCAGCCTTCTCTGCACTCATCAGACTGTGGACATGTATGTTTGTATGGGTTTGCATCACATGCACCTCCAACATGTACAAAATGATAATAATGGTCATAATAATTTAGTCCTGTATTCTCTGCCCTCTGCTTATTGCACCATTGCAATATTGTCTCATTCTGTCTGCTTTGTTCGTAGCATGTTCATATGTGTTCTCTATATGGCAGACAGTGTGATTTTTTTTTTATTATTGCATTATTGTCTTACTTTATTATTGTAGAAGAAAGCACATTGTGGGCATTGTCGAATTCCTTGAACACATACCTGGCATATCAAGTTGTATCAGGAAGGTATCGATCAGGATTGTTAGTTATTTTTAATGTTTTGATTAATCACTTTTTTTTGACAACACTGTATAATGACAACCATACAATAGTTCCCAAGCCTTACCTAGAACCTGATCAATTTTCTTTTCCAGTTTTGTTATCTTATGAATATCTCTTATATGTTGCCCTCACATATTCCTAAAGTTAAGCTTGGATGTACATTTACATAGTACACTATACGCCCCAGTGGTTTTGTCCTTGATCGTAATGTTTTCTTACATTACTTTTATACTTAAAGGAGTATTGAAACAAGTACTTTAACACTTGCGTAACGGGCTTGAAATGATACAATAGTTTCTACAGAGGTGTTTTTAAACCCTAGTATCTCTTCTTCAACCTAACTTCAGATGGACTTACAGAGTTGAGGTACTAAAACTCTACTTGTAACACCCAGACAGACTGATTATGTGTAGAAGACTGAGCCTTATGCCATAACTTCAATGTTATGGCATAAGTTACTAATAATTAACTAGAAAAAGCTGTTCCTGCGTAACAGCGAGTGAGAATGCTAATCTGCAGAATGATTGAGCAGAAGATGCAGAAAACATTGAAATCAGATTTGAAGAATTTGAAAAAATTTGAAGGAATTTGAAAAATGTGAAGAATTTGAAGAATTTGAAAAATTTTAAGAAATTTTAAGAATTTTAAGATTAAGAACAATTAGAAGAATTGGAAGAATTTGAAGAATGTGAAGCATTTGAAGGAATTTGAAGCAATTTGCATTGATTTACAATTGGAGCAACCAAAAACGCACAAAAAGTGAAATATTTTTAAAAGTGTAAAAGTTAGCATAACCATGAGATATAGCAGTCATGCCAGAAACGAGCCGGACATTTTGATACCACAATTGTTGAAATTGGTTGGGAAAAAAAAATCATTGTCTTAACAGGGATTCGAACCTGGCCCCTCAGAGTGAAAGGCAAATGTCTTAACCATTGTACTAAACAGTACACATACAAATATGGCCAACATCTGAAGCCTTCAAACAGTTTGGACTACCTGAACAGTCTGAACAACAAGGAAAAAGGGGAAATATTTGAAGAATTTGAAGTATTTGAAGAATATGAAGAATGTGAAGAATTTGAAGGAATTTGAAGGATTTGAAGGATTTAAAGGACTTAGAAGAAGTTGAAGGAATTTGCATTGATTTCAATGGGAGCAACCAAAAACGCACAAAAAAGTGAAATATTTTAAAAAGTATAAAAGTTAGCATAACCATGAGTCATAGCAGGCATGCCAGGAACGAGCTGAACGTTTTGACACCAAAATTGTTGAAATTGGTTAAAAAAATGTTTTTTTGTTCTAGTGGGGATTCGAACCTGGCCCCTCAGAGTGAAAGGCAAGCATCTTAACCATTGTACTAAACAGTACACATACTAATATAGCCAACATCTGAAGCCTTCAAACAGTTTGGACTACCTGAACAGTTTGAACAACGAGAAATATTTGAAAAATTTGAAGAATTTGAAGTATTTGAAGAATTTGAAGAATTTGAAGTATTTGAAGAATTTGAAGAATGTGAAGAATTTGAAGGAATTTGAAGGATTTAAAGGAATTTGAAGAAGTTGAAGGAATTTGCATTGATTTCAATGGGAACAGCCAAAAAAACGCACAAAAAGTGAAATATTTTAAAAAGTGTAAAGGTTAGCATAACCATGAGTCATAGCAGGCATGCCAGGAACGAGCCGAACGTTTTGACACCAAAATTGTTGAAATTGGTTGAAGTATGTGGGAGTAGTTACACGCCGACGGAATAATAATAATAACTAGAAAAAGCTGTTCCTGCGTAACAGCGAGTGAGAATGCTAATCTGCAGAATGATTGAGCAGAAGATGCAGAAAACATTGAAATCAGATTTGAAGAATTTGAAAAAATTTGAAGGAATTTGAAAAATGTGAAGAATTTGAAGAATTTGAAAAATTTTAAGAAATTTTAAGAATTTTAAGATTAAGAACAATTAGAAGAATTGGAAGAATTTGAAGAATGTGAAGCATTTGAAGGAATTTGAAGCAATTTGCATTGATTTACAATTGGAGCAACCAAAAACGCACAAAAAGTGAAATATTTTTAAAAGTGTAAAAGTTAGCATAACCATGAGATATAGCAGTCATGCCAGAAACGAGCCGGACATTTTGATACCACAATTGTTGAAATTGGTTGGGAAAAAAAATCATTGTCTTAACAGGGATTCAAACCTGGCCCCTCAGAGTGAAAGGCAAATGTCTTAACCATTGTACTAAACAGTACACATACAAATATAGCCAACATCTGAAGCCTTCAAACAGTTTGGACTACCTGAACAGTCTGAACAACAAGGAAAAAGGGGAAATATTTGAAGAATTTGAAGTATTTGAAGAATATGAAGAATGTGAAGAATTTGAAGGAATTTGAAGGATTTGAAGGATTTAAAGGACTTAGAAGAAGTTGAAGGAATTTGCATTGATTTCAATGGGAGCAACCAAAAACGCACAAAAAAGTGAAATATTTTAAAAAGTATAAAAGTTAGCATAACCATGAGTCATAGCAGGCATGCCAGGAACGAGCTGAACGTTTTGACACCAAAATTGTTGAAATTGGTTAAAAAAATGTTTTTTTGTTCTAGTGGGGATTCGAACCTGGCCCCTCAGAGTGAAAGGCAAGCATCTTAACCATTGTACTAAACAGTACACATACTAATATAGCCAACATCTGAAGCCTTCAAACAGTTTGGACTACCTGAACAGTTTGAACAACGAGAAATATTTGAAAAATTTGAAGAATTTGAAGTATTTGAAGAATTTGAAGAATTTGAAGTATTTGAAGAATTTGAAGAATTTGAAGAATGTGAAGAATTTGAAGGAATTTGAAGGATTTAAAGGAATTTGAAGAAGTTGAAGGAATTTGCATTGATTTCAATGGGAACAGCCAAAAAAACGCACAAAAAGTGAAATATTTTAAAAAGTGTAAAGGTTAGCATAACCATGAGTCATAGCAGGCATGCCAGGAACGAGCCGAACGTTTTGACACCAAAATTGTTGAAATTGGTTGAAGTATGTGGGAGTAGTTACACGCCGACGGAATAATAATAATAATAATAACTAGAAAAGGCTGTTCCTGCGAAACAGCAGTGAGAATGCTAATCTGCAGAATGATTGAGCAGAAGATGCAGAAAACATTGAAATCAGATTTGAAGAATTTGAAAAAGTTTGAAGAATTGAAAGAAATAGAAGAATTTGAAGGATTTTGAAGTTTGAAACATTTGAAGAAATTTGGAGAATTTGAAAAAGTTTGAAGAAATTTGAAATATTTGAAAATTTTCAAAAAATTTGAAGGAATTTGAAAAATTTGAAGAATTTGACAAACTTGAAGAATTTAAAAATTTTGAAGAAATTTGGAGAATTTGAACAAATTTGAAGGAATTTGAAAAATTTGAAAAATTTAAAAAAATTGAAGAATTTGAAGATTAAGAACAACTAAAAAAATTCTGAAGAAATTTAGCAAGGCGCCTGCCTCGTGGTACCATCAAAAATACTAACGTGGAGTAACACTGCGAATTTCAGCTTCCTACGGTCTTCACAGCACCCACAGTGCCCTTCGAAAGGTGCCATGTTAAGTCAATGGACCTCCTAGAAGCCTCTGGCTAAAAGGGTTGTCATGGAGACTCCCTCACAGCTGTAGCCCTCTATTTGTCTGTAAAGGCAGAACAACCCCGGCTAAGCAGAAGTTGGTAGGACCTTTCTAAAGCTACTTCTGGTTAGCAACATGCTAACCGTTAGCCGCTAGCATGGTTGTGTTCAGTATCACCGGGTGATTGTACTCTGTCAGTTTGGTCCAAATCCTGTACTGGGAAGTGCCTCAAAAAGGGGTGCCAATACTTAATGTCACCAAACGTGACCAAAGTTCATGGGTCAGATTGGCCTCCTTTAGAAACTCAGCCTCACCACATCTGGGCCAAGAACTCAACATTTGACCAAAATGGTCAGTAGCGCCATTTCCCACATGTGGGGGGTGCTGTATTGGCCAATTGGGTCATGTCTGGGCATCATGCCAGGTCCTGTTGGAAGCAAAGGCCCAATAGGAAAGCATGTGACATCCAAAATGGGACAGAAAACTGACACATGGCTGAAAGTCACTTGAAAATTTTAAAATGTTAAGAGGAAGTGACTGTGCGAATTTCAGGCTCCTACATTAATCACAGCCACTGCAGTGGATGTTGAAAGTTGCTATTCTATCCGAATGGAGCATGTCCCTCTGGCCCTCAGAGTTCCGTCGTCATGGAAACTCACTGACACAGCTGCAGCGGCCAGTCTCCCGAAGTGCAGAGACTTTGTCAGACTCTGCCTCATTGAAATAGAATGGAGAACTTTGCCTCAAACAACGCTCCATATCTCCTGTTCTGTAAATGGTAGAGACATAATTTTTTCAGCGTTTAGTTCGTAACGGAAAGGAGAACAAGAAAAACTATCGGTTTTTGCTAGAAATATTTTAATTTAGGCGTAAAAAATTATGATATAAAGAGGATTTTTATGAAATTTGAGAAATCCTCTACAAACAGTCACGAACAAATCGCTGTAGCTGAAAAAGTATAAGAGATATCAAAATAATTCTTTCACTCTGAGTATCAGCAGGCTTTTGAGGACTATGGAGTTCATTTTTAGGTTTGTACAAAAATCGGTGTAGGCACAGCGACGATGTAAAAAGTGGTTGATGTGGAAGAATGAAGCTCCAAAGCGTTTTAAGGATTTTGCACATTCGCTACTCCCGAACAAATTGTTCCTGCGGAAAAACCGTAACAGTTATCCACAAAATTCATTTTTTATGAGTGCCAGAAGGGTCGGGACATTCATGTGTGAAAGTCTCATGCCTGTACATAAAACGGTTTAGGAGTAGCGACGATGTAGAAAAGTGCCTCATTTGGGGAGATTGAAGTCTGATCCTGTTTTAGCATTTTCCCAAAACGCTACTCCCGAACAAATTGTTCCTGCGGCAAAACCGTAACATTTATCGACAAAATTTCTCTTTTGTGAGCGCCAGAAGGGTCTAGACATGAATGTGTGAAAGTCTCGTGCCTGTACATGAAACGGTTTAGGAGTAGTGACGATGTAAATACATGTGATGTTTTGGATTTCCAGGTGTCATTTTTGAAAACCGCTCCATAGGAAATGAATGGGGAAGGTTTCGGGTTAGTGTCGCTCTGAGGTGATTTGCGAAAAATCTATAAATCCCACACCAATGATGGTTACATCTTCCGAATCCAGACAAAAATTCCTACGTTTTGATGTATAATTTATGTGGATAGGTTGAAAATTGAGCGAGTGAGAAGAAGTTGTTCGGAGAAGAAGAATTTGTTGAATTTCTAGAGTGCGCACTCTAACAGAGGCTCCTTGACAACCATAGCAACGCATGTTATTTGCTGAATTTCTTGAAAAGCCAAAATTATTTTAAGGAGGTACTATATGAAAATGGTAAAAGATATGAAAAAGCTGAACTATACCATAATAGCTGAAAGATATCACTACATTTTAAAAGTTGAATGGCGTTTCTAGCTGAAAGTAGGCTGAAGCAGTAAGCTGTCAAAAAGCTGAAATATTTGAAGAATTTGAAGGATTCTCCATTCATTTGAATGAGAGCAAAAACGTTACAAAAAGTTGAATATTTTAAATATTATAAAGGTTATAATTACCAAAAGTCTTAGCAGTAATGTCCTGAAGGAGCTGAACGTTTTGATACCAGAATGGTTGAAATCGGTTGAAAAATGCAGAACTAGTAGGAAGTCGAAAAACGTACGGAATAATAATAATAATAACTAGAAAAGGCTGTTCCTGCGAAACAGCAGTGAGAATGCTAATCTGCAGAATGATTGAGCAGAAGATGCAGAAAACATTGAAATCAGATTTGAAGAATTTGAAAAAATTAAAAATTTGAAGGGATTTGAAGAATTTGAAAAAGTTTGAAGAATTGAAAGAAATAGAATTTGAAGGAATTTGAAGAGTTTGAAGAAATATGGAGAATTTAAAAAAATTTGAAGGAATTTGACAAACTTGAAGAATTTAAAAAATTTGAAGAAATTTGGAGAATTTGAACAAATTTAAAGGAATTTGAAAAATTTAAAAAAATTGAAGAATTTGAAGATTAAGAACAACAAAAAAAATTCTGAAGAAATTTAGCAAGGCGCCTGCCTCGTGGTACCGTCAAAAATACTAACGGGGAGTAACACTGCAAATTTCAGCTTCCTACGGTCTTCACAGCACCCACAGTGCCCTTCGAAAGGTGCCATGTTAAGTCAATGGACCTCCTAGAAGCCTCTGGCTAAAAGGGTTGTCATGGAGACTCCCTCACAGCTGTAGCCCTATATTTGTCTGTAAAGGCAGAACAACCCCGGCTAAGCAGAAGTTGGTAGGACCTTTCTAAAACTACTTCTGGTTAGCAACATGCTAACCGTTAGCCGCTATCATGGTTGTGTTCAGTATCACCGGGTGATTGTACTCTGTCAGTTTGGTCCAAATCCTGTACTGGGAAGTGCCTCAAAAAGGGGTGCCAATACTTAATGTCACCAAACGTGACCAAAGTTCATGGGTCAGATTGGCCTCCTTTAGCAACTCAGCCTCACCACATCTGGGCCAAGAACTCAACATTTGACCAAAATGGTCAGTAGCGCCATTTCCCACAGGTGGGTGGTGCTGTATTGGCCAATTGGGTCGTGTCTGGGCATCATGCCAGGTCTTGTTGGAAGCAAAGGCCCAATAGGAAAGCATGTGACATCCAAAATGGGACAGAAAAGTGACATATCGCTGAAAGTCACTTGAAAATTTTAAAATGTTAAGAGGAAGTGTCTACCGGGCGAGTCTACCGAAGTGCAGACACTTTGTGTCAGAGGCTGCTAATGGATTATAATGGAGAACTTTGCCTCAAACAACGCTCCATATCTCCTGTTCCGTAAATGGTAGAGATGTCATTTTTTCAGCGTTTAATTCTTAACGGATAGGGGAAGAAGACATGCTATCGGTTTTTGCTGGAAAAAGTTTAATAAAGGCATAAAAAATTATGATATAAAGGCAATTTTTAGCGATTTTCAGAAATCCTCTAAAAAGGTTCCCGAACAAATCGCTCTAGCTGAAAAAGTATAAGAGATATCAAAATAATTCTTTCACTGTGAGTATCAGCAGGCTTTTGAGGACTATGGAGTTCATTTTTAGGTTTGTACAAAAATCGGTGTAGGCACAGCGACGATGTAAAAAGTGGATGATGTGGAAGAATGAAGCTCCAAAGCGTTTTAAGGATTTTGCACATTCGCTACTCCCGAACAAATTGTTCCTGTGGCAAAACCGTAACAGCTATCAACAAAATTCTTTTTTTATGAGTGCCAGAAGGGTCGGGACATGAATGTGTGAAAGTCTCATGCCTGTACTTAAAACGGTTTAGGAGTAGCGACGATGTAGAAAAGTGCCTCATTTGGGGAGATTGAAGTCTGATCCTGTTTTAGCATGTTCCCAAAACGCTACTCCCGAACAAATTGTTCCTGCGGCAAAACCGTAACATTTATCGACAAAATTTCTCTTTTGTGAGCGCCAGAAGGGTCGGGACATGAATGTGTGAAAGTCTCATGCCTCTACATGAAACGGTTTAGGAGTAGCGGCGATGCGAAAACATGTGATGTTTTGGATTTCCAGGTGTCATTTTTGAAAACCGCTCCATAGGAAATGAATGGGGAAGGTTTCGGGTTAGTGTCGCTCTGAGGTGATTTGCGAAAAATCTATAAATCCCACACCAATGATGGTTACATTTTCCGAATCCAGACAAAAATTCCTACGTTTTGATGTATAATTTATGTGGATAGGTTAAAAATTGAGCGAGTGAGAAGAAGTTGTTCGGAGAAGAACAATTTGTTGAATTTCTAGAGTGCGCACTCTAACAGAGGCTCCTTGACGACCATAGCAACGCATGTTATTTGCTGAATTTCTTGAAAAGCCAAAATTATTTTAAAGACGTACTATATGAAAATGGTGAAAGATATGAAAAAGCTGAAACATACCATAATAGCGAAAAGATATTACTACATTTTAAAAGTTGAATGACGTTTATAGCTGAAAGTAGGCTGAAGCAGTAAGATGTCAAAAAGTTGAAATATTTGAAGAATTTGAAGGATTTTCCATTCATTTTCAATGACAGCAAAAAACGCACAAAAAGTTAAATATTTTAAATATTATAAAAGTTATAATTACAAAAAGACATAGCAGTAATGTCGTGAACGAGCTGAACGTTTTGATACGAAAATTGTTTAAATCGGTTGAAGTATGCAGGAGTAGTTAGATGCCGAAAAACGTACGGAATAATAATCAAGACCTGAAGGAACTTAATAAGTGAGAATGCTGTATAGCATTCTCACTTGACTAGAAAAGGCTGTTCCTGCGAAACAGCAGTGAGAATGCTAATCTGCAGAATGATTGAGCAGAAGATGCAGAAAACATTGAAATCAGATTTGAAGAATTTGAAAAAGTTTGAAGAATTGAAAGAAATAGAAGAATTTGAAGGATTTTGAAGTTTGAAACATTTGAAGAAATTTGGAGAATTTGAAAAAGTTTGAAGAAATTTGAAATATTTGAAAATTTTCAAAAAATTTGAAGGAATTTGAAAAATTTGAAGAATTTGACAAACTTGAAGAATTTAAAAATTTTGAAGAAATTTGGAGAATTTGAACAAATTTGAAGGAATTTGAAAAATTTGAAAAATTTAAAAAAATTGAAGAATTTGAAGATTAAGAACAACTAAAAAAATTCTGAAGAAATTTAGCAAGGCGCCTGCCTCGTGGTACCATCAAAAATACTAACGTGGAGTAACACTGCGAATTTCAGCTTCCTACGGTCTTCACAGCACCCACAGTGCCCTTCGAAAGGTGCCATGTTAAGTCAATGGACCTCCTAGAAGCCTCTGGCTAAAAGGGTTGTCATGGAGACTCCCTCACAGCTGTAGCCCTCTATTTGTCTGTAAAGGCAGAACAACCCCGGCTAAGCAGAAGTTGGTAGGACCTTTCTAAAGCTACTTCTGGTTAGCAACATGCTAACCGTTAGCCGCTAGCATGGTTGTGTTCAGTATCACCGGGTGATTGTACTCTGTCAGTTTGGTCCAAATCCTGTACTGGGAAGTGCCTCAAAAAGGGGTGCCAATACTTAATGTCACCAAACGTGACCAAAGTTCATGGGTCAGATTGGCCTCCTTTAGAAACTCAGCCTCACCACATCTGGGCCAAGAACTCAACATTTGACCAAAATGGTCAGTAGCGCCATTTCCCACATGTGGGGGGTGCTGTATTGGCCAATTGGGTCATGTCTGGGCATCATGCCAGGTCCTGTTGGAAGCAAAGGCCCAATAGGAAAGCATGTGACATCCAAAATGGGACAGAAAACTGACACATGGCTGAAAGTCACTTGAAAATTTTAAAATGTTAAGAGGAAGTGACTGTGCGAATTTCAGGCTCCTACATTAATCACAGCCACTGCAGTGGATGTTGAAAGTTGCTATTCTATCCGAATGGAGCATGTCCCTCTGGCCCTCAGAGTTCCGTCGTCATGGAAACTCACTGACACAGCTGCAGCGGCCAGTCTCCCGAAGTGCAGAGACTTTGTCAGACTCTGCCTCATTGAAATAGAATGGAGAACTTTGCCTCAAACAACGCTCCATATCTCCTGTTCTGTAAATGGTAGAGACATAATTTTTTCAGCGTTTAGTTCGTAACGGAAAGGAGAACAAGAAAAACTATCGGTTTTTGCTAGAAATATTTTAATTTAGGCGTAAAAAATTATGATATAAAGAGGATTTTTATGAAATTTGAGAAATCCTCTACAAACAGTCACGAACAAATCGCTGTAGCTGAAAAAGTATAAGAGATATCAAAATAATTCTTTCACTCTGAGTATCAGCAGGCTTTTGAGGACTATGGAGTTCATTTTTAGGTTTGTACAAAAATCGGTGTAGGCACAGCGACGATGTAAAAAGTGGTTGATGTGGAAGAATGAAGCTCCAAAGCGTTTTAAGGATTTTGCACATTCGCTACTCCCGAACAAATTGTTCCTGCGGAAAAACCGTAACAGTTATCCACAAAATTCATTTTTTATGAGTGCCAGAAGGGTCGGGACATTCATGTGTGAAAGTCTCATGCCTGTACATAAAACGGTTTAGGAGTAGCGACGATGTAGAAAAGTGCCTCATTTGGGGAGATTGAAGTCTGATCCTGTTTTAGCATTTTCCCAAAACGCTACTCCCGAACAAATTGTTCCTGCGGCAAAACCGTAACATTTATCGACAAAATTTCTCTTTTGTGAGCGCCAGAAGGGTCTAGACATGAATGTGTGAAAGTCTCGTGCCTGTACATGAAACGGTTTAGGAGTAGTGACGATGTAAATACATGTGATGTTTTGGATTTCCAGGTGTCATTTTTGAAAACCGCTCCATAGGAAATGAATGGGGAAGGTTTCGGGTTAGTGTCGCTCTGAGGTGATTTGCGAAAAATCTATAAATCCCACACCAATGATGGTTACATCTTCCGAATCCAGACAAAAATTCCTACGTTTTGATGTATAATTTATGTGGATAGGTTGAAAATTGAGCGAGTGAGAAGAAGTTGTTCGGAGAAGAAGAATTTGTTGAATTTCTAGAGTGCGCACTCTAACAGAGGCTCCTTGACAACCATAGCAACGCATGTTATTTGCTGAATTTCTTGAAAAGCCAAAATTATTTTAAGGAGGTACTATATGAAAATGGTAAAAGATATGAAAAAGCTGAACTATACCATAATAGCTGAAAGATATCACTACATTTTAAAAGTTGAATGGCGTTTCTAGCTGAAAGTAGGCTGAAGCAGTAAGCTGTCAAAAAGCTGAAATATTTGAAGAATTTGAAGGATTCTCCATTCATTTGAATGAGAGCAAAAACGTTACAAAAAGTTGAATATTTTAAATATTATAAAGGTTATAATTACCAAAAGTCTTAGCAGTAATGTCCTGAAGGAGCTGAACGTTTTGATACCAGAATGGTTGAAATCGGTTGAAAAATGCAGAACTAGTAGGAAGTCGAAAAACGTACGGAATAATAATAATAATAATAAAAATAAAGAAAAACAGGAAAACAATAAGTGAGAATGCTGTATAGCATTCTCACTTGATAAAAATAAAGAAAAACAGGAAAACAATAAGTGAGAATGCTGTATAGCATTCTCACTTGATAACTAGAAAAGGCTGTTCCTGCGAAACAGCAGTGAGAATGCTAATCTGCAGAATGATTGAGCAGAAGATGCAGAAAACATTGAAATCAGATTTGAAGAATTTGAAAAAGTTTGAAGAATTGAAAGAAATAGAAGAATTTGAAGGATTTTGAAGTTTGAAAAATTTGAAGAAATTTGAAGAAATTGAAAAAGTTTGAAGGAATTTGAAAAATTTGAAGAAATTTGAAATATTTAAAAATTTTCAAAAAATTTGAAGGAATTTGAAAAATTTGAAGAATTTGACAAACTTGAAGAATTTAAAAAATTTAGAAGAAATTTAGAGAATTTGAACAAATTTGAAGGAATTTGAAAAATTTGAAAAATTTAAAAAAAATTGAAGAATTTGAAGATTAAGAACAACTAAAAAAATTCTGAAGAAATTTAGCAAGGCGCCTGCCTCGTGGTACCGTCAAAAATACTAACGGGGAGTAACACTGCGAATTTCAGCTTCCTACGGTCTTCACAGCACCCACAGTAGCCTTCGAAAGGTGCCATGTTAAGTCAATGGACCTCCTAGAAGCCTCTGGCTAAAAAGGTTGTCATGGAGACTCCCTCACAGCTGTAGCCCTCTATTTGTCTGTAAAGGCAGAATAACCCCAGCTAAGCAGAAGTTGGTAGGACCTTTCTAAAGCTACTTCTGGTTAGCAATATGCTAACCGTTAGCCGCTAGCATGGTTGTGTTCAGTATCACCGGGTGATTGTACTCTGTCAGTTTGGTCCAAATCCTGTACTGGGAAGTGCCTCAAATAGGGGTGCCAATACTTAATGTCACCAAACGTGACCAAAGTTCATGGGTCAGATTGGCCTCCTTTAGCAACTCAGCCTCACCACATCTGGGCCAAGAACTCAACATTTGACCAAAATGGTCAGTAGCGCCATTTCCCACATGTGGGGGGTGCTGTATTGGCCAATAGACCCTTTTCACATGACGTCACTCAACTT
Organism: Fundulus heteroclitus; assembly: GCF_011125445.2. NCBI lineage: Eukaryota > Metazoa > Chordata > Actinopteri > Cyprinodontiformes > Fundulidae > Fundulus > Fundulus heteroclitus. Next base: position 14,554,578 of record NC_046365.1, read on the forward strand.
CCGTTTTGAAGCGGAGCAGGGTATCTTTACTTCCGGCTGCATGCTTTTACATAGAAAATTCGGGAGGTGAAGACGTGTTTCACTGATAATCAGCGCAATTTCATAAGGTAAGACTGAGACCACAATGTGTCGTATTGACTATCTTTATTTTCTTTAGTATTTGTAGCGATCATTGCTGTTATATAGATGCTTTGATCGGGACAGTAACATGAAGATCAAAGCTAACAGGCAGCAGCTTGTTAGCTTACCTTACCAAACTTTTACCTATCAGTAATCAGCGTGATTTCATTAGGTAAGACTGAGAGCACAATATTAAACGTGTCTTATTGACTATCTTTATTTTCCTTAGTATTTGTAGCGATCATTGCTGTTATATAGATGCTTTGATTGGGACAGTAACATGAAGATCAAAGCTAACATGCAGCAGCTTGTTAGCTTACTTTACCTGTCATTAATCTGATGTAGATGTTATAAAATGATTACTGTAGCTTTGCTATTATAGAAATAAATCTTGTTCACTGAGTGAAAAAAAGACATTTATCTGCTACATTGTTGCCCTTACTTGATTATGGTGACGTGTTATATATATTTGCAGTCACTGAATTAAAAAGATCTTATTCCATTTGAATCTTTTTGTTCATTCCTAAAAAAAATTACTGTGGGTCTATTGGACAGTACTTCTGTTTGTGTATTATAATGAATTTTCTTCATAATATTATTTGCACTTACATTAATGCACTTTTTAGTTTTTGTGCAAAATACTGTATATTTTAAGTAGAAGCCTGAAATTGTTTTATTATACTGTATTAGTAATGACATGTGCTGCTGACCTCTTAGTCAGATCAACCTTTAAAAAAGAGATCTTAATCTCAATAGGAGTTTATCTTGTTAAATAAAGGTTTTAAAAAGTATTATAATTAATCTATTTTTTCTCCCCTTGTGTCCATCTCTCAGCAGCATCATATCCACCAAGCATGGCTCAATCACAGAGAAACCGCTACTGCAGTGTCCCACAGTGTTCGAACAACAAAAAAAACTTTCCATATCTCAGTTTTCACGACTTCCCGGCTGATGCTGAGACTTGAGCCCGTTGGGTGACTGCAATAAGAAGAGACGAGGGGCCAAATTTTAAAATCCTTCGCGGCAGCACTTACGCCTGCAGTCAGCACTTCTCTTCCCAGGGCACCTATGTTTCTGCAAGTGGTCTTTAACAAATTAAACTCCATCTTTCTTTCTTAAAGATATTTGAGTTATAAGTTTATTTAGCTTTTCCCAAGATAATTTCAGTGGCTCACCACGTAAATTTTTATTAGAGCTGTCAAAATCAATTTGTTAATGAAAGGAAATTAATCCGAAAAATTAATTAATTTCTGCACATACAAATGTTTTTTAAAAATACTCACCTGTACACTGTGATCGCACACTGTCTCTTTCTCCTGCATTGTTTACATTTCAATTGTTTACTGTTAAATCACTGCTGTAATTTACTGTAATTCTCAAGCTGTATGCAAACGGAATTTCGTTCTGTACGCACTCTGTGCATACAAAATGACAAATAAAGTTGTCTAAGTCTAATTTGTCCATGGATGAACCCAGAACCACACACAAGGGCCTTAAAATGAAAGTCTTTATTGAAGGTTTGATGGGATGGAGGGTGATGTAACCAGCGAGGTAGAACTGCACGGGAACAGGGTGATGGTGTTGGCAGGAGCTGACGGCCCGGAGAGAGACTTCTTGGGACCAGGAACAGGCATCAGGGTCCACACCTCGGCAGAGAATTGACAGTTCAGGGGAGAACCCACCAGAGCTCGGCAGCAGGCTCTTCTGTAAGGCAGAGGGGAACCGAAGCAAGACAGCAGGATAAACAGGACAGGTAAAAGGTAAAATGGACAGAGCTGCTATGAAGTATCTATGTAATAAATAACTAAAATATATGAAGTGTGATGTCTGAAGTTTTTTAAAATCCATGTTTTTTTTGTCAGTTCCCTGAAAAATAACAGTATAGGACACAAGGGGTTTGCCCCGACAGCAGCATAATCCATAAATACTATAATTAACTGATTTTTAGTGTGCATTCAACATTATTGACAGCGTCTTTCTCAGTCTATGATGTCCTAAACTATCACAGTTTTAACAGGAATGGGCAGAATTATTTTATTAATTGAGGCTCCAAATCTACTGAACAGACTGAGAAACACACTGAACCCCCAGATGAATTTTGTGGGATACTGCAAAGTCTGCAACCTCAGTAAAATACTACACAAAAAAAAAAAAAAAAAACGGGAGGGAATGAGGCTCCTCATTTTTATTCATATAGCTGTGACCAAGTGGCCAACAGCATTGACACTGTTCTAAAACAAAGTATGAAAAGGCTCAACATTATACATCAACTATATCCCTGGTGTGACTCATTGGCTAAAAGCTGTGAAACAGATAAGCTGATATAGCAATAAAGCTAGCGTAGCAATATAATGGAGAAATAGAAAACTAATAAATGACAAAAGTCCTGTTGGTAGCATAGCTACCATTATCCTAGCATCTATGCTAACAACAGAGCTAAGAAGACAAAGCTCTTACCTTCATAATCGAAAAGGTATTGTTCCACAAAGAACTTGTCATCTTTGTCGAGTTTGGAGGCTTGTGTGGCTGAAAGCTTTTGTGCCAGTCTGTGCACGTCTCCCAAACGAAATTTGGGTGGATTGGTGAGGGACTGTGTGAAATCCCTATGTAAAAACACTGCTCGCGGAGAAAGCGGAAGTAAAGATACCCTGCTTCACCGCAGAACGGAAGTTGCATGACGTCACTGTGAAAAGGGTCAATTGGGTCGTGTCTGGGCATCATGCCAGGTCCTGTTGGAAGCAAAGGCCCAATAGGAAAGCATGTGACATCCAAAATGGGATAGAAAAATGACACATGGCTGAAAGTCACTTGAAAATTTTAAAATGTTAAGAGGAAGTGACTGTGCGAATTTCAGGCTCCTACATTAATCACAGCCACTGCAGTGGATGTTGAAAGTTGCTATTCTATCCGAATGGAGCGTGTCCCTCTGGCCCTCAGAGTTCCGTCGTCATGGAAACTCACTGACACAGCTGCAGCGGCCAGTCTCCCGAAGTGCAGAGACTTTGTCAGACTCTGCCTCATTGAAATAGAATGGAGAACTTTGCCTCAAACAACGCTCCATATCTCCTGTTCTGTAAATGGTAGAGACATAATTTTTTCAGCGTTTAGTTCCTAACGGATAGGAGAACAAGAAAAACTATCGGTTTTTGCTAGAAATATTTTAATTTAGGCGTAAAAAATTATGATATAAAGAGGATTTTTATGAAATTTGAGAAATCCTCTACCAACGGTCCAGAACAAATCGCTGTAGCTGAAAAAGTATAAGAGATATCAAAATAGTTCTTTCACTCTGAGTATCAGCAGGCTTTTGAGGACTATGGAGTTCATTTTTAGGTTTGTACAAAAATCGGTGTAGGCACAGCGACGATGTAAAAAGTGGTTGATGTGGAAGAATGAAGCTCCAAAGCGTTTTAAGGATTTTGCACATTCGCTACTCCCGAACAAATTGTTCCTGCGGAAAAACCGTAACAGTTATCCACAAAATTCCTTTTTTATGAGTGCCAGAAGGGTCCGGACATTCATGTGTGAAAGTCTCATGCCTGTACATAAAACGGTTTAGGAGTAGCGACGATGTAGAAAAGTGCCTCATTTGGGGAGATTGAAGTCTGATCCTGTTTTAGCATTTTCCCAAAACGCTACTCCCGAACAAATTGTTCCTGCGGCAAAACCGTAACATTTATCGACAAAATTTCTCTTTTGTGAGCGCCAGAAGGGTCTGGACATGAATGTGTGAAAGTCTCGTGCCTGTACATGAAACGGTTTAGGAGTAGTGACGATGTAAATACATGTGATGTTTTGGATTTCCAGGTGTCATTTTTGAAAACCGCTCCATAGGAAATGAATGGGGAAGGTTTCGGGTTAGTGTCGCTCTGAGGTGATTTGCGAAAAATCTATAAATCCCACACCAATGATGGTTACATTTTCCGAATCCAGACAAAAATTCCTACGTTTTGATGTATAATTTATGTGGATAGGGTGAAATTTAAGCGAGTGAGAAGAAGTTGATCGGAGAAGAAGAATTTGTTAAATTTCTAGAGTGCGCACTCTAAACGAGGCTCCTTGACGACCATAGCAACGCATGTTATTTGCTGAATTTCTTGAAAAACCAAAATTATTTTAAAGACGTACTATACGAAAATGGTGAAAGATATGAAAAAGCTGAAACATACCATAATAGCCAAAAGATATCACTACGTTTTAAAAGTTGAATGGTGTTTATAGGTGAAAGTAGGCTGAAGCAGTAAGATGACAAAAAGTTGAAATATTTGAAGAATTTGAAGGATTTTCCATTCATTTTCAATGAGAGCAAAAAACGCACAAAAAGTTAAATATTTTAAATATTATAAAAGTTATAATTACAAAAAGACATAGCAGTAATGTCGTGAACGAGCTGAACGTTTTGATACGAAAATTGTTTAAATCGGTTGAAGTATGCAGGAGTAGTTAGATGCCGAAAAACGTACGGAATAATAATCAAGACCTGAAGGAACTTAATAAGTGAGAATGCTGTATAGCATTCTCACTTGATAATAAAGAAAAACAGGAAAACAATAAGTGAGAATGCTGTATAGCATTCTCACTGATTACAATAATTAATTATTAGTAACAATAATTCTAATTACTAAGGCGACCAAATTTCCTCTGTTGCATGGACAGGTCAAGTTTTTATTTTCTGAGTGGGGCATCCAGGTGGGATTCACAGATCAGCGAAAGTGTCCAATTTTCATTGTTTTTCATGGGACCAATAGAAATGTACCTACGATGACTGGTGTGATGAATGGAATATGACACCCTTTCTTTTGTGTAAGGCTGCTGTCCTGTGGGTGGATCTTCTCCGCTCACAGATAAAACACCTGCTGGACCACTTGTTTGCAAGATGTCAAAGTGTAGCTTTAAAGATGAACCTCAAAATATGTTTTCCTCGTGCCCTCCTGATTGGAATAAATGAATGGTGGAGTGCACCATGTCCAAAGCTGGTATATGTGTTTCTGTGCAGGTGCCATAGATTTTGTTGCTCACATGGACAAAGAAGAAATATAAAAGGCTGTGTGAGTTGATTTTTTTACCCCAACAGGGGAAAGGGGTTTGAGTGCACCAGAAATGGAGCACATATTTTGAGAAGCCCAACAACAAAACTTGTTACTCAGAGGTTTCTCTCACTGATGTGGGGCAAGTGGACCAGGGAAGAGAGAGACATTTCTTGCAAAGACTTTAAAACTTATTTGTTGAGTAACTAAAACTACTTGGTAAGACCAGCTCTACAGCAATGGATGGGGAGACAAGGAGGATAAAGAAAAAAAAAAAACAAGAGGAAAAAGAAAACTAAAAACTGCAGTATACACATTGTTGTTTGTTTAATATGTGTCTTTGTGAGACTGCTATTTTTTCCTGCTATATCTGGAACAGGAGCTAGGAGTGTGTTCTGTAACCAGCAAGTAGCTGGTTCAACTCTGCATTCTATCCGTTGTCGTGTCCTTAATCAAGAGATTTCACCCACTTTGCCTGCTGTCGGTGCTAAAAAGGCTGATGTAGATTGTATATTTTTTTGTATATGTTGACTTCCAAAAGCCTATCTGAAATTTGTCATCTATTATTTCTAACTGCACAGAAAGAGTGTACTATAAAGCAGTAACCCATTCTAGGTTATGGCCGTCTGAGCTCAGTCTGCTGTAACAGCAAAAAAAAGCAGATATGACATTTACCTGATCGGAGATACTTTTGGCTCTCTGACGTAGGGTTTAATGTAGAGGGGTGAAGGTAGCCTTGTCTTTACAAGTAACTCCATGACTTCTCAATCTGCTGGTCCAAAGTGGTCTGCTATCAGATTCCAAAACACAGAGGGAGACTGTTTAAAAGTGTGACAGTGCAGTGTTACCAGTGGCCTTCAGGGGCACTAAACCTGGAAGTTACAGGTTTAAAACCCTTAGTTGCTAAACATCACATGCTGCTGCTTGAAATATTTTAAAAATAATGTTTTCTTTAAAGGAGCAATAAGCTAAATTTTATTATTTTAGATAGAAAGAACTGAAAAATAATGTTGAGAAGAATTAAAGGTATATTTTCTGAATGACGTCACAAACCATCTCTCTGGGTTGTTCTCCAGTCTCTTGTTTACAAAGCCAGGCCAGCTATGCTTGCATGTACGTCCACGGGACTGGTGAGTAACAGCATGAAGTTAAATGTTTGCTTTTCTTACAGTCTTGTTGTGTTGCTATGTTAATTTCATTCATTGTGATGCTAGCATTGTGGCATGTGGGTTAATTGTTGGAGTTTGACCAACAATGGGCCAGGCATTCCTAGAAAGGTAAATGTTTATTTTATTTAATGCTGGTCAGACCTGTTGAAGATATGTTCATATATATCTAACCAGAATGTTTGTGCTTTTTATTGTAGATTTTGTCCCATGGCAACCATTCTCCACTAAGGGGATTTACAGGATGACTGGGCTCCACATCCAACAGTTTAAATTCCTCTGTAGGTACTGATATATATATATATATATATATATATATATATATATATATATATATATATATATATATATATATATATATATATATATTAGGGCTGGGCAACGATTAAAATATTTAATCGCGATTAATCGCCCTGATTAATCGCGATTAATCGCATTGTATTTACAAACTCCAAGAATGAATTCAAAAGTAGTGTAAAGAGCACTTTTATTTTAATGTTCTGCTGCCATATGAACAAAAGTGTTGTAACATTTGTAGCACTTATTTTATAATGGATATTTTCAACCCATCTATTGAATTTAGTGCACTAGTTGATCTTTTCTTCATAAGAGAACAGCAAGCACTGCAGCCAAAATATGGCCTTTTTTGACCTGCTGTATATTAGCCAGTCCCTAAGCTTGATGTATCATGAAACTGTTGACCTTTTGGGTTTTGTGGTTTTTATTTTATTATTACAATTAAATAATAATAATAATAATAATTATAATAATAATAATAATAATAATGTTATGTTCAGTGTTTTTTCGCTAATCCACCTCTTATATATTTCAATCCTTATGTAATTTTGTCTGTGTTGTGTGCACCTGCCTGTTGCTTTAATCTTATAAATTTCCCCGTCATGGGATAAAAAAAGGATTAGCTAATGTTATCTTATCTTAAATAACACTTTTTAATATATGTACTGGGTTCTTTCAAGGTCTTAATTACATGTTATGTGTGGGCTCCAGTAACATCCATCCATCCATCCATCCATCCATCCATCCACTGATCTACCTGGATGTTCCATGGAGGACTGAAACGCCTCAGTCAGAGACGTCTGTGGGTCTGTCGGGGCAATGAGAGAAGTTTCGTCTCCTCTCTCCGTTTCTGGGGCTCGACGTTTTCATGTTTTTTCACGTGCTTAGATAAATTTGTTGTGTTTCCACTGAAATGAACCGGCTTTTTACAAAACATACAGCTTGATTTAATTTACGGTATTAAAATAAAGCCAAACGGTGCTACTTCCCCTGTTCATGTTTTTTCGCTACTGCGGTCTCTCTCAGCTGTTTGTGTGTTAAGTTTGTGAGAGCTGAGTGGGCGGGCCAGGCTGAGCCTGCGTGCTGATTGGCTGGCGCCGCTGAGCCATGTACGAGAGGGGAGGGGGAGCGGGAGAGTGCTGCCGTGACAGCGCGCTGCAGTCAGCGCGCGTCCTGACTGACACTGACTGAAAGCATGATGTGAGCAACATGCGTTAATGCGCGATAAAATAAATATCGCCGTTAATAGTCTAATGAATTAACGCGAAATTAACGCGTTAACTTGCCCAGCCCTAATATATATATATATATATATATATATATATATATATATATATATATATATATATATATATATATATAGATATATATATATATAGATAGATATATATAGATAGATAGATAGATAGATAGATATCTTCAGTAAGACATTATTTTAACTTCCTCCCCATACCCTTGATATATCACCATATAAATCTTCACTATATGAACAAACTGGAGTTGGAGATTTATTTTCTATCACAACTTCAGTCCCAGATGGACATTGGTTTTTTTTAGGCATTGAAGTACGTGTAGAGCATCTCAGATGTAACAACATAAATATTTGGCCTGTTTCAGGTATCTTGTTTCACCCCTTTTTTCCCCTCTCTCTTTCTATGTATTTTGTCAACATTGAATATTAAAAGAAACATGACTATTGTGAGATACAACCTGGAAGACAGTTTAAAATATGTTATGATGTGACTTGTTGAAATTACATGAATGCTCACTACAATTTGACAATGAACACTGTTGGCCTTATGTCAAATATTGCTATATTGTGACAAATATATATATATATATATATATATATATATAGTCCAAAAACATGACTGTTACGTTAATTGGCTTCTCCAAATTGTCCTTAGGTGTGTGTGTGTGTGTGTGTGAATGGTTGTTTGTCCTGTTTGTCCCTCTGTGTTGCCCTGCGACAGACTGGCGACCTGTCCAGGGTGTACCCCGCTTCTCACCCAGTGAACGCTGGAGATAGGCACCAGCAACCCCCGCGACCCCATGAGGGACTAAGCGGTTTGGAAAATGGATGGATGGATATATATATATATATATATATATATATATATATATATATATATATATATATATATATATATATATATATATATATATATATATATAGCTCTTTCATATATCTCACTCTCTATTTCAGGAAAGAGAGACCCTTCAAAGTTTTAGAGACTCTTAAGTAAACCCAATATATTGGAGCCAGGACTTGGTCATGCCGTATGCTCCTCCAGAGACCCCCAAACCCAGCAAACTGCTGATTGATCTTCAGAAACCCTGAGTAGTTACTCTTATCCGGACTACAGCATTCTTATGTGTCTGTTGGGGCCGTCATACTTCACTATCATCCTTGCAAAGATTTGATGTGTTTGCTGCCTGTGTAACTGTGTGTGTATGAAGGGAAGGCCTCCTGTGTGGCCCAGCCAAAAGGCAGCATGGTTTTCTTTTTTGACCTCGCTTATACCCTTCCCTCAGGGGCTAACGATCCAATCAGAGCATAAGCCTACTTCCAGCCCCTGCCCTTGGGAGCAAGGCAGATCCAATCGGATAAAGGTTCATCTTGGATCAGAATTAGCAGGGGAGGCAGATAGGGGACCACACCAATAGTAAAAATATCAAAAATAAATACATGAAGGACATAAATACAGAAGTAAAGTCTAAACAAACATCATATGAAATGGATGGTCCTTACCACATTATTTACAAGTAATCTGTAGCATTTTATATCCTAAAGCACACTCAACATATGGAAGCTTGGACTGCATGGATTTTTTGTGTCAATGGATTTGACTATTGGCTTAATTTACAGTAAACTGGATAGCAAACATTTTACATAACAGGAAGGACAACAATTGCTCTTGTACTTGCAAACCTGAGACACAGAAAACTATGGTTGATTATTCAGTTAAAACACATTATTGTCAGACCGATGGTTTAAAACATGTAGTTTCACTCATGTCTTACAAGAAACATGCAACGTTCAAATTTTTCCTCCTTCCTTTTGACCTTATTTTTGGCCTGATGGCCTGAATTAAGGTGTTCTGCAAAGGGAAGACCTCCAGTTGTCTTTTATGGAGCTGTAAGCATTCTCACTCATAAATTGCCAAACACACCGTTTGAATGCACATTTTTCAAAACATTAACCATGCGTAGTACACCGTGGTCTCTGAACGGGTGCTGCAATGACCGGAGGGAGAGAAATGCAGTAATTCTGGAGGACGGTAAACAATGTGAGCTGAGTGTGTCATAGTTTTGGAGCTTATGGGCTAAAAAGCTCCAAAACTTTGTCATATCTTGATGTGATTGTTGCCGTGTAGCGGCCAAATGTCTCACAGCTTGATTCCTTTGTACTGAGGACTGTCAGTGATGCAAGTGTTGAACAGGAAAGAAAGCAGAGCCGTGTATGAAGTCCATAAACCGTCTCAGATGCAACAAGCTGGACTAAGCATGGGCCTGTGGCATTTGCATAACATTTTTAAATAAAATAGTTGAATATAACTACAACAGTTTTTATTTAAAATGGAATGAAAATATGTTTTTTATATAACTGGCAAAACAACATAATATATTGATGATTAATGACTATTACTGTTTAACATTATATTTACTTATTGTAATCTGATGTCCATGCCTAAGCAAAATATCTAATAAATACCTGGCAAATTTGGTATCAGTTTGAAAGATTTTTTTTGCATCCAATATTATTATTATTATTATTTTTTTTGCTGTTCTGCCATGTAATATATAGTAGGAAAATTACGAGATTATCGGACTATCTGGTTAGCTGTGTGAGGTAGTATAGAACAATCGTTAAAGGAAAGTTGTAGGTAGACAGTATCAGCAGAGCTTCTCATAAATTTAACTCCCAGACATCTTTGCTTCTGCCAATTTTGTTGACAAGGGAAAGGATGCAGATTTGTCCCTCACAATTTTCCATTTTAAGCTCCAGGTTGACAAAATCTTACTGGTTTTCTACAGTACTGAAAAAACAACTGAACCCCACCAGTCTGGACCATTAGGAAAAAGTTAAACAATCAACTCAATGCAAACAAAGAAGCAGGAATACGAGTATGAATCTAATTAACAAACCCATCTACACAACTAAATGGTATGCAAAATACAACACTTTGCACAGTGCATCTCAAAAGATCACTTTAAATAAAATCAATGATACTGTACAATTGAAAAAAAAAAAGCTTTCACTTGGTTGTACCTGGTGATGCATTCAGTGACATCAGGAACCCATGCAAACAGGAAGTGCTGGGCCGGCCCCTCCCATTGACCTGTTCTGAATATAGGATCTGAACAAAGATACAATGGTGAGTATATACAAAGAAACATTAACAAATAAACCATTCAACATTAATTTTACTTTAACAGATTCAAGACAATTAATGATTTGACAGTGTTTACTTTAAATATAAAACCTTGTATGTAAACAGTAACGTAATGTAACCAAAACCAAACCACAATACTATGTGAGGTAAAGTTAAAACAGCCACGCTAAATGAAAGCCTGCACATGTTTAAGGAATAAGAGGTGTAGAAATGCTGTCTCAACCACTTCGTCACAAGCTAGCCAGCCTGCAGTCGGCTGCTTGACAGAGCAGCACAGTTTGGTATTTAAAGTGCTCCTTTATTTTCCACAGCATGACCATCTGTTACTTCTGTATCCAGGATGGGAAAATACAGATATATATTTTCTTTTGATGATCATAACACCAAACAATCTAAACAAACCCGTGTTATTTCCAACACAATGTGTTGATGCCATAAAGCTTCCATACATTTGTACCTCCTCTGCTGGAGTTCTGATCTATGAGGCATCTTCTTCTGTTTAATTGCTTTTTGGCCTGAGGACATAATAACTCTGCCCGTTCCAACGTGCCGAGGTGCCTTTGTGTATGTCGATGCATCTGTTGAACAATGGATGTGCTCCGATTGGGCTAATGTGAAATGAAACAGCGCACTAGTTTATATAGTCTAAATCTGCTGAAACGTTGCTGTTGGGTCAATGATCCATACTTCAGCTGCTTCCTGTCAAATTACTGCACATCCCCTGGAATTATTTCAGAGATATGAGCGAATACAGATGCCTTTTGGATTTACAAATGTGTTTTAGAAAGCTGTGAATGCCAAAATGATGCATGCATGTATATTTGTGTGTGTTTTTTTCTGTATTGCCCAGGGCAACAAATGTCCTTTATCACTGTCAAAATGCCAAATAAGTGATCAACACCTCCCCGCCTGCTGTTGTGATATCTATGCCCACACTTACACATGCATAATAAGTCGGCAAGCAGACTGTATTACTTAAACTCAGAAACAGCTCTTGTAGCACAGTGTCCTGAACATCATGTTCATGTGACAGGATGAATTTAACTTGATTTTTTAGCAGGATTTGTGCAGCACATCCTGCTTTTACGAATGTGCTGTCCACATTAACGCTTTTGGCATTTCATCATCAGTTAAAACAGCTATTTTCTGGTATAAATGGAGATTTTCACCTCTGTGACACACTCAGTTGTATTGACTGCTGTCTTGGAAAGCCTTAGGCAGTCGAGTGGGTTGGATCTCAGAAAATTCTCCCTGGCAATTTATTTTGTCTACTTTAGACAGCGATACAATGAATTAATTAGCAGTGGCAAATGAAAGGAAACTATCATGAGACCAAAAAGATAAAGGGAGAGAAAGAAAAATGTTTTCGTGCACACGGAGAAGCACTCAGATGGCTGATGAGAACATAATGTAGGATTGTATTACAAATATACAGTTCAGGTGGCCTATGTTCTTTTAGATTACAGTCAAGCAAATGCACTTTATTTTAGGCACTGCCCCTTTAAAATCCGGGCCATTTCAGTTCTATATGAGCTTTGTTCCACTTAGGCCCACGTCCTGGCTGGAAACCAGCTGCAGCTGATAATAGGCAGAGGTATAAGAAGACTGTTGACAGTTTGTCACAAACCCAGCACAGAGAAATACCAATAATTATTTACAGACTTACAGTAAATATAGAAGTACCAGTTTATTTAATGCATGCTTTTTTATGGTAATTCAACAAAAATGTATGCCACTGCATTTATTTTTTTTTTTTAACATGCAAGGAACTCTCATTGGAAGTAGACCGCCCAAAAAATATGTAATACCACCCCTTAAACTATTCAACATTGTGGCATGTTACCACAGAGATGTGTTATATTAGAATTTGATGTTATAGAGCAATGGAAAGTAACACATACTTGTGAAGCTAAAGGATACATGGTTTACTTTATTTTCAAATAAAAGTCCAAAATGTGTGGTATATATTTTTTAGTCATCACCCCTGAATCAGACCTTTGTAGAACCACCTTTTAGTGCAATTACAGCTACCAGTCTTTTTGGGGTATGTCTCCACCAGCTTTTTACAGCTACACACAGACGGATTTTGTTCATTCTTCTTTGCGAAATAACTCAAGCTCAATCAGCATGGATGGAGTGTATAAAAAAGTCTTGCCACATTTTTTTTTTAAGTTGACTTAGTTGTGGGCCTTGAAAGGGCCATTACAACACATGAATATGCACAGCTTTAAATGCAGAGATGCTTTGTTTAATTTAATGAATTGCTTTTGGTCGGTTTACTTCTTCCCTCGCTACCATTAAATCCAAATTGCACGACCAAAGGTTTACCTTTCCTTTCCTCAGCCAGTCAAAAATCACCATGGTTCTCAAGGCTGCTCTTTTGTTTAACGGGGACAATCCAAATGAGGTTAAAAAATAAATAAAACAACTGGACTGGACTGGTTTTATTGTTTAACCTTTTTTGGATTGATCATGACCTGGATGACTGAGCATCTTCACTAATTTAAAAAGGACACATCATGCAACCTCTACTTTTTATTTATTTTAGCCCTAAATACATTTTAATGTTTACTTGGAGTCTCCCTCAGTGCAGAAAATCTGAATGTAGTCTGTCCAGATGCTGCATAGATTTATTTTTTTTATTTTTACTTTGACGGACGTCAAATGCTCATTCACAATGTGCATTTCAGTGACATTTTGTTGCAAGGCTCCGAGTAAAAGACAAAAGACAAAATAGAAATGTTATGAAAATTATGAAAATAAGTCACTTGTCGCTTGTCTGGAAAGTCATGGCAAACCAAAAAAACGGCACATGTACAGAAAAGTTATCTGTAGACGATATGAATAGTGAAAGTGTATCTATCAGCTCTGGTCATGCAGCGTCTGTGAGGAGTGTCATGGATGGAGGCAAGCTCTGTCCCGATGATTTTTTGGGTCATGTTTTTTAAGCGATTCAATTTCCCCTGTCTTCTGTTACGTTTTTTGAACAATAACATCACAGTGTTTGCTGCTCAACTGCTAAACAAGGTCATGGACTTTCAGCCCACCAGTCTCTTGAAACTGCCATTTTTATTTCTTTTGAGCGATTTTGTAGTCCAAGCTAAAGGATGCCAACGCTACCAGTGGATAAGTCATCGGTTGTTCATTACACAGACCCCCAGCATACTCCAAAAATGGCCAGAAGGGATGGATTTGAATGCTCTGCGTGAAAAGGAAAAACAAAAAAACATATGTCCCCTTTAATGCTTTCTTTGCTCCCCAGACTTGTGGACCTAGTTGGACGGTTATCTCCTGGTAGGTCTCTCATACTGTTAAAAGCTATGATTAAGTAAAATAGAATAAGACTTGGCATAAAGATCTTGAGGTATGACACGTATCCTGTTCAAAGTAGATGAAGAGGAATTTCTTGCTTTCCATATATTATTGAAAGTTTAAATTTAAAGCATAAACATAAACTCAGCAAAGCCTTTATGTATTTTTGTTTTAATTAGAATTTTGTCTTCTGGTTTATTTGTTGTTCTGTTGGGTTAATCTTGTCATTAGGATATTGATCAATTTATGTTTCACTGTGTGTTTAACCTACTGTGTGAATTTTGGAGTATTTCTTCTTCTTTCTCAGTGTTACTCCGTTTTATTCTGTTCTTCTCGGTTAAAGTTTAATTATTGTGGTATTTCACACCGGTTTTGAGTTACTATCACACCTGTGTTTCTGTTATTATATTTATTTTTTGTTTGTTCACACAAGCAGAAAACATATATATATATATATATATATATTTATATATATATTTACACCTCTGGGGTTTCTTTGAAATGTTTGTTGTAGATTAGTTCTTGTATAGTGCTTTTCAGTTCTAGATGCGTTTTAGTTTTTAATTACTGACTTCCTGCCAAGCAGTCACTTTATTCTCATTTCAGCTTCTTAAAACTCCAACAAACAAATCAAAAATGTTTTTTTCTTATCTTCCTGCCTTTGTATTCTAAGGCTTTTCCGTCCACATGACTGTGACAGAAACCGTGTCTTTGATTTATTCATGTTAATGCCATTGCAGTGATGGCAGAACTATCAAAGCAAAACAATACCAGAGGATATGAAAAAAAAACATGAAGGAGATGAGAACTTGTCAGTTTTTCTTTTATACAGCTTTACTTTTCCATTGATAAACTCACCAGTCATTTACTATTATTTGTCTTACAAAGCATGTACTTCTTTGTCCTGATGCATCTTAACAATTCCAGTGGAAACAGTTGAGTAGGTCCTCTGGACGTGTTCTTTCATTGTTGAAACGTTCCGTCTCCTCTCCAAGAGACTTCTTCAGTCTGAACGTTACGAGTAAAATCAGCTTTAGAAGCAGTAACTTCACATAGTTGCTCAACACGTTCAACGGTGAATCAACACTGGTTGCTCACATGCAAAAGAGGACCATCGGCCTAACAACCTTATAGTTCCCAGGGGGCTGAATCATACTCGCCTTAACAGCATTGTAAGGATGGCCAAAAGGATGTAAACCAGGCCTAGATTCTGTGGTTTACACCACTCTGCAGGCCAGCGGTCACTCTTTCAGGGATGAAGATGTTCTCATCTAGCCTCGTGAGACCATCCTGATCTCGCGAGCTTTCAAGGTTTCACTCGCAGATCAGTCTGGCTACTCTCCGTTAAAGAAAATTTGGAGCCGTTCACAAAACGAACGTCCAATCAGCGTTGGCTTTGAGGCGGGTTGAGGTGTGACGCAACGAGAAGCGCGTCAGTTCAGTCTAAAGAACATGGCGGCTTCAGCCGATTAAACTAGCGTTAGCATGGCTATCGAGCAAGTTTTATCGGAATTACAGAGTATTTCTTTGCTGAGCTAACGAGCCTTTACCTGCAGCAGCAAGAGTAGCTTGGCTTGTGGTTGTGTTTTCGTCGTCGCTCGTAACAGAGTGACGACGAATCTGATTGGTTCATTTGGCCCGTCTATCACCAACATAGGCCAATCAGCTAACCAGTATTTTCGCCCCTTCCCAAAATTACTTAAACGGAAGGTTTCCAGATGGATATGCGGAGCAAATCTATCTGGCGGAGTCAGGTAAGTTCTCATCCTGGATAGAGAAGAATGTTGGTTTGGTAGAGGACTAAAATAATACATTTTTGTGAAGAGAAACCGCTCGTCGTTAAACAGGGTTGGAGGTCTCTGGGTCATCCTTACAATGCTGTTATTGTGAGTATGCCTCAGTCCTCTGGGAAAAATAAGCGGCCATCAGATCACTAACCATTGGTTGCTAGCCTGATGGTCCTCGTTTGCATGTGAGCAACTATTATTGTCACTGTTAAACTTGTTGATCCACTATGTAAAAGGTACTGCTCAAAAGGCTCAACTTTTGTTTTTGTTTTATTTAAGCAAGAAATGTGTTTGTGTAATACTTCTTACGTTAAATCAAGTTTTTAGTTACCATTTTTATGATACATAGTATTTAGATATTTTATGACAATATGTTTGTATTGTTTTTGCTATGCTTTATCATCCTTACAATCTTTCTTTCAGCTGTGAAAAGGAGTAACTTCTGTTAGTGGGACTATGTCATTTGAAATGACATACAAAAAGGGGGATTGACATTTCAGTCCTTTGACTTTTTCAAAATGGCTGAAACTGTCCTTTTATAATTTTAGGCGGAACGCAATGAAACAAGTAGCAATCTTGAGAAAGACAACATCCAGCTGAACTTGTCCTCAAAAAGCTAATTTCACCCATTATAAAAAAAATGCCTCAACAATTACTCTGGATTTCTAATTGAGACAGAATAGTAGGACACTTACTAATTTTGCACTTTCTGTGTTGGCTTAAAACTGCATTTTTGTCTCAATTTCATTATATCAGAGCATTGTTTAGTTTTAATACAGTTTTTTTCACGGTTGTATGAGTTAATACCTACTGTATATCTTTTTAAAGGCAGCAAAGCAAAAATATGTGTGGGTCAATGTGTTCAATAAAACACTTCAATGCAATTTTAATGTCTCTGAACAGGAGCACTTCAATATATTTTGGGGGGACTTTACGTGACAGACAGACCATTACATAGTTGTGCAGCATGAAGAAAAGGGGAAATGATAGATGGATCTAATCTTTTTTACTGATAAAAAAATCTAAACTTTATTTCAGTTCAATCCTCTTCATTCTTGCTGCAACATTGTAACCAACTGCTTAGAAATTAGTCCATCTGTGTGTAATTCAGTCGCTGTATAAATATCGCTGTAGTAGAGCGAAGTATGGAACAAACTGCATCACAAAGATGGTGGGAGATTCTGTTAATATACTTTTTATCAAGTACTCCACAAATCTGACCCATTATGGAAGTGCAGCAAGACAAAAGTCATTTCTGAAAGAAAGCTGTGAGAAGTTTTGTTTAAAGTGTGCCGCAAGGGGACAAAGAATATACTGAAGAAGGTGTTTTGTGACCAAAATGATTTCTTACATGCTATGTGTTGCAGAAAAATAACATTTTACTTTACCACTTTCTTTAGAAGATACAGGGCAGCTGGTGAGTGTTTATAGGAAGATGGGTGGAGCTAAACACAAGGCAACCCTAAAGAAAATTTGTTTAAAGCCGCAGAAGACACTGGAGTTGAACGTTCACCTTCCAGCAGTCAATGTCCTTAAACCTACAGACAGCAGTACTTTGGAACGGGTTTAGGTCAAAGCATAACCATGTGTAACGAAGGCCCAGCCAAAGTCTGAATGTAATGGTTCATCTGCAAGGCAACGTTTGAACCATACCAGCTCTGCCTGAATCCAAGCGCCATGTTAAACTAGAATCTGACCCATGTTCACTGTAGTACCTGCAAAGTAGTAGTAATGTAACGTTAAGATAAATATGATAGCAATTTACTTTACCCTTGAGAGATATTTAATTTTTAACAGATTTACCTTTTAAATCTGGTGTCAGCCAAAAGAAACTGGGCAATCCTGCCACGTGTCCGCGGGCCATTTCCTGTCTTCAAAAATCCCTTTAGGAATCAGCCTCAGTCTTCCTGGTCTGCCTCCATCAATATATGGCTAAGTCATGGATTTTTTAGCAGTCTGCAATGAACTTCGCTCTGTTATTGATTAATAAATTAAGGTCTTTTGACATTTCGCACAGCACCCTTCTGGCTTTGAAAGTTATTGGATAATTACGCTATTGTATTATTTAAAGCTTTCCATCAACTTTTTTAATACGTTCTTTCATCATAAATGTATGCATCTGATGTGAGCATCTCAATAAATTCAAAAGTGTTTCGCTGTTCCAGTGATGCAAAGCCCCTGAAAATTCAAGCGTGAATATGCGGCGGGCGAGTAAGTCATGAAGCTGTGGAAAGAGCACCTTTAAATGCGCACATTCACTTTTTTTTTTCATTTTCTCCTTCTTATGGCCATTATTCGGTCCTTCGTGTTCGGCGCACGTACAGATAATTATTAGGCACGGTATCACTGCATCTTCAACATGTTTGCAATACATTTCCCAAATTGTTGGATGAAAAACATAACCGGCTCGATAATAGCTGGGTGAAGTTGAAGGAAAGTTGTCGCATCTATTTGTAAGATCAACGAGAAAGAGATATTTTCCCGTGCAGTGGTTTATCATAACAAACCAGGCAGATTCATTATAGCACCAGCAACAACAGATACTATGAGTACATTCATAATTTATATATAGGTCCGATTGGGGCTCATTAGTGTTTCACTTCAAGTACCCGTAACTCTGCAGGGAAGTGTAATAATCTAATATATGTTCATTAATAAGATTTGCTGCATGTGTGCTCGCTGTGGCTGCAGCATCTCTGTGTCCAACTGCTCATGCAAATATGGCAAATTAATGACGAACCGATGCGGCCGGGGTGGCGCTGGTAAATAATTCAAGTCTTCTGAGCAGCCTTTCCTTGGAGATTTCTGACTTCAGAGGGGAAGAAGAAAGGGACAGAAGCAGGGAGGAGTGAAAAGTAACTGAGCGATAGATTGCAATGCACTAAATGGTGAGAACTAATTGCGAGAGTTTCCCCCTGCTTTCTTCCACTAACTGTTCTCTGTGTCTTTTGCTTTTGAGTTCAATCCCTTCTATTTTCCCCTCAGTCTTTCAGCTTCTTTTCCCCCTCCAAGTCGCCCGTCTTTTATCTAAATGCTTTACTGTCAGCCTCAGCTTGCACCGTGAGTGTGCCAGTTCTTTTCCTGCGAGTTCAAGAGCTGAAAACGAGAGGAAAACAGAGGGAAGAAGAAGACAAAACACAACTGTCTCAGAATTTAGAGGAAATTTCACTGTTAGGCTTTTAGTAATGGAGTTGGAAGTCAGATTTCTTCACCTCTGCCTTTCTGTCAAGGACTTTTACCATCAGGTTGCTTCTTTTAGCATGGGGAACAAGATTAATCACCCGTTTACTTCTATGAGGTGGCAATGCCTTTTTGGCTGATTTTACGTAGACAGAGCAGTATATAAGTTGTGTTTGCAGGATAATATTTATTTCATCTTCTATGTTGAAAGAAAACAACTTATTTCCTCTTCTTCTAGCTGTGTGCCTCTCAGTCACAGTTTAAGTGTTCCCTCAAATATGTAGGACCTGTAGTTTTAGTCTGGTGCCGGTTATTCATGTGAGGTAAGTATCAGGAATGGAGATCTAATAAAGAAGCCACAGTGTTGGACTAACTCGTACTGCATTTACGCCAGTCATCCATTTGTGGATTTTGAGGATAACCGCAAAGGAAGTGAACATTTCCGTTGCCAGGAGTGACATTTCATGTATCCGTGTGTAGGAGAGTTTTTGGGAAAACAAGCCCTTTCACCCCATGGTTCCTGTCTGCAGTGATGAGTCTCAATTTATACCCGTTCATCAACTCTGTTGCCTCTTTCAGATGTTCAACAACAAATATGCAACCATGGACCTTCTGTCATGGCTCACTTCCGCATCAAACGAGTCAATTGGCTGAGATGCCGGGCCCGGCGTGCTTTTAGATCATGCCGCTGTAAGCATGGTACCAAATTTGCAGCATTCTCCTGAGCAAAACGCATATGGTGAATTTAACCCACAAGGCTGAGCCCTGTGTTGCTAACATCATGCAGCCTGTGTTGATATGCATTCAGTGTTTTGGACACAAGCAAACCTCTCAGTCACAGTTTGAGTGTTCCCTCCAACACTTAAACTGACCAGATGGACCCTGGAAGACCATGGGGGACCTCTTCTCTGTCTGCAACTTCAGACTGTGCTGCTGTCTTATTATCGCTACATCACATTCATTCAGCTGTTCTGTATTATTCCTTATAGTTCAGAGATGGTTATGGTTTGTCACAATCCTCCAAGCAGGATCGGGGTCGCAACATTGGTGGGTTGAGCTCAACCGCCTATTCAGTGTTGAGACCTTTCAGTGAAAGAATGCATAGCAGTTGTTGCTCAGTTGAGTTCTCTTGAGATCTCTGTTGAGATCTTATTTGGTAGTGTTCTAGACCCTCAGGAATCTGATATTTTTAATACATGTGCACAAAGTCCAATGTTAATAATCCACCTAATGTTCATAATCCTTTCGCTTTAGAATTTCTCTTTCAGTAGTTAGGAGAGAGTCAGTGTGAAAGAGAGAGCCAAACCCTAACTCTTATTTATTGCTGCAATGAGCCTATCAATACGAGGAAAAATGTAAAGTGAATCCAGTTGCCATAATTCTTTGTCATTGCAACATACAGTCAAATAATATTTGTCCTATGCATTTAAACCATCTCTTAAGCTTGTTAAATACTCCATGAGAACAATGTGTTTTTTCTTGTAGTCAGCTTGGGAAGAACACAAAAAAAGTTTGTTTTGGCTCTGTATATTCATACTGCACGGGACGCTCTGCTGCAGAAGTCAGACCCACGTCACTGAAGATAAGATAGACTTTATTGATTTCACAGTGGAGAAATTCACGATCGGGGGGGGGGGGCACAGTGAGACGAGCACAGAGCTGGCGGAGAGCTGAACATTGAGCAGCAGACCTATAATAGCCGGTGAGCTCTGGCACTGTTTGGAAAGACTGTGCACATTGGAGACGTGCAGTGCTGCAGGGGCAGGACTGCCCCCCCCCCCAGGATAATTTATATAGTAAATGCTGCAAGTTAATGGAATTAGCATCTTCGAATGTTTAAACTATAGACATTATATACGTAGATGCCTCATTAACTGCTGGAGCACCGGCACCATATTGGATGTGTCTCTCGTGCTCTAGGTTGGCATAGGCGCCAGCGAGGTTGAACGCAGAAAGAGCAACTTTACCGTATTTTCAGCAGTTTACGGTTGCATTAAGCGGTTATAGGTACTGAAAGTAGATCACACAGTGCAGATCCCTATTTTGGGCTGAGATTAGCTCTGAAGATGAGTTTTTACTTGGTGAGATTAATGCAGAAACATAACAGATGGACCATAATTTTATGCTTATTAATTTGCTATTGCTGTATTTCACAAAATAAGGCTGAATCACATTGCCAAATGAAGTACCCTCGAGTTACAGAGAACAAACACATGCAAGAAGCTCTGCAAAACAGTTATTTTTCAAGGGTCTTAAGCTCCAGGCCTAGTTGCAACAGGGTAGTGTAAGACACTGGAATGACCTGGAAATTTTAAAGAACACTTTGCCAGGCCTTTAAAAAAACTGTGTGCATACATAGCATGCAGAAATATCAATACATTGTTGTTGGTGTTTAGAGGCTCAGGATTGTACATGTGAGAGAGAGTGAAATAAATTTAAATGAACAATCCAAGTTGTTTCTTTATTAAAATATAAAATGTATACATTTTACATTTGTTAATTTGTAATACCACATTTATCTTTGTTTAAGAGCGCAAAACAAAGTATTTCCGCATGAAGCACTTATTTATTTACACATTTAATACGCCGTACCACATGTTTGTCTGTTAAATAGCATAAAAGTATTTGAGTGTGAAATCACGTATGTATACATTAATATGCCAAATGTATGTCTGTTAAAAGAGCATTTATTTATGAAATACGTTGTTTAAACAGCATATTTCAGCAATAAAACATTTTTTTATGTGTGACACCATCCTGTATCATAACCACATCTCTGCCGTTTGTAACAAACCAAACGTGTGAAAATAGGGTAAAAATACAGGTGGTTATGATTTATTTTAGTTGGTCAAACAGCTTCCTCAGTACAAATAAATGCACTGGGGTTAAATCCAAAATGGTGGCCGTGCTGAAACATTGTGTCGAGAACAAGCAGGGAGACCCTCCAAAACAGGGCTGGGAGAGCAAAATTATGTAATTCGCTGCGGGAGCGAGACAAATTGTCTTGGTTCACTTGGATAATGTAGCAGCCTTTAAGGAGCAATGGGCACCCGTCGTGTGTCACCCTGGGAGCATTCTGGGCCTCACCCCCAGATTCCACATCCTCTGTGACCTCTCCGTTCCATTCACATACGTGCACGTCCAGCCGATGGAGCCACTACGTTGTTGTTTGAATTAATGAGAACGGTTCCACATTCTATGTGACTACTCAGAACGTTACCGTCAGTGGACCAACCCCAATTTTCTGTTCCGTTCTGGTCCATCAAGCTCCGACCGGTTCAAGCTGCACAATTGCAAACAGGAGAAAGAATGTCAACAACCTCCAATTTGTCAAAGTTACATAATGTAAATAGAGAGCGTTAATCACAATATTCACAGTAAATCTAACTATTTTATTTAAGTATTGGATGCAAAGCCCTCTTTTTGCACCAAATAAGGAAGCAAATTTGTCATTTCAACATTTAATTTGAAACATGGTAATCCTGTCCAAATAGATGCTTTCTGCTTGTAATGAAAATGAGCGCACATACGCTCCTAGGGCTCTAAGAAACTTTGTAGCGGAGCTAGACGGACTAACCGTAGATTTAGTAAGCTTTGCTTTTCACGGACTCACGGAAGCAGTCTGGAACGGAACAGACACGTACAAGAGCGGAGGATGTGGAATTAGCAAGGGTCTTGCTCAGGGACCCAGAGTGGGAGTCTGCGGGATTTAAACTCAGAACCTTGGAGCCTCTCCAGGATGCAAGCACCCTGCTCTCTAACCACTAGGCCACCATTCCCCTGTTTGAACCACTTAAACGTGAATAAAAACGAATGGACCACACCCAAAACCGGATGTTTTCTGTATGACTGTATCAGCCAGCTGCATCAGTTTAATGCCAGTAAATCACCTTGCATCTCGTCCTTTTTCACCTCTTTTCCCCACTCATCTGTCAACCAAAAGCAGAGGCCAAAAATGTCCTAATTGGAGCAGAGAATTCAGACGGCCTTCATTATGACCCTTACTCAATCTACTTCAGACCTACAGGCACTCTTCTTTGGACTCTGCCTTTTCAGCTGTGGAGTGTGAAAGTGTACATTGCACACGTGTGATTTTGTCTGGGTGTATATGTGTGTGTAAAGTCTGTGCGGGTAGGGGGAGGGAGGAAAATCGGGACATATGGCAGTGAATTCCCTGAGATCCCACCCAAAACACTGCAGTAGTCAATGCATAAATCACCTAGATCGCTGAAACAAGAATACCAGCTAAGGCTGCACTTATACCTGCGTAGCTATATGTGCACATACACATGCATGCTCCGATGCAACTTTCCCCACATGCCTGTAAGTCTCTCTGTGCACTTTTCGCCTTGAGATGACCATGATAATGTGCATGCCTACACGATTCTTTTGGACATTATGCAGCTAATAAACTATGTTTGTTGACGTGCAGGCTTTCACGCACACGTTGTTTGTATGTGTGCGCAGCAATTTGCATACCAGCGGACCATAATGGGACTGCACTGCAAATCCTGCCCTCCAGCTCCAGTCCAAACTACCCCCGTCTTTCTCTCGCTTGCCTCTTTTTCAGGTTGAGTGCAGGCTCTCTTATGCTATCAGTCAAACCATATGGTGAAAGCATCAGTTAAATTGCTGCTGTTTCAGTGCTGCCTGGCCAGCATGCAGTCAAATGCGCACACTCACATGCACACGCCACTGGGTGGCTTGTGTGCCGACCCAAACAAAGCCATATGGTCCTTCTCTTTTTTTTAAATTTACCGTAAGTAACCCCAGTTCAGCTAAAGGACAAGAGAGACCAACAGGACCTGTCTTTTCAGGCTGTGGAATTCAGAGTGGCCTTTGGTCTGAACTCAACCTATAGTTTTGATACCAGCTTGAAAAAATTCTTATTTTACCAAGTGGCCGCTTGAGTGGTCATTTTCCTTTTATTAGCACTTTTATATACAGACTAATCTATGGCATTTGGTTATGAAGTGGAATCTTTTGGGTATATAAAAGATCTGAAAAATTGAAATGGTGCTCTGACGCCCCTAAATAAAATCCACAGCAGTACATTCCCTTCAGAAGCCACCTACTGAATTAACAGTCTTCCTGTGTGTAATCTATTCTCAGCACACATTCAGCTGTTCTTTGGAGAGTTCAGAGGTTTCTTAGAGCAGGGCAGTGGCGGCTAGCCCATAGGGGGCGCTCGGGCGCTGCCCTCCCTAGATGTGGATGGGGAAAAGTCAAAATATATTTAGATTTCAAAAGTATTACTAACGTCAGTTTTTAATTAATAGTATGTGGCTACATATAATGTGAATTATTAAAACACTTCTACTAATTGACTCTACCAATTGACTCTCATTTAACAGTGCATTTCCACCGACAGAACGTAGCATTTCTCCCGTAGGGCTGTCACTCAAAGCGCCCCACAAGTGAAATAACCAATCGTATACTGTTGCTAGGGAAAATGTATAAATATTTGGCCAATCAGCATCGCCAAAATGAATGGCTATAGGGCTACTGGAATCATAGCCCTTACTGCACAGTGATATAGGGATATGGCAAGCCGTTTTAACATAAAGTAATGTAGCTAGCAGTCAGTCAGGTAGTGACGTAGAGATTACGGCGACGACGACAGAGAGAGAGACACACACATTTTGTCATGTGGTAAGTGAGTTTGAATATTGGGCTATATGTTGAAAGGATTTTGGAAGGTGCTGTGAACATTGTATCAGGTACATAATTTTGTCAGCTGATAATATTTTTCATGTTTTTAAATTCTGTTGTGTTTCTCTTGTGTTGTGAAACCCATTGTGTCATTGTGAAACTGTTTGGCTGAAGATAATGACAGTACAGTATGGTGTATGCTTACTTTGGTGAAAAATAGTGAATTTTAGTGTTGTGTTTAATACTGTTCCTTTCCAAAATAAGACCTAATAGAGCTGTAAATGGTTGATTGTATCTGTAAGCTGCTGATTCTGAGAAGGGAATTAAATGCTTATTGTGGAATCGTAGTCATTTTCCGACTTTTAATTTGATGGCATGTACTGGGTTAGGCAGGGAAATCTATTGGCCAGCCCCACCAAGATTTTTTTTCACCAGCCGCCACTGGAGCAGGGGTTCTCAAACTTTTCGGGGCCGGGGACCCCTTAGCAACGGTTTTTCCAAGGACCCCTTTAGAATCCTCATGCTGATAGTATTTTTAGATAGCCTTCTGTGCTGTTAAATACATTAGGAATAATGTATGTTTTAAAAAAATATATAAGTACACCTAATTTTAGAGATTTGGGGGAGATTAGATCCTCATTCTCAATAAAGCCAAACTCGATGTAATCCACATCTTAGGTAAGACTTTCTGACAATTGTTTAGTTGTCCAGCCCACACGTCTAGCCTTTATATAGTGGAAAGAATAAAGCCATAGATAAAAGAAATCCCCACAGTACAATCAATATGTTTGCCAAAAGCAGAAGAGAGGAAATAAGACATTTGTGGACAAAACGTGTTCTGTTGAAAGGAAACCAGAATTCACCTCTTTGGTGAAACTGGAAAAACCTGTTTTTGGTGGATGACTAACGCTCCACATCACCCTGAACACATCATCCTCATTGTGAAACACGGTAGCAGCAGCATCATGCAGTGGGGAGGGTTTTTTAAGCAACGACAGGGAAAATAGCAATTAAGTTAGTGAATGTAAAACCCCAGACTTCCCTCTATCTAAAACCACTAAAGTATCATTACTGACAAGCTGAGGTCTAATCAAGAAAAAAAAGAAATTCTAAATGAAATTGAATTTCCTCCTTCAAGGCCTTGATCTATGCTTTTTACCCATGCTTTTTACTCACATACACTGAGTCCAAAACCAGACAGGACAAACGCACTTCTAACTGCCTGATGCGGTACTCATGTTTGTGTACTCGTGAGTGTGTGCATGATGTATGTGTGTCTGTTTTGTGAGAACATGAATGTAGATGTTTCTTATGCTCCTAGCCATTAGAAGGGGCTCACATAACCAGCCTTCGGGCTTGAGAGAGACACATGCTCTATAAATACACACCACTTAAGGGCCTGTGGGGGACGTTGTACACACACACACACACACACACACACACACACACACACACACACACACACACACACACACACCATCCTCTACTACCTATTAAGCCTTCAAATGGATGTTTATGTTTTTACTTAATAGCTGCAGACCTTAAAACTATGCTTTTGACATCGGAAACTTGAAAAAATACATTTTACTTCCACAAGCCTCTCTTACTGCTTAGCTTTTCATTTCATAGTGCACTCGTGTGTGTCTTTGATCACCAAAATGAATGCAATTTGTCATTTGTACAAGGCTTCTGGGAGCCCGGGGTGGCATTTTTAGAGTTTTTGCAATAAGGTTAGCTGTTTCTCCCAAAACAATTCAACACGTGCGCAGAGAACATTCTGCCAGTAAGAAGATCAAACTGTGGAGCAGATGCCCTTTGTGTGTCCTTGTGTCCCACGTGTATTTCTCCGTCTGTGTGCCCGCGCAAGCAGTTCTGCGCGTGTTATTTTCATGCTGTAGATGCAAGAGTGTACAAATCCTTTGCCATTTGTACTTTTAGACTTTTAGCACCTTGTTTTGGCAACATGTTGACTATTTTCATCCAGTGCTCCAGTAATGGCCAGAGTCGTGTTAGACATGCTCAGAGACGAAAACACACGCACTCACAAGCACATAAACACACAGGCACTCGGGCAAACCAGCACATCTGCATACACACTTTAAAGTTGAGTCCTTCCTCGTGTCGATGGTCTTCAGAGATACTACGTCCTCTCCTCACCTGGCCCCGGGCATCCAAGCCCCATTTCTGTATCAGAATGTCAAAGTTGTTCTTTTTTTTTTTCTCCTGCCCATTTAGAGAATCCCTGTAGAATTTCTGCCTGTTGGTGTGTCTCGCTGCCAGTCGGGTAGTCTGTTAAAGCTTGCATTTCCTAATAAAAGCTCCATCTGTCATTCTGGTCAAACTGCCTGTCCATCTGTCTGTCCGTGCATATGCATGCTGGTGTCTCTTTGCCCTCTTTTTGTCTCTATTTCTGTGGTTTTATGGGTATTTATTAATTTACTTGCTAGATTATCAAATATGCCATTGGCCTGACTGTCCTACAGTCAAACTCTAACTATTTATTTGTTTGTCTGCATAGTATATTTCAAAAAGGTTTCAGAAAAAAAACAGAAGTTATAATTTACTTTATACAAAAATAAATAAATAAAAAGCCAACCAGTGTTGGGAACGTATCCAGTTCATGCTGACTGTTTGATGGTGGGAAAAATAGTTACATTTATTTGGAACTGCGTCAACTAGATTTTTAAAATCCCGCTGGGCAATATTGGCTTTTTGTTAGAGCTAATGTCGTGGATTATGGATTTAAAAAGACCCAAACACAGGCAGGAGGCTGGCAAGATAATTTGGAGTGTGAACCACTCATAGCAATACCAGACATCAGGAACTTACCAGAAACACTGGAAAACCAACCACAATGGAACTAGGACTGAGTTCAGTAGATGAATCCATCAGGAAGTGACTGAAAATAAGAGGATATAACTGAAGCACTGAAATGTAACTGAAGCACTGATTGATGGAGTCAGGAACAGGTGAGTCTCGATCACCGGACTGCATAACAGCTGTGTGGGCCACATGAATATGACTGACATAAAAGCAAGATACAGGAATCACTGAGATCAGGGAAAAAAAGATAAATACCGAAACCTAAGAATGTGCAGAAACACAAGAACAACAAAAACCTGAAAACCATACTGACAAATTTAAAGACCAAGGATCATGAGAGCTAATGCTTAGGCAATGATTTGTCTCAGGAAGTCTAATACTTAAGTAACCAACCAGGGCAACATGAGATTTCCTTTTCTAAAGGGTATTTAGGAAGCATCTAAATGACACCTTTTAATGTGTAGGAGCCAAAGTTTTACTTTCTGCTCACCCTGGATAACGGAACTCTATACTTTAACTCTAAGGCCAGCCAGCAAATTTTACAGGGGATCTTGTTCTTTTGTCATGAATCATATCTAGGGTGAGGGTTCAAATATAGATGGTCTAGTAAATAAAGAGCTTTTTTTCTACTTCATAACTGCAGCCGCATTATTGCAAATGAGGCATACTGCTGATTTAGCTGAGATAGGGTGCCATGTGACCCAGGTGGCGGGTGAGGGCATGTGTGTACTGATTCCCAGAGACATGATGTAGGATGTCACTTCTATTCATTCATCATTGTCAATATCTGCTTTTCCTTGTGCAATTGTGGGTCATGTGGTGCCTGACTGAAGCGGTCACTGGGCGAGATGTCCCTCGTAAAAAATTAAATATTTTAAAACATATTATAGTTGTTGAAAAATAGATTTAATAGCTTTAGTAAACGTAAAAAAAATGGTTGAATCCCACTTTTTGCACTTTTTTTGATGACTTCCTACTACCATTTTGTGGCTTTCAACTGTCGAATGCGATTTTAGATTCTCCAGCAACAATACCATGTCTCTTAAGAAACTGTAACTGATGCAATAAATTCAATATTTTAACACTGAACCTGTTTGAAAGTACAGCTGCTAATTTTGCTGAGGGCAACAACAAAGCTGAGAACCTGGTAACACTATTGTTTTCCAAGGTGCTCCAGCATGGAGGATTTTACCAGTGTTTCCCACACACATTTATGCTAATTACTGTAGACAACGTTTATAGAGTACTCCCATAAGAAAACAGTGCATGGCCAGGGCGATTATGTTTTATTTTGTTCATCATTCTGTACATCGACAAAGCAATGGGATTTCTAGATTTCATTTTTTTAAATTTACAAACATATGATACATTTCATAATTAGATTTTTATTGGGTATATTGATGAAAGCGTTGCATGTAGATATGACGTATTTGTGACACAACAGCAGTAACAATATTAATAGTATTAATAATATTTGATTGGTTTTCTGCAGCCGCTCACTCGTCTTCCCGTGTCGGGGTGTTTGAGTCGATCAGGAAAATACTGTGGACAGGTTGCTTGTGTGCTGCGGGCTGATAAATAAGCAGACAAACAAATTCAAACCTAAGGACAAGTTTGAGACTTCATTCCGCCAGATGCATGCATGCATGGTGGGAGGAAGGCCAGCACATACATCTGAGCTCATTAAACAAACCAAGGTTAAACTTCAGACATGGCTGTGAGCAACTGAACTATTGAGCCAGGCCACACATCGACTAACTTAGCGGCATACAGGCGTACTGGCATATCTTAGGGTCCACCTCAGGGGTCTAAAGCCGATGCTTTGCATGCTCCGTGCTTTGAAGCTCCATGGGTTTAGATTAGAGAACAACCATAACTCTATAGGTGCAAGCACAGTTTGTGTGCTCGCATGCACCTGTGAAGAATCGCACATCTGTTTCAATTTGAAAATGCAGCCTGGACTCGTTAGTAGTAATCTACCTGATTACTCGCAAACACTCCCGTGCGCAAGGTGCAGAGCAGCTGCGAATACAGGATCATGTAAGATGATTTCACTGTCACCTCTTTTGAATCAGACTGTGTGAATGGATGTGAATTATTCTCCTTGGTGGTGTTGATGTGACACTCTTTCAGCTTTTTGTGATGACTCTTAGCAACATGAACACTGTGTGCACAAAAACACAACTTCATCCTGGAAGACAGTATAACCTCTTTGCTGCATCTGGCTGCATTGATCCTTCAATCTTATAGAGTTATGCTTCCTTGTACAGATCATCCATTAATCAAACCCACACACACACACACACACACGGCAAACTTACTGGATCGTGGTTTATTTTTCTCTATCCTTTCTCTGTGACTAACTTTGTATCCTCCGTTTCTCCCTCTGCTGCTTTCTCACTTTTAAAAGCAATCTATTGTCTCATGATGCCATGGTGATACATCTATTTAATGAGGAAGGACAGTGTGAGCAGTTTTCTGCTTTTTAATCATGTCAAAATATGATATGCTTACACAACACCAACTCACCTTAGTTGCCCATTTTTATGTAAAGCCAGCATCATAATTTTTGTTAAAATACAAGCAGTGTTGAGTGGCACTAATAACCTAAGTTACAACCATTAGGACTAACAGGGGTGTCAAGATAATTCCTATGGTTTCATAAGTTAAGATTAAAGAATGAAAGTTTTTTAACACATACACCCCCCACACACATGTATGTATTTATATATATATATATATATATATTTGTGTGTACATGTATTTATGTATATATATGTGCGTGTGTGTGTGTGTGTATATGTATAAAGTATAAAGGGCCAATGCACAGTTTTTTCAAACAAAAGTATTGTGATTTGTGAAACCTTTATTTGTAAAAAAAATAAATAAAAAAATAACAAAAATGTCATTTTGCTAAAGGTATTGCAACAATAGGCTCAAATTAGCTGCTGAATTAGTTGAGCTACCTGCTGAGGTAGCCACGCCAAAGTCGGCCACTTTATTGTTATGCTGCTCATACCTTACCAACTTTAGTTTCAAAACAAGGTTACGTTTCTATTAATAATTTGTCCCCCTCCTTTGGTTTCCACACCATGACTTTCTGTGTTGTTATGATCTGCAGAAATGTTTTCTTCTACCAGTTGACCTGCATTGTACCAGTACAGGTGATTGGCTGTCAGATATGTGCTACTACTTAAATGAATTGTGGTTATTTTTAAATAACAATTTTCTAAAACCTCATACCAGATAACCCCCCCAAAGAAAAAAAAAAAACATGCCTTGTTACTGTTAGTTGAACGTGGCTCTTCCTGCCGCCATAGACTTCAGTGTTTCTAATCAGTGTTGTTGGTGTGTGAGATTCATTCCAGAGCAATGACTTGTTTTGGGAGCCCAGAGCGTATAAATTGTATTTTGTGGTTTGTTTTTCTTTCTTTCAACATACAGCCAATACATCTTATACTGCAGTGGTTCCTAGGATTGCCTGTGGCATGCTGTTTGGCAGAGTGCTTGTCTAACAGTTGGGAAGTCTTGGGTTTGATTTCCAGGTCCTCTACCTGCCAAAATACCCGTAGGAAAAAAAAAAATATCTTGTGTTGAACACTAATGTGTTCATTGGTGTGAGTATTACTGGAAGCTCCTTGCAATGAACAAAGAAAGAAAACTGCACAGTGTGTTTGAAAGGCTTATTGGCAGAGAAACTGTACAGCATTTTGTTGTGTGATTAATTCTGGGCATGGGCCATGATATTCTTATATGAAAGCAAGCAAAAATATCTCAGGTTCTAGGATTTTTCGCAGGACGTAAAACAGGAAAGCATTTTATTCCCTTGCCGTAAAATAATATAAAATAGTGTCACTAATATCAAAACATAATCTGTAAAATGTATTTATTGTTATATTTATCATGATGCATATAGCTTTTTTATCACAGAAACTCCTACATTTAGTAGTAGATATTGCAGATTTAAAGTATTGTTATGCTCCTAATAGAATAGCTTTTTGAGTTTAAGAAGCTGATGTTGGCTGATTAAATTGTCAGGGTATCTATCTAGGTAGCCAGCCTGCAGTCAGCTGCTCAATAAACCTGACATTAATTTCCATCAAACAGCCCACACAGCATGGATGTTCTGCGGCATAGTCACCAGTGATGCTTTTTTGAAACAGTTCTATGCAGGAGCGTCGACTCGTCTGATAAAATTAACTAGAGCCGAAGTCCAGTCATCTCTTCACTCTCTCCGCATGTCTTCTGCCTCTCAAAGGCACAAATATACGTGTCACAGACCATGCCACTACCAATGTGTGTTCACTATGTGTGCGACAAAGGTTAAATGAACTCTGGTCACTTTCTCTGGCATCTCAAAAAGTATTTTAAACCATAGCGCCTGTATGATGTATAAAACTCTGCCATACCCCGATACCAGAAACCAACCAATGCCTAGTGAATGCAAATGGGAAACTTCTTTCATGACGTTGATGGCAAATTATGTTTTCCCAGAATTTCTACCTTTATTTCCTTAATAGAAACTCAGATAGTGATCAGTTTAAATAACTTTGAAATATTTATTCCATATTAGCTCAGTTTAAGTCTGATTTTAACTGTTCATCTTACAATGAAATTGTTGATAGTAAAATTACATAATGTGGTGTAGTTACATATGTGTTCTTTTATTTATTGTGTATTTTTTGTTGAGCCGTTGTTATTAAGCCAGACATTGTGGTTATTTTACTTTTTACATAAAAACACAGTTGCTGGAAAAAAAATTAAAACATTAATAAGAGCTGTAAATGTCTGATAAATATACTGTGAATACATTGTGAATCTGGAGACATAACTGCCTACTGCTTTTATTGAAGTGAACAATATGTTGCAATACTAAGATGGTCTCTGCACCCTTATGTTACGTGTGATGTTAACTTTCTCTACCTAATTAAATCTACACTGTTCTTTCTTTACAATGGAAGGTTTTCCTAACTCAGTATATCTGTGTCTACAGCTCTATTTCATAGATGGAGTGTCTGTCATGTAAAATGTGAGATTGAAGCAGGACCAAACTGCACACAGGAGATGGGGAGCCGCATGGTGAGTAAACACAGAATTTAATAGTATTTATTTCATAAGAAAACTGAGCAAACTTAGGGTCAATGCATAGTCTTAAAAAAACAGAGTTGCTTGTTCTCACTCCTAGGGGTTCAAGAACTAAGTGACACTATTGTGATCTTGCAGCTTGTTCTGGAAGCATAGTCTGGGCAGAACCTTTATTTTATGTGGTGTCAGAGAAATATGAACTTAGTGTGCTGCACTGGGAGAGACCTACTGTATAAAGACCTCCTAGGAGTTCTGCACTGTAGCTCCTGTAAAGTAGGAAATGTTCTAGTTTGTTTTTTCTTGCCTTGCCTTGGGTAAAACACCTAATTTATCTACTCTTTCAGGGCATGCATCGGCTTTCTTGTGTCTGACCCAAGCAGAGGAGGACACAGAAGAGGGACGGTGTAAGGGAGGAATCCAAAAAGCAACGCTGACAACCAGGGTGCTTACATACAGAGGGGGTGTGATTAGTGACATGAAAACCAGGTGAAAACCTGCTGTGGTCTAACTCATCAGGCGAATGCAGAAAAGCTGAGGCAGAGTTTACAGCAGGGAATAGAGGCAAGAAGACTAATGAACACATATAACAGAGAGAAAGAGAGCTGGTCTCAGGCTTTTTTTGTCTTTTGATTTGTACATCCTTTTGTGTCTAACACTAGCATAAGAGAACAAACCAAAATGCACAGAGGATATAAGACAAGAAAGAAGTAAGAAACTAAACTCAAGGGATTAAAACTATATGGTAAAACCCTAACAACCATAATGAACACTTCAGAAAAATTAGCTACATCTGGAAAGACCTTACTAGCAATACTAAGCCAATAAATTAACTTTCTGTCCTGTCAATCCTGAGCCAAGTCAGTCAGTTGCGCATACCAAGCCTAGTTCTTCTATAGATTTACTCCTGTAGAAGGGGAGATATTACCACATCAACAAAACAAAGTTGACCAATACACTACAGTTAATAAATCTCTATGGTTTAATCTCTGCTTTCCTTACATCACTGCTTCCACTCTTTTGTATTGTTTGACATGTTCCTTTTTCTTGTAGTTTCCTCTAGGTTACTTCACTGTGGGTTTGTATAGGTTTTACACTTTAGCTTTGTCCAGTGCTCGTTCTCATATCTTCCTGGATTTTTTTCGTTTTTGTTTTGCTCCTCCTCTGTTTTCTGCCAATTTGCTGCAATCCAATCTGCATCCCATTCAACAGAGAATGAGATTAGGATTTCGCACTGACACATCTCTAAAAATAGCAGCATATTTGGTTCCCCTTCTCTGTGTTATTATGTTTCATATTTATCACTTTGATGCCACTCATAAAAAAAGCTATAATTTTTTATCATTCAATGTTGTTTGTTCATCAGATATTTAAAAGCCATTTCAACAGGTCAAGACTGCACTTGGAGTAACCCTGGTTGACTGTTTGTGGAAAATGTCTTGAAACAGTTCTTCGATCATGGTAGTTTGCAGTCTCCTGTCTGTGTCCTGGTTTATGTCCGAATGTGCAGCATTCTGGGTTCCCGACAGTATTTGTCCACGCAGAGACAGCCCATTCAAATCCAATTAAAGCTACACACATTGCTTCACAGCATTATTCATTCATGTGTCACTTATTCTAACCCCTTCCTTCTTTCTTTCCCTCCCCCTCCGCCAACTATGGATGAATGATTTGCAACTGAGTCAGTGAACTACATCTCTTTTTCTTTTACAAAATCATACAAACGTTTCCAAAAGGCTCTAAAAAAATAAATTCTGCAGCAATTCAGACAGTATTCAAAGTTGAATTACATAAAAAAATAATGACATCTTAAATACCATTATTTAAGATGTTCTAACTTGCTACTGAGGTGTTTTTAGTATTTCAAAGGTTTGTGTTTTTTTGAGTTGAGAAGTAGGGGTGGGGGGGGGGGATTTGACAGTTGAATTACTGAATTATTGAAGTTAGGTAGGTGGAAAATGGATCTATGGTCCATTATACTGTCTTTTATATAGGCTTGCTTTTACTATGTAAGATTGAAAAAAACTGAGCACATACAAAGCCAAGGATTTATTCATTTTTCAAATCTTAAAAGCAACTGATAGAAAACTAGGGAAAATAACTAAATATCCCTCAATTGCCTGCTCATTTTAGGGGAGGGAAATTCAAGGTGTTTGCAGTAGAAGAGAGGCGAGGATGGGGGGATATACAGAACTATCAGCAACTTATGAGTCTGGGTTGTGTAGGGATTCTGATCAGATATCCAAACCACATCAATTGAGTCCTTTCATCGTGGAAAAGCAATTGTTCTACTCTGAGCTCAATGATTGACGGAGCACCTCTGCATAGCTCTAAAGACTCGGATTTTGCATGGCGGATATCTCAAGAGAGGTCAAGAAGTGAAGAACGTTACTTTCAGTTTTATACCCTTGTGCATGCCATTTACTGCATTTATACAGTGGATGCCACTGCAGATCAATTGTGCCTGTGCTCAATAATTGATCAAAAGAAGAACATATTGAGGAAGTGCATTTATAACAGCCAATACATACAACAAAGTTTGAGTTTACAAGTCTTAGTTTTAGGCTTTTTAGTGTTAGGAACATGTTACAATAAAAAATTATCTCTGGATTTATGGTTGACCGTGCATATACTTCCATGTCACTACTTGTGTAACTCTAGTAGATATATAAAAAAAAGAACAGTCATTCGAAGTTAATTTTACAAAGTTCCTGGTTATTTCTATATTTGCCCACCTAAAGTCGCCATTATGCCTATGGGACACATGAGTTAGAATGGGTGGAGTATGCAAATTATCAAAAGTCTTAGTTCAGTATCAAACCTTATCATTTTGCAAACCATAGTCAAGCACCTTCATGTCATAAGCTTGACCAGAGATTTATTTTATAAATCGAAAGTAGAAATTTATGACTTTGTGTTCAGTTGTATGGATGGGAAATGTTTAAAACCAGTTCAGAGCTACCTGAAGCTGGTGACTGAAATAGCACAATCAGGAGGACTAAACATTTATTTTTTTTCCTGAATATTCTCAAAGTTTGTATATATTATTTAGTATATAGCAAGTCTGGAAAAGATTCAACAGAAGTTTTAGCATTTCTTGACAGGCTGTTGTTTGACCCATATATGAACTCACAGTTGCACTGTAAATTTAACTAAAATAATAAGATTAGACATAAAGAAAAGATCTGTAACTCAGACAATATATATTAGAAATAAAGACAAAATAGAGAATGGCATGGTTAAGTTATGCAATACTGTACTCTCTGCAGTTTAATATATTGAACAATGACCTATGATGGGCATTGTGTTTTTGTAAATTTGCCAAGTCAAAATGCGAGCTGCAATAAGTGTCAATTTTAAATGTAAGTGCATATCTAAAGTCAAACAAAAATATTAGATAAAGTAATAATATGTGCCATAATGTGTATAAAAATTATTAGTGCAAAATTTTTAATTGACTTGAAAATTCCAAAAGAAAAAAAATTCTACTGAAAAAAACTAAATCTTAGACTAAATAACTAATACTTATTGATGTCATTATCTTTAAGATTAGACACAGCATCAGATAAAGGAAATTCCAAAATAACCCTGCTTTGTCCTGGCAGTCCTGAAGGTGAAAAAAACGTCTTACATTTCAACTGAACATGCTTCAATCAAGCCTTCTAAAAAAACACATCTTAAATATGGATTACAGATAATGTTTCTCTACATGCACATAGCTTACATGCACATAACTTACATGCACAAAGCGCTTCCTGTCAGCAAAAGCTGTGAAAAGTGATCTTTTTCCAAATGTATACCATTAAATATGAAGGGCAAGCATGACACAGAGACGTTTGTGCAGCTTATCATTCATGGCTACAGAATCTGAACTCTTTAGGGAGTTACATTTAAACAGCTATATCTCTTACTTTCTATTTAGAAGGTTTCTACTCAAATTATGATATGTGATTCTAAAACAGAACAGATGAAACTAAACCATCAAAATGAAAAAATGTAGTTTCACCCTTTCTTAGCTACTGTGAGGTCAAACTTTGTATGGTATAAAACACAGTTTAAGAAAATTACGGTAACGTATTAAACAAAACTGAGATAAAGCAGATACAGTGATCAAAAAAATCTGATAAGAGCAGATATTGAGAGTATAATTCCTTTTGCTGCTTGGATTCAGATGAAACATATAGAAAGGAACATCAGTAAAATAAGTCACAAGAGAAAAATATCTATCAGCAAATATTACTTACGTTTTAATAATTTTTTTTACATGTTTACAATTTTTTACAGCTTTGTTTTCCGATAAATAAGGTCCAGATTGCTGCAAACAATTAGGTCGGCAGAAAAAAGTCGACCTTCCATCCGCCCAGGACATGTACAGGTCTAGGTTTAGGAAAAGGGCTGCCAACATCTCTGCAGACTCCACACATGCTGTGCACAAACTGTTGAGATCTTTGCCCTCAAGTCGGCACTATGAGCGCTAATCACAAAAACCAGACAGCTTCTTTCCCCAGGCTGTCAATCTGATAAACACAATGGACACCTTACAGCCTGATTAGTCAGCCATACTGCTATGAGACAAAAACAAGGACATAGCATTTTCACAACTCACAACTTTCTTTTTTTTTCTTTCTCTACAAAGAAACAAATCAAAACATTGTTCATATCGTACATAGCCTTTCTGTTCTCTCTCTCTCTTCGGAGCTGGTCGCTTTTTCTCTCTGGTCCGGCTCAGCCCCCCCCCCCACACACACACACACACACACACACCCACCCCTCCTGCTACTGCTGCTGTGTTTTTGTCTTTTGGAGCTCTCTTTATATCACCCGAACTCTTGGAAATATGTATCTAGTCAGCTGGTCTCTCAATGCTATTGATCAAATTTTTTTGACGGGAAGGCAGGGAAAAGGGGACCCGTCCTGTCCTGATGGGACACATGTCGTGGGATACACCCTAGATTCTTGGAACAGGTGGAAAATGGTGTGTTTTTCGATTTTGTCAGTCGAGGATGTGGAAGACGTATACATGTTTGGATTCATGATACTTGGATTTCTGCTATTTGGATTCGGTGGATTTTTGATGTATCAGCAAATTCAGCGCATGTCGGTAGCAATTATGGCCTTGATCAGGCTACCGGCTGCATATGACGCGATCACAGCAGAACTGTAAGTTGGAGGAGCAGAGCCGCAAGCTGGATGCGCTGGAACGCAGACTGGCTTCGGTGGTTGAACTCAAATGGGTTCAGTATATTTTTTTTTCCTCTCCCTGCCCAAATGTGGCACCTATCTTTACACAGAGTTAAAGGCAGCACCCTATGGTAACTGCATAGGTGGGGTCCTTGGCAGCAAGGCCTTAGTCAATCGTTCCCCCAAAATGTTTGTGATGTCTGTGATGGATGGTTGTACTGGAACTGTAATTTCCCTCTGGGATTATTAAAGTATTTCTGATTCTGATTCTGATATAGTCTGTAGACTGTGAGCGCTGTAACCAAGACAAATTCCTTTATGATTCCTTGTGCACACAATCATAGCCAAATACATATGGTTCTGGTTCTAAATAAACTGTAAAAAAAAAAAAAATTCCACAAATTCTTTTTGAATGTGTATCAGATAAAGTGGACATTTCTAGAGTGGAAAGACGCGACTACATGTTTATTTTTAGTTTCGGGAAGTTGTGGCTATAGTTTCAAAAGAAAATATTGACCCTCAAGGTTATTAAGGAAAAGAAAAAAAAATCGGCACCATAATATTGACTCTAGTATATAATAGGTGTGCTGTAGCTAAAAATAGACTACTTCTTCTGTGACCTTTACTAAAAAATAAATTTTCAGATCAAGACTTTTCTGTGCCCAGTACTGATGCAAGTAATTAAAAAATAAGAATTTGCCAATGCTAGGTCTCAGACTGATACTTGCAATATTTTATCGCACAGACTTGCACACATATATAATATTAATATTATTACCAAGTATATGAGGGTACCCTCTGTGGGTACCCATCACCTCCAGGTAATAATTAAACCACCAGCAACTGTAAGCCTGCTGACCTTTTTTCTCCTGGCGGCTCACTAATCTCTGCAACTAAGGCTACGTTCACACTGCAGGTCTTAATGCTCAATTCCGATTTTTTGCTGAAATCAGATTTTCTTGAGTTAGCTATTCGTACTACTATTAAATGCGGTTCGGAACGGTTCAAAGCCGCAAAGCGACTCGCATGCACAGATAACAGAAGGAGACCTCACAGAGCAGCGCACAGTTTACGGAAGTAATGGTGAAAGAAATTGTTTCTAGATGTGTTCAACAAAGTTTTATTTAAAAAAATATATAAAATAAAAGAAAAAGAAAAACACGGATACCAGCTGGCATCTCTCTTTGTCATTATTAGAAAACTGTTGCACCATGTTAGCCGACCATATTAAGACCATATCATAGAGAGATGAAATAGGTAAGAAGAAAGCGGCACAGCTATTAACAACGGTCTTTTATGGAGCGCTAACTGTTACTACTTTGTCTGGACATGCAGTGAGAGACAGGAGAGTGACGTGAAAGACGGATAAAGTGCAACATTGAAAAAAAATCAGATACGTATCCGAATTAATGCCACATGGAAGTAGTACAAATTAGATTTTTTGGGGGGTGAAAAGATCACAATTGGGCTGTTCACACTGTCATGACAAAGACACATATAAGACTCATTTGGGCAAAGAGATTGGATTTTGTCACATTTCCCTGCAGTGTGAACGTAGCCTAACTCTGCGCTTCCTTCCTCAGTGCCGTGCCAATCCAGTTTTCCGCACACTGATCCGGGAGTCCTGTTTCCTTCATTCATCTTTTAAATAAAAACCCTTAACCTTTTTCCTGCCTCCATGGTTGTTGCCTTTAGATCACAGTCGAAGTTAAGCATTATGACAATGCATTGGTGGTATGAAGTTAAGCTCTTTTGTTGCACCCCTCATAAATACCCTGGAACTCCTATTAAATTTGTCAGTGACATGCTTTGATAGGTACTGCAGTCTGACATTTGGGATTAGTTTGGGACATCCATGATGAAAAATTTTGTAAATGTTTTTTTTTTTTCAAAAGTGTTTCTATTCTCTATCTTAAGATACTTAATGTTATGTTTATCAATTTGGAGATGTTTATTTGGCTAAACTAACAGCGTTGTGTTTGATTTTCACATGCATGAGCGTATCCCTTTTTGTTTTTAGTTGTAATGAGCATT
This sequence comes from Fundulus heteroclitus, assembly GCF_011125445.2. Classification (NCBI taxonomy): domain Eukaryota; kingdom Metazoa; phylum Chordata; class Actinopteri; order Cyprinodontiformes; family Fundulidae; genus Fundulus; species Fundulus heteroclitus. The sequence continues at coordinate 14,594,636 of NC_046365.1, forward strand.
TAGCACCAGGTTTTCTTTGGATGTTGCAGATAACCAGCTGTAAATATATGGCAAGACCTGTGTGCTAAGCAAAAATGTTTCCATGCCAATGACAGGGTGCTCGTCTTGGCAGAGTAGGATGTGATCTTTTTAGGGGTTTTATACTATCACCACCAAGCAGGCAAACAGAAGAGCTTCTTGTTGCCAAATATTCTCCCTCAACCCATATCTTATGGTATAGGGGATGTGCAAATAGAAGCATGCAGATGCATACAAAATTAAAAAAACATATAAAAAACTAAATAAGAACGAGAGACTGTACACTAAGGGCAAATTTACAGCATAAGAGAAATAATACTCACCAGCTATTCAAATTAGTATTCTTAGATTAAACGAAATGTGCAACTGTGTAGGGTGATTTTATTTTATTATTATTCTTTTTTACAAATGATGCTTGTATATTTGTGCATACAGACAACAGACTATTTACCACAAATGAAAGAAATTCTGCAGAAAAACAGCAGGAATGTAAACACTTATTGAGTATGTTGGTCTAACAGCTGCTGGACCAGCAATAACACTCCTTAGTGCACCTATGGTGCAGCAGTCTGTCACTGAAGGAGCTCTCCAGTTCTGCAGCAGTTTCATGAATGTGGTGGGAGACATTGTCCAAAAGCAATATTATGTTTGCCAGAGTTTGTCTGTCCCCCATCATCAGCACTGGGTCGAAGGGGCATCCTAGAGCAGAGCTAGTATTCCTGATGAGTTTATGCCACTTACTCTCAGCTGTAGATAAGGTGCTGAGAGTAAGTGGCTGTTTAGTGTGACAAAAAAGCTTAAACAAAAAATGTGGAAGTGATCCAGTTTCCCTTTGTTGATACATGTTTTTACATATCTAAAGTGTGGGATTTTCAGGCATGGAAGAGGAACTTAGGGAAAACTCTGAGAGGTGCTTAGTGCTTTCAAGGCAAAAAAGCAAAATACAAAAAAAAAAAACAATAATGTATTATTTTCTTTGAAACTTTAAAGTAAACTTCACTTTGTTTTGGATGAGCAGTATTGCATTCCTAATAGAGCAAACAGACAACGACAGGTTTGTCAATGAGTTATCGTATTACTCCGAATGTCTGATGTACTACATGGCTAACACGTACACAGAATGCAGCAAAATATTTTTCTACATATCAGTAGATCATTCATTACATTTTCTGGGTGCGTTTGAAACGTCACCATCCTCATACTGTTTTTTTTTCTTCTTTATGCTTGCTATTCCACATGCACCTAAAAGGATTAAAAAGCTGTGCAAGTCATTACTTGTATGGTTTTATCCATTAGCTGATGCTCAAAGCTTTTTCAAATGAGCGTAAAACGATCTGTATCTTACCATCTAACTGCTTGGTAAGCATTTATTTTATGGAGTGCATTTCGACAGCTGGGTTAATATTAATGTGCATGTGTGTGCGAACCTCACACAGGGCCCACTATGGGGTGTACTGTTTCCATTAATGTCAGTGCTAAGATGCAACTCAGCTTTCTGAATTATGTAAATGAGGTGCTGTAAATTCATGACAGAATCAATGACTTTCATTTTTATCAAATCAATCAGGCCTCCATCAGTCCAAAACTCCACACTACTGCAAGACACACACAAATACACACCCACACACACAATGCAAGGCCCTATATTAATCCTGCCAAGACCGGTCTTAGAGTAATGAGTTTTGGAATGATGTGTATACAGTCATAAATATAATTTTTGCTTTTAACCATAGGCTGATTCATGAGAAAGTGTGTGTGTGTGTGTGTGTGTGCGTGTGTGTGTGTGTGTGTGTGTGTGTCTGTGTGTGTGTTTTGAGAGAGAGAGAGAGAGAGAGAGAGAGAGAGAGAAGAGGAAAAGATTTGTCTGATTGTTACAGTTACAACACTTTCAAAGGAACACATCATTAAAAAGAAGTTCTGAGCTCATTAGTGTCAGAAAATTCCCAGTGTCTCCATTCAATTTAATGTATCTATATTCTACCATCACTGTTGCCATTACTAGTTTTGAAGCTGTTGGCACACTGTTTCCTATATGGCCTGGCATTTTGGTAAAAGTAAAAACACATCATGTGACACAAAACATAAAAAAGATAAAAGCTATTTTGTGAAACATGAAGACTACATTATTTATGTTATTGACAATGCACCATTGTGACATAACTATTGTGATTACTGGGATAAAGTGTATCAGATGCACATTCTGCCAAAGACTACAGGTGAAGTATGAACTCCTTTCTATCCTGTGATGAAAATACAATGTTTTATAGGCTGTCAATGAGTGCAACCACACCACCACCAAGGTATAGGGATGGGCATCGCTACACATTCACTACTACTCTTAACGATACTCCTTATCGATCTGGTATTTTATCGGTACCATTATCGATACTTTTTTAATCAAACAAAAGGGTAAAAAAACAAACAAATCATGATTGACTAACTGGTTTATTTTTTAAGTACAAAATATTGTTTATAGATAGAGCAATAAAATCATCATATAAATAACTTTATATTAAATGACTAAAACACTATATCTTGAATAAAAAGTATATGGTAGGAGAGATAAATGACAACAATGACAAGATGAAATTATTTTATAGTGTGCTTTTTCGTTTTGAGCATATTTAGAGTGTTTCTAATATTTTTTAAGTATGACATAAGTATGAGGTATGCTGAACAAATAGGACTTTCATCTGAGGTTGTGCAATGCAACAGATGTGCTCTCTGAGAGCACATTAACAGAGTTTTTGAGAAACATGCTGACAAGTTCTCCCTCCACCCGCTTCATTCCTTTGAAGAAGAAAGCTATGTGCAGCTTGGAAATCCTGCAGTGTGGAACCAGCTAATTTCTAACGCTTTTACCGATCTAGGACCAGATCCTATGTGGACCCTGGTACTAGGAAATGTACGATTTTTTTGAGAAGACAAAGGCATCCTTGTTTTTTGTTTTTTTTTCTCCAGTCAACTATCTGTAGTTTTCATAATCTCTGCTTCCTGAACTGAAGTAAAACTGTGCCTCCCTGAGGCCCAGCGGATGTGCTGTTCAGGGAAGCTAGCTCGCAGCTACAGGCTACACCATGTTTGCGTCCTGTGAACGCAGCCTTGTTTTTCCTCTGCCCCTGTCTTGGCCGCTCTGACAGTGATCAAACACATTAAAGGTAGAGTGGATGATTTTTCCTGAAATGTAGGTAAGAGTCCAAGTCCCTTTCTGAAAAATTGTGTGCATGTGAAAGGGTGATCACGTGAAAAGAATCTCCCAAATACACTCTGGTCTTATTTCTGTCTTCTGAGGCCTTTATGTCTTCTCATAAACTTGTATAGCAGTTCACTTCCTGTTGACTCTCTGCCATTTTCAAAGTATATGGTGAGAGCAACGCCGCAACAAATAATGGCTAACACAGAAACTAACTGGATCCATAAACACTAGAAGTGCACATGCACAGTCAGCAAGCGGAAACTAACCAGGAATGTGGACGCACACTGGCATTAAGTGAGCGTATCACAATGATTGTCATGCGGGACAACCAAATATAAGGTGATCATCCACTATAACTTTATTTTTCCCATGAATGTTGTTTTTCTGTTTGCACACTCCAAGTTGATCCAAAGATTTGTTTATTTCACTGAATCTGCTGGTACTGGTTGACGCTTATCACATGGAGGAATCAAACTGAAGCCGTGTGATTACCTGTTTAATCGTCTAGGAATTGCTGGTCCAAATTGGTGGTTCAGTGAACCTGATATTAAAACCAATACTGTCAGTGGAATGGGGGGAAAAAACAACAGCTAATGTTAGTGACTATACTGGGGAGAGGGACGCGATTGGCACTGAATCTGTAGCAAATGTCTAATGGAGGTAAAACTTTTTTCACAGTACTTTGAAATATTATTTTTTTATTTACAATTTCCATTGATAGTGGTGTACAAGCTGATGACGTGCTGTCTGATTATGCTCATCAGCAATGCTTACCCCTGGACCCCACTACAATGCTGTGGCCTTTGCCTCGAAGGGAAAAAGTTCCCAACTTACTATGTTTGAAACTTAATGTGATTGCATTGACACATCTAGTTAGCTTCATCAGATTTCTGTTTTTGGCTTCAGACGGACTTGTTTATTTGTAACTGTTGTAAAATTCAGATATGTTCAATCCTTTGGTCCATCTGCAGCTTTGCATCCCTCATCACTCTGCTTTCTTTGTCTCCTTTCACCTTTCCGTCCATGTCCAAGAACACCTCAATATCACATTCCCACTTCTTTCGGATATCTAATAATGTCTAGAATGGCACAATATTGATTTTCTTACTGAAGAAAGAGAAAACCTATCTCATTCTTCATGTTATTCTAGCCTTGTAATCAACGATAGCTCATCTTACATTGTCATCGCTGGCATCTCATTCATACGTAAGAGTCCGTTTGATTTCAATCTTTCATCTTTGTGTGTTACGTTTTTTGCATTTGCATCTTTGCATTTCATTTGGTTTTAAGATTAACAGAGTAACTGACTGTTAAAATTCAGCATTATCAGGGTTTAGTTTTCATAGCACGATTTTGAAGCTACATCATGAGTAAAGGTCACCAGAAATTTAATCTTTACAGTTGTTTAAAGCCTTCTGCCCTTTGCATGTGGCAGATATGCCTCACATAAGGGAAAAAAAAACAAAAACTTATCAATGGCCAGAGCTGTCAAACACATCTTTATTTGTGTAGTAAAACATTCGGACCCTTGTTAAGACATTTATTGTCCTTAGCTGTAAAACTTGTTCCCCAAAAAAACTAAACGTCCATTTTAAAATTCAATTGTTTTACACAGAGTTGCATTCTTTCAAATAATAACGCATTTCTTAAATAAATACTGTGTTGCATTTATATGTAAGGGTAGGCCCTCACGTCTGTGTGTGTGTGTGTTGAACTTATGTCACCTTTCCTATTGTTTAGAGTGACAGGTGTGTTGTTGTTTCTAACTCTGTGTGTGTGTGTTTGTGAGAAAGTACCGTTGGATGCAATAATTTCCTGTCTCCTGGCTCAGGGAAGATGTTGGCATGACAACATGATACTTGGGAAGGGATTGAGGTTTGACAAAAATCCATAGATGGACAAATAAGATGTTACCTGGCAGCTGTGACAAGGAACTTTAAGCTGAACATACATTAGAAGTCCAACTTACAGTCAAATTTAAACAAAAATAGGAAATGACCTCAATAATTATACTAGTAATTATATTTTTAGAGGCTAGCCTCAGGTGATCAAACAAACAAACAAACAAAAACAACAAAAAAAACACTGTTGGGTTATTTATGTAACCAGAACTTTCTTTACAGGGCACCATTTTACACAGCAACCTAATCAGATTTCTGTAAACCTCTTCCTCAGGAGGAAATAGGAGATGGTAAGGTGGTAAAATTGCACTAAATAATAACTTTAATGTCAAAGATTTGTGTAAATAAATATTGTTAACTATGGAGAAAAGTTTTGCTAACAGAAATTATCACTCAACCTTTCACCTGCTCAGTAATTTGTGCAAGTGAGTGCAAAATATGTTCACTATTAACACTTTGACCAAAGAACTGGTCATAAAGTTAAGATTAACAACTTTTAAAGCTATAGTTGGTAATCCTGTTCAGAAGTTATACTGAACGAAATTGTCCTTCCATCCTGACTGTAGTCAATACATTATATACTCAGAAAAAGGAGGTTCAAAAAATAGATCTCTGTGAGAGCTGCAGGCCTGTAAAAACTCAATCCTATCATTTGCATTCGGTACGAACTAAAAGAACCAATCAGATGCCTTCATGTCTTGTCATGTCTCCCCCCACTTTAATCAAAGATGCAGTTAAATAAAGAGAATGTTCTATGACAAATATACATTTAAACATCTAAAGATATTTTTGTCAATAATTATGCATTTCATTTGTCCTTGGTAGTTGAAATTCTCGACCTCCGAGCCGGAAGATTTAACTGAAACGGCCCCTAAACAGTATGGTACGCGATCATAATGGCTGCTCCGCGCAGCAACATTGAGTAAAACCTCATACTTTGACTGTTTGTAGCAGCTCTACATTATTTGTGTAACATTTAGTCAGTTGAACAGGTTTTACCTTTCAGTGTTCATTTATTTGCACAAAATTCCACCTAGAACAGCGTCACTGTCATTGTTATTGCTTTAACAACAGTGCAAGCGTCCATGTTTTTCCCCACTGTCCGACAACAAGGAAACTGGAATGCAAAAAGGCAGAAATTATGTAATATGTGACTTGTTAGTTTCAACCTGCGAGATAAAAGTAACACTCCATTCAAGTCTAAACTGAAATAAAAAAACATATTTTATTTAAACCCAACAGTGACATGTTTAGTAATCCTGGCTTATTCTTTTTCAAACATTGTTTGATAGCTTAAATATTTGACATTAATCAGTTTAACCCAGTTTATCGGGTCAAACCGCTAATCCAACCCTGTATTTTCAAATCAACCCAAGATGAACTGGTCTATGTTTGACCCAGGATGAAGCAAAACAAATTGTAATTGTAGCGATTGGCTGATTCGGCTATAGTTGTGTAGAATTTTCTATTTTCTTTCTAAACCTAACCTGCCACACCCAATATTGACCATTGTCAATTTCTTTAATTGTTTTACGGACAATACAGCATAAAAGAGAATAAAATGCGTTGCAGGTTCCTTGGTAGAGTTATTAGTCTGCTACATGTTACAAACACACTTCTGGTAATGCCTATTTGCACACCATAATATCTTATGGAACGTCTGGTTGGATATCCATGCAATTCTGTAACTTCAAGGTTTAAAATTATTGCACATAGTTTACTGTGTACATGAGTGTCTATAAACGATGGAGCGTTCAGGTAATACATTCATGCAACAGCACAGTAATCTACATTGTTCGTAAAGGGATTGGTACATTTTGTCTCAAATATTAATCTTATTAGATCCTGGGAACAATTTGCACATATTAAACTTTTCAGGAAGCTTTGCTGGTTTGTCCAATCAACTGATTTCATGAAAGCAATAGGCGTGTGGAAACATTGTCTCTTGTCGTGTGGAAACATTGTCTCTTGTTGTGTCTGCGTGTTATGAGTATGTAATCTGTGTGCATCCTGAGCCGGTGTCTGTCTCATCAAATATGTCATTATAGTGACGCGTAATGGCGATAAAGATTATTGATTCTACTTTTAAATTCAACAGAAAAAGATGGAATTACAAGATTCCCCATATGTGCATTACATCACGTATCCCTAAGCTGTATCTGCTTTTCATTCAACTAAAAAAAATAAAAAAAATTACACCTTTGCACAAGCCGTTGATTGTATTTCAAGACCGAAAACAGTCTGTCTCTGGGTGTGTATTAAAAGCAGTGAGCAATTTTATACGTTTCATTTCCTAATTTAATGTACAGTATTGTTCATAAAAGGACAAGCTAAGATCAGCACTAGTTATGGGATGTTAATGTAATTCAATTCTGCTGGCACATTGATCCTGCCTATTGGACATGTCCTCCTAAAACATTCATGAGGAGGCTGAGGCTGTCACTCCCTCGTAACCACAAACACCAGCAGAGATTTGCTGGCACACAGTGATTTGATTGCAGCACCGTTTTGATCACTTTGACAAGACATTAATAATGTTGCTTTCTTTTTTTTAAACTTCATGTAAGAAAGGTATTAACTCAGTCTTCCCACTCTCTGTTTCAATTTGCATTAAAATTGGGGTGTCAGTAAAAAAAAAACAAAAAAAAACAGCATTAACTGTTTAGCCTTAACTATTCAATCTACTGTTTTATGGCTGGAGTTATGTAAAATATCACTGAAAGACAGCATGGAAAAAAAAAAAAACATGTAAAGAGAAAATGCATTTCTAAAATGGGGGAGGGGGGGCAAAGAAGCTGGGGGATTTTATCACCTCAATTATTAATCAAGATAATTCAGCTCCCACTGATAAGAATATCGGTCTCAGCCGCATACACACAGAACACATCTGTTCCCGTAGATGCGCAGAAAACTTTTATCTTGCATACTCAACGGTTATCGCTTTAAAATGGGTCAAGACGAAATAAAAACGGAGACACTTCTCATTGCTTGGAAACGAGGAGAAGAGTCACAGACACACAAGCGAGAGACAGATGAGTGCTGGAGGAAGGGAGGCAGGGAGGCAGGGAGGATGGGAGGAGGATGAGAGTAGTTTGCTGTGAAAAGTTTCTCTAGAATTTACAGGAAGGCAAAATGAAGTCACCCCATATTTTTAGCCATACAACAGAAAATCCAACTGTTTTTCATACTTGTAATGAACTCCTCCCAAAATACACGGTTTAAAAAAGCATCACTCCCAAGGGAATTTATTGTTTTCTGCATTGATTTCTTCTTCCTCTCTGTTACCAAGACAACAGACATACAAAATTAATGCTTAGTTCTGTTTAAATTTGCCCTTGGCTTTTTTCTCTCTCTCTTATAGGTCAGAAGGTCTGAGAGCATCCAGTAATCTATAATATATAATGATGCTGAATGATTTAACTATTTAAAAAAAAAAAAACTATAAGCAGAGTTTTACCCACGCGGGGGGGTAGTGCAATTTAACTTATCGCTGAGAGATAAACAGTGACTTGGCATGAGAGACGGTGAGAGGAAGCGAGGGACGAGGTGGGAGCAACGCCCACAGATGTGACAGATGCGAGGTAGACGATGAATCCCAGAGACAGAACCATCTAATGAAAGCCAGAGCTGCTGATTTGCATCGCTTGCTCTTCACTTTAAACGTGTTTATCCAGACAGATAGGTGGCATTCAAAACTGTTATAAAATGACAAGCTAATAACCTGCTTTATGCTCACGCAGTTGTTAACCTTCGCTGTAGCCTCCCACTGATATACCCCGGAGCTATTCGCTAATGTACCAAGCTCTGTTTTTCTGCAGAGTATGCTTCTTGTCAGTTTCTCCCTATTCCCTTTTGCCAACGGCTTTGCGATAATTGCATTTAGTTTTGAGAGATCTAAATGGAACCAAGTTGAAGTAAGTGCATCAAAATAAGAACTGACAAGCCATGACACTATCAAAATGTGGCTATATTGAACTTTAAAAAGGGGAATGGACTCCACACACTCCCGTCTAATAATAAATAAGTCTAATCGCATTGTAAGGCTTTTACTTGCGTCAAGTTATATCAGATGAAGGTCAGGCAGAACCTGCAGCATGACAATATTGCTTTAATAACGTGTGCAATGGCTACCAACATCCTTTTTGATCCTTTCTGTTTGTGCTTGTTTCCCTATAGGAGGCTATTTTTTAACACTGCCTAAAACACACGCCTGCAGCAATACATTATAAAGCACCTTCGCAGGCCTTATTGCTGAAATGTGAATATGAAAGTTTTTAGATATCTTCGTGATCACTTTAAATAAGTTCGGCAGTCAAACTAACCTGGCCAGCCAGACTGATAATGTATAGAACCGCTTGGCACTGGTCTTGGCACTTCTTGCTGTTCTTCTTTCAAATAAATTGTGGATTCTGACGAATCAGATGTGATACACTGTAAAAGATGTCAGTAAAATTCTCTGAAAGTTACTGTAAAATGGTGACATATAAAAACAGTCAACTGAAAAACAATAAAACACTTTAATTAACAGTAATGTTTAGTTATATGTTGTACTACGCAAGACTGGTATTTTTTTCTGCAACTACGTACATTTCAAAGTAATAAAAAATAATTGTAAAAAGTAGAAGTTAATGTAGTTTCAACACAGGAAAAAATGCTAAACAAAAACAAGTAATTATAGTTAAAAGTACAACATAGTTGTGTTCCAAATATTGTGTTTTTTTTATTATAAAGAAAACAATCTTTTACTTTACATATTATTATCTCAAGGTCCCCTGAACATGCAACACAACACATGCAAATACAACACCAGTGATTATTAAAATTAGAATACCATTGTTTTGATATGAGGGGTATAAAATGTGTATTTTGACATAAATATAGGCTTTTGTTTAACAATGCAACCCTTACGACCAGTGCCATGACTACACTTTTTTAAATCATAATTGATGCATATAATACTACAACGTGATTCGCCGAACTGTTTTTGGTTCAGTCATAAACGGTTTTAATAGGGAGCAGTGCAAGTTGGATTTTCATATTTGTAAATGCACAAATACTGCGATAATTCAGCTTTCAGGCAAGGTTACAGTAGAACTACAACATTTAAAGTACTATTGAGGTGACCTCCAAAACAGTGGGTTGCACAGGATTTGATTTAGGGATGTCAAAGAAAAAGGGGGCTGAATACAAAGAAGACTTTTTAATGTTTTCATGCAACACTTGAAGCATTCTTTTCCTTAAACTTCAGTAGTGTGAATACTATTGCAAGGCACTGAATGATGTGCACTATCTTTTTTAATGGAAACACTGTAAAACACTGAAATTCTCTGCTTTGCTTATAATGCTAAATGTTTGCAAAAAAAAAAAAAAAAAAAAACAGATCTCCTGACGAGATTTTAAGTTTATAGAAAATATGACAGAGGAGATGACAAAAAACAATCATGGCAATATTCAGCCAGTGAGAAATGTTTCAAACCCTACCAACAAGAAGCTTCGCCTTTAGGTTAGTGTCAATCAAAAAAAAAAAAAAAACATTACCTTGGATAATTGTTTCATATTTCTACTTTGATGATATTCTAATGTCAAAACAAAACAAGCAAAACATAGAAAAATCAACGGAAATCATAGTAAATACATTCTAATTATTTTTTTTATTGGCAATTCTGTTTGACAAGCTTTGAATAATTAAGTGTTTCAACCCGGCTTCAGGAGTGTCCCATTTCACAGTGGAATATTTTCCACGGCCACTTGAGTTTAATATGAAGGGATGGTGGAGCAGGTGTTGGCATATGGCTTACGTTATACATTTGATCCATTGATCAGTTCTCCTTCATTCTTTTCACATAAACAGAAGAAACATCCCTATTAATTGACAATAATAGCAAGCACAGCTTAGAATTGATACTAGACTTAAAGGAGCAATAAGTAAGATATTCACTATAAAATCAACCGATACATCATTCGCATTTGTCACCCAGGATGGAAGTAAAATTCGCTATACACAATCGCTCCTCTCTATCAACAATGTCTTAGTCACGTTTTTTTTTTTTCCTTTCAAATCTAGAGGTACTGTCCGGAACTACTTTGGTTCAGAGTGTAGCCGGTGTTTACTTCCTGGTTCCTGGGCCAATAATATGAGACTTCCCAGGGTTCCCAAAACAGAGCACAGAATGTGGTATTTTATTTTGGCAAAAGAGCTGCAGCCTGCAAACATGGATGCCACTAAGAGAAGCATCCTATCCTGTGGAAGTAAAAAGTCAGTGCAACAATGGACCATTGAGTAAATGGTGGGTGTCTGTGAAAGGCATTGGTTATGTGCTGTTCCAATTTTAACCACTAGGTGTTGTTATCACTTATTGTTCCTTTAAAAATGGCTATGTTGACAGTTAAATGGGTTGTGATGAAATTTGGCAGACAAAACCTTTTTTTTCATTGTTTTATGCTTATTAAGAACAATTCACACATATACAGTATGTCAAATAAATTGATTATACTTTAACACACATGGAAGGGGATTTTGTGGTAAAAAAAAAATACATGGAAAAGATTATTTCATTTGTGAGTGCAGTTCCTAGTGTGGTTCATAACCCTTTCTTTCAGTGCGCCCCTGAACATTATTCTATATGTTATATTCAAAGCAGGTCAAAATGTGGCATACACATACTCAGGAACGCAACTCACCCTTCTTCTGATAAATCCTCAGCTTTTGGAGTCTGCTGGTTGGCCACATGCTGTACCAGGAGCTTCCCACTGGATGTTCCACACAATAGCTGCAAAGGCGACGGTCCATTTGGCTTGAACATTCCCTGAAGCAGAGCCCACCTCCTCAAAAAAAAAAAAAGAAACTGCTTTCCAATGCAGTTTCTCTCATCCAGTCTGGATTGGATATTATCCTAATAAACAAAATGCTCTATGCTAAACTATTTTTTGCTTTTGATGAGTACAAAACCCAATTTGTATCAGGAGTACTCTTTGTTTTTTGACTGTTTGTGTTAGGTAAACTTCAGTCTCAGGTCACAGATTAGAATATAGGACATAGGATACAGAAATTCAACTTGTAAATAAACCAGAATGAAATAATAGCGTTGTTTGTTTTTTTTTACTACAGTTTTTTGTGTGTTCTTGCAATGCTCCCATTCATAGGACATTATTAAGTTTATGTCTGACTGTACTGCAACATCCTTTCTTTTTGACTGCAACTTAGTGTTAAATTCCTGGCTGCATTCAGATGTAAACAAGTTGTGGTATTCATTCCATTTGAACATTCCTGATTTTCCTAATTTTGCAGCAACAATTAGATTGTTATGAGTGAAGTAATGGTCTTGAAAATAGTTTTGTACTGGTTTGTTTTTTCTGGTGGTATTTACACCAGAAGTCCTTTTTGAGTCTTCAAAGACTGTCTTCATTTTGAAATATTTTTAACACTATAACCACCTCAATCTAGTGTAAAGAGGGTCTTACTAAGGTTTAGGTTTTGAGGAATCAAATCTCTGTTTTTGGCGTCAAATATAATTAGTATGAGAAAGTGCTTCGGTAATTTTTACAATGAACTAAATGTTAGTGTAAGGCAAGTATTCCCTTTGACAGTCAGAATAATTCAAGTTAACATCAGGTTTTTAAGAGTAAACAATGCACAGTTTGTGTACACTAAAATAGAAATATATAGGAGGGTGAGGGGTTACAGGAAAACCTTTGATTTATTTCACACAATTATTTTGAGATCATGAATAATAGGGCATATTTAAGAGTTAAAAGAACAGTCGGCATCATGCAAGGTTTCTCAAACCTGCAGCTTTTGGAAACAATCTGCTTATCTGGAATTACTTTTACACATTTGAATGAATTATTCAAAAGAACTGTGGTATTTTGATGCCTCCATTCAGCATTTAAATTATGCTAAACATTTTATTTTTGAGTATGTAGTAGTTTGTTGTTGTAGTCATAAAATAATGTTTGCAAGGTGTGTTCTGCATAACCTAACTCCAGATTCTTCTTTTAAAATGGCATCTGCTGAATGCTTGATTTTAATTAAAGTTTGAGAATTAAATAGAACACAGAGATGAATTAAAAGTGAGTATAGTAGACCTTTAGGCAAGTATGTATCAGATGCTGTAACGGAGCTGTGAAACAACACTTAGCAACTATAGGATTTCATCCTGGAATGTTTTACTTTACAGTAACGTTATACTTGCAAAAGGCAATGAAAGTCGAAGTAACATTTCACACACACACACACACACACTAACCCTAACAATAAACCTAAACATTCCCAGTACCTACCTAAGCCGAACCCCGTCCTAAACTAAATTCAGCCAACAAGACCGAATTACATTGAGCGTAAGTCAGTCTGGTAAGGCTCCATTCCCTCTGGCCAAAAACAGACCGATACTAGCTACTTTCGAGGTTGATAAACAGTGTGTATCACTTAAGTCAGTCTGGCTGTACAGGCTGAAAACCTAACCTCAGCCCAAAAAGGTGAGGACCAGGAAAATGTCCTCACTTTGCTGGTTAAATACAATAGAGAAATTATTTTCACTCCACAACACGGACACAAGCTTACCCACACACACTTTTTCCAAAAAAAGGGAACGTCTTGATGAAAACCCATACGTGTCCCATCAATACATAAATCAAATGGAAAATGGAGGATCAATTACAGACCTTGATGAGGTATCATGTCAAAGCCATCCTATCTACATCTTGTACTTATTTGGAGAAATATGCATTGCTTTAAGTGTCACATCCATACAACCAGAGTACAGGCCAGAAATTCAGTTGAGTAGATATGGCAAGACTTGTAAATTGCTGTTAACAGACACGGACACAGTGACTGAGCTTGAAAAAATGTCAGGCACTATTAGAGAGCGCTGTTGGAGATATATCTCTAATGACCAGCATAGCTTGGTCTACAAAATGTTCAAACTTTTCTGTTTTAATTGAAAAGCAAGAATCCTTTCACAGCTGTGTACTATTTATTTATTTTTTTGTTTATCTATATAGCACCCATGATTAATGAAAAAGCATTCAGCATTCGATGAGTGAAGCTACGTATTAAACCTTGTAACTTAGAGACAGTAAAAATGTAGTACCTACATTTGTCTATTGGGTTCACTTTTTTCTGCTTCGGATTTGTCCATTGTTCTTTATTGTGTTCGGCTCTACTGTATGCTTTACTGAACTTAACTCAGCCTTATTGATTCTCCACTTTGCATGGCTCTGATCTACTCTGCTTTTAAGGGACTTTTAATGAACTCGTGGAAGACAGCCAGCCAAGACCGATGGCAAACCTGTGACTGAAGATAACAGTTTAACACAGCGACAGAACAGCAAATATTAGAAAAAAAAAATCATCATGAACAACAACAATGGAGCAAATATTTAACAAAAATAAGTGCTCTACTAAGGTGCAACTAGAAGAGTCTCTTCATAATTATGTGTGATTTGTCCTTAAACCTTAACATTACAATCAAAACAGTGAAGACTGGCATATTGAGCCTGTGCTTTAGCAAGAGTGTTTACATATTAGCCAATCATATAATAACTAGCACCCTGCCTTGAAGTGCTAAGTTTAAACATAGCTTGTAAAATCACTCTACTAAAAAAACACTGTACTCTAGCACAGAAATTATGGGGCTAATTTACATCAGGCTGGTATGATGGCTAGTCCATATATAGCCTTTTGAAGTATTTGCCCCATTATTGATATTTTCAGTTTTTGCTTATTTGTTACACTTGAATATTTGAATCATCACATTAAGATTAAACAAAGATAATCTCAGTAATGGTGATTACTGCTGGACCTAATCAAGATTTCCATTAGATAAAACTCATCTGACAGCATGAAGTATTCTAAGAGATCTCAAAGGGCATCACATCGTATCCAAATTGAAAGGAATTTAATAACAGATGAGAAATAATTTGTGTCCATCTGTCTGAAAATGGTTACACGGCCATTTCAATGGCTTTGGGATGGCAACGAATCAAAGCAAGAGTGTTATCCACAAACAGGGAGAAGATGAAACCGTGGTGAATCTTTCCAGGAGTGGCTGACCCTCTAACATACCTCTAAAAGTGCATCAGTAACTCATCCATGACACCAAGCAGGCTTAAGCAACCTGCAGTTGGTGCACTTCTGCTTTTAAGCACATGGAGGCCCATCATTCTAGGCACATTCCAAGTCAGATTCAAATCAGTGACCCATCCGCCATTCTCCTGGGTCATTATGGCGCGTTCCACCGACCATGGTGACTATGAACACAGTGGTGTGCAGTGGTGAACACGCGGTGCACATTTTGCATGTTCACGGGGAACACGGGCTTCACCGCGAGTCACCGCATCATCAAATAGAAGGAGCTTCTATCCGCTTGTCTGTTCAACTCAACATGGCGGACTGGGACTATACCAAGTGTGTCACGGAGCCGCATTTAATGGGGAAAACCGAGCAAAGGGTGCTGACATCCCTGCTATGGAGCTCAGACAGAAGCAGCGGGACAGAGCAGAGCAAGAGGCCGACAGACAGATTACCTGACCCGCCCACAGAAGCGGCGCCTGGTAGGTCCAGTTCTGGAGCTACCAGAGGAGGACGCATGATGAAGGATTTGACAGTCCTTTGAAGGGCTAAATTAAAACGGCTTTTATCAAAGCAGCCCACAAACCTCTAAAGAGCATTTCTTACCTCAATTTTCTCTCTCCTATTTTGATTGAAAAGAGCTTGGCCTATGCTTCGCTCACTGTATGTCACAACAACAACAACCAGTCCCTGAGTAGTTGGTACGACACTATTTGACAGGAAGGTTCAGATTTTTGAATTCCAGACGGACCGCGGCTACCACACTTCACATCCCGTGTGGTCCGCACCGCGGACCGTTTTACCGCTCCTGACCGCCACCCGAATCATGATGAGAATGCTTTTATAAGGAGTGTGTCCCATTATATCTTGCATAAAACTACCGGTATTTCAGAAAAAAACAACATAATACTGAGTCCAGTATGAGAGTGGGAGTGTTATTATCTGATGCTGCTTTGCCTCGGGCCCTGTTATCTTATGTTATGCAGCAGGACAATGTTCACTTTCGAATGGCTCAAAATCAAGAAGATTTTAAAGTGTCAAAGTCAGAACTTAAATTGGAAATCTGATTAAGAACACAATAAACGTGCTGTTCATGTGCAAACACCTCTCATTGTGGCTGAATTAAAACAGGTCTGCAAAGAACAAATATCAAGTACTATCTAAGCAGTTATTGCAATCAGTTGATGGCACTTTCGACAGTTTTATTTCCCTAGGTTTATGAAATCATTATTTGAAAACAGTGTTTTGTATGGTCTTTTATTGAAATAGATTGGTGGTCTTAACCGTTTAAGTGAAATGCAAAAAAGAGGTTGGGTCGTTCTCTTGCGATGTCAGGCTATAAGGATCTATGGGGTGTAATACAAAGTTTTCAGAAATTATAGTCAGACTAATTTTTATTGTACCTCAGTGGACAATAAAATTGGATATAAATTTGAATCCATCCATCCATTTTCTAACACGCTTATCCCTATTGGGGTATAAGTAAATAATAATATAATATCCAATTAAACTATAAGATAGACAATGGGTACAAAATCGAGATACGGACTGGCCATGGGACAAATTCATTCAGAGCTGGAGTTAAGATTTTAAAAACCAAAACATTAGTTTTGACGGAGTCCCATTCTGACAGTTTGCGATAGACATTTCATTTCTGCTCTGACAGATCAATCCATGTTCTAGGAAGAAAGAAGTGACAGTTCAAGGTGACACCTACCTCCAATCAATCCAGAGTTTGCTCTGTGTGATGTGAGCTCCGTGTGCTGTATTTCTGTGTGTGCGTGTCGTGTTTGATTGCTAAAAAGAGAAAAATGTGTTAGCTCACACAACACCTCTTTTGTAGTGTTGGCCTAAGAAAGGGCTAGCTGGCAGGTGTCCCTTCTTCTTTGCCGTACAATTTATCACCCTGCTGGTGGTGGAGACCTTTTGCCTGAGTGGAAAAAAAAAACCCCAAGAACCTTGTGTCTCTCTCTTTTCTCTCTCTCACTCTGCAACAATTAAAGCATCGATAAAATCATTTCAATCTAAGACCGTGTAAATATGACAACATCATGTTTCTGTTTTTGTTATGCCCTCCCTCCATGCCTGTAATTATCAGTGGAGTGGCAAAGGCAGCAAATGCATTCTGACAAGAAAGAAAATCCTAATAATATTTTTTTTTTTAAAAAGTGCGGGCATGCTGAGCAGCCATGAAGATTTCAGATCTTTTGTTCTTTTTGGCTTGATAATAAAAAAAAGGTTTTCAGGGCTCAGCGTGACGCCAGCTGTCAGAAATAAACCACGTCTATCAGGATCACTCCCTAGATATCATTATTTTAGTTTTTTCAATTAATTATGAGAGTGTGGTGAGACGGTACTTTAGATCTCATTTCAGGGTCTAAATTGGTTTGTGAGCATAAAAACCGTTATTGAGTATGCCCTGCAGCTCTACACACACACACACACACACACACACACACACACACACACACACACACACAAGGAAGAAATGCCGAGGCGAGTCAGTTTAGATATGGAAGTTAAATGTGTAAATTTTCAGTTGAAGATCACAACATTTCGCTGGATATCGATCTGTTTATTGTCAGGCTTTTATTTTCAAATGTGCTTCATTTTGTTTGGTTATCTGGATCATCTTTTTTTTCTTTTCTTTTTTTTTTTTCGTGTGAAATACACATTCCTTTACTCTCTCCTTAGAAACAGCAGCTTTCTCAGTGGGGAGCCCCCTTACCACCAACTCACCCACTTCACCCCCACTACCCCTCCCTTTCTATTCATCCTCTGCTGCTGTACCAAATCAGCTTAAAGGGAGGGTGGGAGAGGTGGGTGGGCTGCGGGGTACCGCGCTGAAAGGCACAGGCAAAAGCAGGCCCTTAAACGCCCAAACCTTTGTTTTCCACCTTATCGTCTGATTCTTTTGCTGTCTTCATCTGTTCCACGCCGCTCTCGTTGAGGGAGCGAGAGTGATAAATAGGTGGTGTCCGATGAGCCCCCTTCCCCCGGTTTTTCTTTCTCTCCTTCTGCCTCGGCTCTCTTCCTCAGTCGGTTCAGCTCACCGCGCTTCCAGCACAACAATGAGCTCATTGCTGTCAGCAAGAAAGGGAATCACTGGAACAGCCAGATCCGTCGTGCACGCTTTAAATATGCTGGCGTGTCTGCAGACGGAGACTTGCAAACACAGAGGATGATGCGGTTGATACTACGGGGCCAGTGATGGTATATTAATGCGCAAAGCGTTATTTGATCAACTTGAGGAGCCCCGGTTGTTCGCTGACTTTAAAGTACACATGCAAGCCCGCTCACATCCAGACTCTGTTAGTGTTCCTAGTGGTGACCGTCTGTGAGAATTACCATCAGTGGTGGCCGGCACCTATAATTTACATGTGCTCATGCATCTATAGCATCTGAGAGCGAGAACTACTCTTCTTCTCAGTTTAACCCTCAGACCCATGGCACAGAAGCAACAAAACCCAATTTAAAGGAAGTGGTGAGTATGACTTCTAGTGATACGGACCACTCAAGGCTCTTCACGCTATTGCCACATTGCACTTACTAATGTGCACACATTCATACACCGATCGGTAAGCAATTTTGGGTTAAGTGCCTTGCTCAGGGGCACTTAACTATTGACACGTGGCAGGTGGAGGCTGGAATCAAACTCACAACCTTCCGATTGCGAGACAACTACTCTACCCTCTTAGCATTCTGGGTTGCTGACAGAGTTGTCAATGTCTTCCAAAGTCATCACTTCCCAACTTTCGAAGTGACTGTAAAAAATGAAATAGAACCCACTTTAGAGGTAAACTATCCTTTAGTTTCAGAGGGTGTGACTATTTTAAACAGGAAAGCTGGTAGTCATGTGTTAAATGTCATGAAAAGTAAAAAAAGCATGCTTAAAGTTTTGAAAGAAAGAATGAAAGAAATGAAGACATAATCAAATTGAAAAAAAAGAAAGAAAAGTGCAGATACGGTACAGCGGGGTGGTCAATGCAACTCCTTTTGATTAATGGCAGCCCTGGAGTTAGAGGCCTATCGAGATCATTCCTGCTTCTTGCTAACATGACATGTGTCCCTCTGGAAAACTAATATCAAAGGAAATGCCCGAATCTTGTGCAGCAACATTTTTACAGCTCCCAGGAACTCCTCAGATTTCCACGGGTTCATTTCAAATGTTTCTCTGGATGTATCCTTTTTACAGCTTGTTTCTAGGTTTATTACAGCATATGTGTTTCAGGGCTACCTCCTCTTCTCCAAACATTCTCTAGTTGTGCACTTCCTTCGACCTTTTGCTTGCTAAGCTTGTCAGTGGACTGTAATTGAGGAACATTTGGTGTAACCATTCCCTCGATGTTTTCATCCGTCTCCTGTTGTAAAGCTGCAGAGTCTGAAGGCCTGCTAATGATCGCCGGCTCAACCCTGGGCCTGTATTTGCATTGCTTTTAGCTTAGCACAAGGCTAATAGCAAGCCTGAAGGCACAATGGATCGGAGGATCGAACACCAATTTCCACAGTGCCAAAGGCAAGCTTACCACATCATTAGGAGCACAAGAGAAAAGGTGCAGGCCACCCGTTCTCTATATATCCCGCTGCACTTCAGATTGCAGCACTGTATAACTGAACCGCTGTTGCCTGGAGGTGCTCTGAGAGCTGCTATTTATTTGGTTGATGAGATTGAACCTGTTAGTGCAAGGGCAGTGAGGGAGGGATGCTAAAACCTCCAAAGAACTAGCTCTTTCCTCAACTCAAGAGAGCTCCTTTAAGAGGTCAGATGCAGTAAAGTGCACATACAGCACAACTCAGGAGGAAACGGATTATAAGCGAAAGATCTCACACACAGACACATAATCTGAATGTAACTTACAGCTACTGGCGAGACGGGTCTGGAAAATAAGTTAGGTTTCTTTTCTTTTTTTCTAATTTGATGTAAATTGCTTTTAGATCAGGATAAAATCGACCTCCAAAAAGAATCTTTCATAGGTGGGCAGTTGTTTTTCCCAAAGTGCCAAAAACGCAATTGTGACTGCAGCAGAAGGTCTGACTTTTGGCAGAAAGCAATGTTTTCGACTATAATGTTTACCTACAAGTAAATTCATCCTCTTGCAAAAGTAATCTATGCAGCTGAACCTTTAAATGTGAGCCACATTACTGGCAACTGAAACCTTATATTTATAAGGTAACCCCTTCATCTTCTGCTCCACCTGCTTCCCTAGGGCATGAAAAGATAATTTAAGGATTGCCTAAAAATATTATGTATGAGCATGTATTTTCAAATGTTTTCTTAAGCATCCCATTATTAATTTCAGTTCTGTCATGCAAAACAAAAGCTATGCATTTTCAGGATTTTAAAATGCATTTAAAACCCACTAAATACCAGTTCCACTGCCCAATGCACAAAGGTTATTTGTCTGAGTGTAAAAAATAAGCAACAACTATGACTCTGATCATTTATTTGTGCACATTTTTTAAAAGGTACAGTTTTTCCCAACCTATATTTGCCAACTGTTAGGTTCACCGTACATGATATCTTACGTACCATACGTAACATCTTCACCAAGGGGAAAACAGTAAAATATACCAATGTTAAACAGATTTTGAAACCAGACAATGAAAAAAAAATTTAATAAATTACAGTGACAGTCAAATAAAGAAATTCCAACAGGGATACAGATTATGTAGGGAAAAAAAAAGTTTGAAGAAAAAAAGCATGAAAAATGAAAAGTCACCCCAGCTTATGCAACCTGGCTCAGTTTTATTCTATTTGAATCACATAGCCAGTTATCCAAAATAAAACAAAAGAAAAAAAAAGGTCTGGGTACCCAAGTATCTTTTATAAAAACAATTGCCAGGTGTCTTGTTTTTCCAGTTTTGTTCAGTGTATACTATGTTTTTAGCATGTGCTAAGATTTAATACAGATTTATTAGATCTCTCTCTTTATACATAGCCTGTTTACAATGGTGCACTGTTGGATGAGTTCAAGGCCACTTGTATAAAAGGATCACATTAAGATTCACTAAGCACAGAACTAACACTTTTTGCATGTTTGATTTACAGTAGTCAAACAGGCTAGTTGAATACACCTAAGGCTACTGTACGTTAACACTGTAGGTCCTAATTCCGTTTTTTTCTGAAATCTGATTTATTTATTTTTTGTGAGATTGTTCGCATTACTTTAAAAATGCTACATAGATCCGATTACAGTGTGGACTTATCCAAACTTTTGCATCACTGAAGAACAATAACAATGATGCCATGCCCATTATGCTTTGGTCCAGGAAAAATGGAAGCCTTCAACGGATGCCATTTATTGTGTCAGTGGGTGCTGAGGGGGAAAGGCACCAATAGAACAGAGGTCTGTTTGGATGCGGGGACACAGCCAGCAATGGTTGCGCAGGGATTTTAACAACTTCACAGAGAAGAGAGTTTATCCATAACATTAGGATGTCAACTTTTAATCATATAAGTCAGAACCTTTAATCTCGACTCTTAAGGAAGGACACTCGTTGCAATTGCGGGCCAGTGGATTATGCCACGCTGCCCCCAATGAAATAAGAAACGATGGATTGCAAAGAGTGAAAACCTCTTCGGTGTTGCAAAGAAAGAAATAAGACGAGAGTGGATTTGGACGATTTGTTTCACACGATTCCCCTGAAGAGCGAAAGAGCAGGTAGGATGGTCTTGCACATGCACAGGTATTCAAAAAGGGACTTGGGGAAATGTCCAGAAAAATCGCCAACCCTACCTTTAAGGCTGCCCTCCGGTGACATTACATAAGGCATAAGGCATGGTACAACTGATCAGAGTTTTGCTTGAGGAGCTCCATTTGTGCTTTTCCTCTACCAGCATGATGTTAAAATTTTTGCTACAGTTGCAAGAAACAATTAGAGCCAATTCAACAGTTTGCAGTACGGTAGCTCTTGAGGACTACAATTGGAGACCCCTGATTGATAATATTTACTGCAGGTTTGGGACCAATAGACATGTTCAGTTCTTTGTTTTATTTTTTATCATTATTAAAATAATTTAGCAAGTATTGTTGCTGTTATTTCTTTTTTCTTTTTGCATGTCACTGCCATTGTTCCCCCTGGTCCCCCCCCCCCCCCCCCCCCCCGTTCCCTCTAGTTTGCCCTGCCTCTATTATTCTTACCAGTCTCTCTCTCTTTCTAACAGACAAGATTTGTAAATTTCTGCTGTGGAAATCCATACTTTTTTTTGTTTGTTTTATATTCTTTGCCAGAGAGAAAAAGACACCGCAGGATAATATCTTTAAAATTTAGTATTTTTGTTTGTTTGTTTTTTCCTCCTAAGATTCATTCTGCACGGGGCAGGGATTGGGTAGGAACAAGCACTGGATTTGTTTTCTAGTCACAAAGATTGAAAGTAGATAAAAAAAAAAACACCCAACGCAAAGCTTCACTTGCATTTTTCTTTCATGAGTATAATGCTGCGTGAATGTGTTCGTTTCTGTGTTTGCTCTGCTTTTGAAGGCAACAACAGAAATTTAAATGTTGATTTGAGTTTCCATTCATCCAGCAGATGCACAGCCATCCCACATGCAAAGTGAAATCCTATCCCCACTGAACGACACGCAGTACGTTACTAGGTGATATAAACAATGTTGTAGCTCCATCCTTGGCCTGCTGCTGTCATTTTGAGCTGCCTGTGCTTCACTCTCTTTATGGCACTTATTATTGGAAAGTCAACAGGGATATAGGGGTAGAGAAGCCTGGCCAGTGTTTTGGAGTGTCATTTGGCAGCTGTAGTCAGGAGGGTATTGGATGAAATCACAAAACTATACAGGAAATCATTCACTTGGACTGTCTCTAGCTACTCCAGATTTTTAGAATGGGCTCCGCCGCTTTAATTGAAAAGGAAAAGGGAGATGGAAAGAGAGAGAAAAGCTGTTACAAACAAGAACATGATTTATGAAATCCATCCCTCTGTTCGTCCAAGCGAGCTCATTATGGATGCGCAGCGGAGGGAGTGCGAGAAGACAGATGAGTCGTCCCCGTGGCAGGAGAAGAGGAATGGCGCCGCTAAACTCCGCCGGTAATCAACTGGTGAAATTAAACATCAAAAAACAGGAATGATTGTGTGCGGCAAAGCGATTTGTCTGCAATTAGCGACCAGTCGCATAACTCACGCGCAGGCCCACATAAACACGTTCACGCCTAATGGGACAGGACACGTCACTGGGTGTGTGTGTGTGTGTGTGTGTTTTAGGGTGTGTATGCAAAAATACGACAGAGGATGACCGTAAAAAAGTGTTGGTTAATAAACCCAGGAGACATTAACGACATCAAGGGCAATTGGGGAGCAGCTCTTTCATTCGTCAGCAAGTCTTATTGAAAGCTTTCTGAAAGGCAGCAGCATGTATTTATGACCTTTTCACTGTCATTTGTTTACACTTGTTTAGCTACACGGGGATTGGAAAACACCCGGGAGGAAAGTGTTTTTCACATGATCAAACATAATGAAGATGTCTCACTATAAAAGAACAAAGCTTGTCTTAACTTTGATCAATTTCCTCATGCATTCAGAAAAAGCTACTGTTTTACCTGAATTTGGCCATTTGTTTTTCCTCACTCCTGTGTGTGTATGAGGCCATTTACCGCAATCTGATTTTTTTTTTTGTCATGTCACAGCAATGTAGTCACCTGTATCTTTTCCCATTATTAATCTTTTTGTATGTGGATGATTCAAAGCAGTTTTGTCCGAAACCAATGAAGCGCCAATCACATATTTTGTAAAATATTTCTAATTGACAATTTTGTAAAGCTCTGACCTGCATATATTTGATTCTAATTCCTCTTTAAGAACTATAAATGACAATGAAATACTACACAAATACAGACAAATGGAAAATTGAACTGCTCTAGTGATAAAGGGTTTAACATAAAAAAAGCAATGATTTCTCAAAAATACCCAAAAGCTAAATTTTAGTTTTTTCTCTGCATTATAAGAAATGTATAGTTTTTTCTCTGCATTATAAGAAATGTATCAATTAAAGCTCCTTAAAATAATTCAGGTTATGGGCCAAAGGTACAGGTAGACCAAAGGTTTTCGTACCCCTGGCAAATTTAGGTTTAAAGTAATATTTTATTTTTACCAACATGCTTCTTCTGACTGGAAGTAATATTGTTGTTTAGGAGTTCCCCAGCCAGACTCTCTTAATTGATATGTATTTATATATATATATATATATATATATATATATATATATATATATATATATATATATATATATATATATATATCATGCTACTTATGTGCGTGATGGCTATTGTTTGTACTTGGACATAATTGTTTGAGTACATGATTGTTGTTCCCTTCCAACATCTCTAATTGGATCCAAGGACAAACTCAATTTATTTGTGGGGGTTCCAACTTTCTTTGACTTTTACAAGATGTCACAAGCAAGCAGGGTATTTGAGATTTTGCCTAAAAATCTGTACACAGGTCTGCTTCTATTTAACTCTAAGGTTGAAAATGATCCTGTTAGAAGCTTAGAAAGCAATGAAATTAGCATACGGGCTTTACCAATCATTTAAATGCATATTGATCTTAGTGCCTGCAGATCTAAAAATGTGTATTAAAAAGTAATTGTTCCAAAAAACATCTCTTTAATCATCTTGCCGTTAAGCAAATGAAAGAAACAAAATTGATGATCGTGATCTAAGACAAGTAATGTTTAATCTGATTTTATGTCAGACAGCACAAAAGAACAAGTGTGTCTTTTGTAAACATCTGATTGTCGTAATTCATTGAAAGCTTCTCCTTTCCTCTCTTAAATTCATGTAAAAAATTATGTATAAATCCAGGCATTAATAGGGTTGACTATTGAACCCCCAGCCCCCGCGTGTCACCACAGCCATCTGCTTCAGAGTATCAGCTCTGTGCTGGTCATACACTGAAAGGCCAGAGGTTCAGCTCCTTCCTGTTGGTGCGTCGAGGACAAAACACTGACGCTGAAGTTTGTTTGTGTGGCGCAGCACAACTTTCACTGCTAGGTCTATTTGTGTTTGAATAGGTGAATTAGGAGGCAGCAATGTAAAGTCATTTCCAAACCGCTAATATGAAATGCTGCTCAACAAGCACACAGTTTGTTTACCCTGTAATGAAGTCGGCTGCATGCGTTTAAGTGCTCAAAGCGTTTCGCCGACATGTGTTCGCATCGATATTATCGTCCTCGCCTTCTTTTTTCTCTACTTTGTGTCATTTGGTAACGAGCGGAATGACTTTTCTCTCACAAGTTTGCTTTTTTTTAAATTTTCAGTCACTATCTATGGACAATGAGACATAGGATAGCCATTTTTATTGTAATGCATTTTATTTATATAGGACCAATTCATAACACGCCATCTCCAGTCACTTCACAAAGTCAGTCTTATCAAAACCAAACAGATTGGTTAAAGGTTTTCTAAAGTAATCCCGGAAGATTTTATCGAGTCATTGACTTGCAGCATTCCCTACTCCTGGATGAGGATGTAGCTACAGTGGCCAGTCGCTTGCATTATCTCGGTGACTTTGCAGCTATCCCTCATACCGGGCATGCATGGGGCGACAGTGGAGAGGAAAACTCCCCTTTAACAGGAAGAAACCTTAACCAGAACCAGGTCTAGTGTCAACCGCCATCTGCCACGACTGACTTGATTTGAGAAGACACACAAAAAGAGCACAGGGGCACTGATCTGTGTTAAAGAAAAAGCAAAAGAATAATGGCAGACTAGCCTTATGTAGGAAAGAAACACAGTAAAGCAGATACCTTCTAAGCCAGTTTTTAGGTCAAGAGGATGAAAGAGAGCACCGACAGTTAGTTGCGGTAAAAGCTAGGTCAACAGCTACGTCTAGGAGAGAAGCAAAGTTAGACTCTGAATGTCATGGCCAAGTGACATTCACTTGGTAGCTCAAACAATGCCCCCTCACCCAAGATGGAGTCCCGGCTAAAGGGAACATCAGGCCAGATGTACTGTAGCTACTACGAAGAGAAAAAAAAAGAGAGCATAAAGTAAATAGTTGAAATAGCAACAAATGATGCAAAATTAGAGAGTTGCAAGAGAATGAAGGAGAGTGAGGGAAAACTCCTTTATTATACAAACATTTCTTGATAATTGTTAGCTTAGCAATCACTGGCATGGCTCTTTGATGCAATACTGTAAATTAAGACCCTAAAGCTAATATATTAGGCAACTGGGACCATGCTGAGTGTACCTGGTCTCCTCAGATTTTCTCTTTGGTGACTCCCTGGCACAGAGCGCTAAAGTAAAAGCCAGCCTCTCAACCTAATATGACACAGAACAAGATTGTTTGTTGTTTCCCCCTCTTTTCTCAACAGAAAATTGCTTCAGCGTAACTCACAGGGGTTGCTCCACCTGGGGGTGCTTCAGATAGTTTTGTGTGAATTGCTGCCGCATCCTATGTTGGCCTCTCACCTCTCACCATCAAGCAGGTGAAATGGAGTTGACCTAAAGCGTGCTTTCCGGCGGAGCAGCCCACAGAAATGGAATCCGATAGGGTTCATCAGATCAGACAAACTTTGGGGCCTGAATATAACATCCACATGTGCTGGAGTCTCTTCTTTGGACAATATCCTTTCCTCTCAATCCCTCTTCGCTCCTGCTGTCTTCAATCTGTCTTCCTCTTTACTTCTGACCTTTTCACTTTAGAGTTTTCTTTATACCAATCTGTTCTCTTATCTTGTTGTCTGTTCCTTTTCTCTCCCGCCACACCACTGACCTTTTTATTTTCATTCTTCCTTTATTTCTTATCCCCTCCTCTCCTTCTGGCCTGGGCTGTAATTCAGCTTGTTTCAGGGCCAGTTAGGCAGCCAGTGGAGTTAATCTGTCCTTTCAGGTCATAAATCACTGCTTGGCATCTCTCGTTCTTTCTTTATCTCTGTTTCTTCTCCCCTCTTGCTTCATTGCTCTGGCTTGCAGCACAGATGTGGCGCATACTCTGAGGTAATTGTGACCGACATTCAGCGGCGGTGCTCTTACGATGAATGTTGGAGCGCACCAGGTAGGGCTTTGCGTGTGGCTCTGCTTCAAAATCCGAAAGATATGCGGGGGAACTGTGTACCGCTGAAGTGCCACAGCCAATGAGAAAGCACTGCTGAAATGTCAAAACCAATCGGATGAGATGTTTCTTTCAGTGGTGCATTTTTTGATCTGAGTTCTTTTCTTCTTCGTGGCTACTAAAGTTCAAACAGCAATATCAAACATTGTCACCTGTACAAATCAACTGCAATAGTAGATTAAGTAGAGCATTTTGTCAGGTTTGTAAAACGGGATTACGCCTCATGGACAAAAGATTTCTAACTGTAGGAACTGATCATTTGGGAATTTGTACTAATTATCAAATATCACATTAGTCTCAGTTTAAATACCATATATTATCGTGTATCATTCTCAAAATCTATGAAAGCTTTGTCTGAAAAGTAAATTTTTTTTTTCAGTCTGTCTAAATGGCTTCATTAATAAAAAAGAATGACATACATATTATCATCAAAGTTGAGTTAAGGCCAAATGATTCCTACTCCTGGTAGATTCAGCGCCATTATCCTTCAACCAAGAAATGTGTTCCTAATAGGAAACAAGACGGATGTCTCTTAAAAGATAACGGAATGATCTAAAATGAGTATATATATATATTTTTTTTCCAATTTATCAGAAATGGCATATAGAGTATTCTTTACATGCTTTTCAATAATCAGTAGATATATTTGTATTTGCTTTAGACCAGTTAGCCCTGTTTTTGAATGTTTCTACTGCTTTTCAAGATTTATTTTGGCAATGTGCTCCAAGTCTTTTAGGTTGAATGGCCTCCTTGCCTAATCTTTAGCTCCCTCCATCAGATTCTTGGCAGGGTTCTAAACTCACCTTCATTCTTCGGCTGTAAAAAATAATGAAACCATTCTTTAAAATTGCTATAACATTCCCTTATTTCTCCCTGGCAACGTCTTGAACTAATTCTCTATCATATTTAAATCTTAACTCCGGCTGGGGAACTCCAAAAGGTTAGTATTGCTTCAGTCAGAAGAAATATGCTGGTCACATGAAAATATTCCTTTCAACGTAAATCATTCAGAGATTTGACTATTATTGGACTTAGCTGTATTCCTTCTTAGACGCACAAAACCAACCCTTCAATAGAAATAAAAATATTATTTGATCAAATTGTTTATAGAATCAAGAATTTATTTATTTGCAACTTCTGGATGATTACTTAAACAAACAAAACACAAATTAGCATAAACTCCAACTATTAATAAATGAATGAGCAGTCTTGGTCAGAGTGTGAAGTGTATACAGTCTATACAGTAAATTCTACCGCTCCAACGTTTGTGGTCACTTAGAAATGTCCACATATCTTTTTATGAAAAGCACAATTTTCTTCAATTAAAATACCATTAAATGAATCAGATATACCGTCTATTGAGATTATCAATGTGGTATTCTGCCTATAGTGACCAGCACAGTCACCAGATCTCAACCTTATTGAGCTGTTTAGGGAGCAGCTTGATCGCATGGTGCCCATCAAGCCGACAAATCCGACTTGGGGGAGGTGCTTCAGGAAGCATCGGGTGATTTTTCCTCAGATTACCACAACAGATTCACTGCTAGAATGCCAAAGGTCTGCAGTGCTATAATTGCTGCAAATTAAGGATTCTTTGATGAAAGCAAATTTTGTCCGACTTTCATCTGCATAATGTAAATCACTCAAAACTGTCACTCATGAACCCAGTGGCCAAGGGTACTAACCGATTCAGATGATTTTCTGAATCAGTATTGAATTAGGAATGCTAAATGCTTTGTGTGGCAGAAATCTAACAGTGAACATAATCATGAACACAACATGGTGAAACATAATGGAGCCGCCATCGTGTAATGGGGATGGTTTTCTTCAGCAAGGAAAGGTTAACTGATCAATAGACTTGAGACTTTGCAGAGTCAAAGTCCAAAACTAAATCTCATCAAAAAATGATAATTGAAAACCTGAATACTTGTTCACCGAAGCTCTTTGTCCAATCTACTGAGCTTTGGCTAGTCTACATAGAACCATGGACCTGCCATGATTTAGTTTTTTTTTTTTTGTGTTGGACCTTTCCAGACTTGTCTATAATCAGCTCTGTCACCTCTCGGCCACAGAAACCCTCCAATTAGCTCAGTCACCAGCCATCAGCCCAGACCAGTTCCACCTGCTGCCACTAATCAGTTCTCACTCTGCTCACCTGTTCCCCCGCCTTCACACACCTGCCTCACTCACCCACTCACTGCCAGACCGTCTCATCACCTCACTCGTGCTCTGCTGCCGTGATGCTTTCGGTTCTTGTGTGCTCAGTCTGCATCAGCTTAAGTCTGGTTCTGTCAGCAACTCCTGGTCTGTCTGCATTTAACATTTCCAATAAACCCTTTTTAATGTGACTCTGTGTTCGGCTGAATGTCGGGTTTACCGGCACTATTCGTTACAGGACCAGTTTTTTTTTTTATAATCTACGGATGTGCAAAACTGGGTAGGCGCTGAAACAAGACTGTTGGGAAAAATATGAAACGTTCACGGGGTGTGATTACTTTTGCGTTGCGTCTACAACTAATACACGAGACACGGCGGACCCCCGTAACAAACTGCACCCCATTGGGAACAAGAGTTGCGAAGCAGATGAAGGAAGGGGGGGGGGGGGCAAATGTGGGAGAGCGACGTGGTAAGACAGAAATCAGCTTAGCGTAGCAGGGGGTATGAGAGAGAAAGTAAGAGGGGGCCGCTCTGGCAGAGCAAAGTTGAATAGGAGTAAAGCAGAGGGGAGAAGGAGAGCGGGTGAATGAGAGTGCTGTGGATTGTGCCCAGCTCCTGAATGGAGTGTTAGGAAGCTAAGTAGTAGCTGGTGATTTACAGCTCCAAGGCCATATCAGCTGTAGTGGGCAAACAATACCCTTTCACAGGCCTCAAGAAGAGCCATTTAGGACTGTGATCTGAAAGTGAAGTAGGGAGCATGTTTTGGAAATTGGCTGCTTGTTGCCAGAAAACACCTCAGCAGCAGTCTGGAAAAGCAGGGTGAGAAAATGACAAGAGTAGACTAAATGGCCTCAGAGACTAGTTACCTGATTTTAGTTTTTTCTGTGTGGTAATTAGACGTGAACACGGGAACCTTGCAAAAAGAAAAAAAAAACGCTTTTCTACTTAAATAATTTCATGTTATTTGCTAATTATATTTTTCAACCAATTTTACTCCAAGGGTCCCGTTTTTTGGGTTTATTTCCTTCACCCAGGGAGAAATCTTGAGACAGCAGTCATCGCCAGCGAGAAGCCGGAACCCTGAACCCAGACCTATCTGTGGCATTAGAACAACAAGCCCTGTGACGAATGGGAGAAAATAGAGGAGCAGCAATGTGGATACGTGTGTGTGTGTGTGTGTGTGTGTGTGGGTGTGGGTGTGCGTTCTCCGGGTGTGTGTCCTCGGCTACACCTCTGCCATTCTGATTTTGTCGGGAAAGAGGAGAGATTCAGTTGACCATCCCGTCTCTCCATTGCACTGCAGAATTGCGATAAGGCCCCCCTCCACGTACACGCACACAATCATTCACCCAATCAGCAACTTCATCCCACACTGCATTGCCCATTCTGTTCTGCATATAGATTGCACGGAGGATAATCTGCAAAGAGGACTCAGCGGAAATAGCACGTGGAGGGAGAGCTCGCCAACACAGGCCGAGAAGCACCTGCATATATACGTCGACAGCAGGAGCAACAGTTGGCTGTGGCTTTGCCTTCCCCGGTCCCATGAGACCTCTATTTAGAGGCCCAGGAGATTTCAAGCTGCATCGTAATTCCCATCCCCTTTCCAATTCACCCCTCCTCTGTTCAGTCCCTCCTCATCCTCTGCCCACCACACAGGCTCCTCAGCTCTGGCAGAACAGTTAATCATAGGCTCTGCAGGTCTCATCCTATGAGTGCACTCGTGCCTGCACACACCTTTGCTTTAAGCCAAAGAGAGAATCTGTCTTCCTTGCCTCATTTGCTTGCAGCATGTTTATTGTCTTATTCAGGTGAGTTATAAAAATAAAAAACACACACAAACCAATGCAGTATAATTGAAAATAATTTAAAAATATTGAAATTGCAGTGAAGTGGGACATGAACCGAGTTCCAGTGCAGTCTAGAGGACTATTGAATTTAACGGAATGAAAACGCAAATAATATAAATAAAACAGAGCATCTATCTAAGCTCTTACGTTTGAATAGAACAATTATTGCACAACTGCAAACCTACCAAGGCTGAATAAACTGACAGGCCTGGCAAAAAGTACTTTAAACAGATATGCGGCAGAGACTCCCATGGTAACTCTAAGGTAGCTGCAGAGAGCCACAGCTTTTGTGGGAGAATCCATCGGCATAACAACTATGGGGCACTTTGGGTTTTATGGAAGTAGTAAAAAGAAAGCCATTGCTTAAACAAAGCCATAAGAAGTCCAATTGAAAGGTTGGAACAGCTCATGTTATTGCACGTGGAAGATGTTGAAACATGGTGGAGGCGGGATCATGCTGTGGGCATCTCTTTCCTCAGTGGGCAATGAGAAGCTCGTCAGAGTTACTGAGAAGACGAATAAAGCTAAATCTTGGAAAATCCGGAAAGAAAACGTGTTTGAGGCTGTAAAAGACTTGTTGCAGCCTGACCACAGCCATAAACTTGCAGCCTGAGTTACAAGAGGTGCGATTCAAATCTTTGACCTGAGTCTAACTGAGAATCTGTGGAAAATAGATATTTAGAGATGTTTTCCATCCGATCCAGCTTGTTTATGCTGGGGGGATTTCTGGAAGTTGCTGTGCATACTCAGGTCTGAATACTTGGCTACACGGTGATCTGTGGAGGCACCCTATACGCAGCCAGTAGGTCAGGGAAAAAAAATATGTACGCATCTGTCCGTCTGATTGGACGGATTAGACAGTTTAGTGTATCTTGGCCTTAACGGTTGAAAGGCGCTGTAAGACATCCTGGCTTCTTTGTTAAATGGAAACTGGGGACTTTCTGTTTCATAATATTGGCTCAGACTTCAGCACCCTTATATCAGTGTGACAAAGAAGTAAGAAATCAATTTTCATATGGTATTAGGGCATTGAATTTTGTCTGTCATCAAAAAGGAAGGTCTCTTTAGAGTCCCTCTGTGAAGATGAAGGGAACCACAAGAAATGTATTAATGTAGTTGTGGACCTGACCATCAGGCATGGTAAACAAAAAACAATGGAGACTGTTTAGCATTCTTGTTTAAAACCGAAAAAAGACTAGATTTGCTCTATTGTGTACATTGCCAATGTGTCAAGACAAGGAAGACTGTTTACATGCCAAGGTGTAATGAATTCAAAACCAGAGGGACAGAGAAAGACAAGACCATAAAAAAAGCCTGAAATACTCCTAGCTGAGAGAGCAGGATGCTAAAAACTCCTGGAATACTGGGCATGAGCTTTGCTTGCATTAATGTGTCTATGAGCAAACTGCAAAGCCACACACAATTTACAGAGAGGGAGAACTCATAAGAGCTGGCTGCATCTAATCGCTGAAAGACGTATCTAACGATACAGCAAAAAGCCCAAGAAACTTTCAAGAGTGGTGTGTATAGAGGGAAATCAATGCAGCTCAGACTCCTAAATTAAGAGTAGGGAGTGGTATTCAAAGCAAAAATACCCAGGGGTTATGCTCAGTGTATAAAAGTGTCAGGACAAGAAGTGACTTTTAAGTTGCCATTGTAATGGGAACACAAAGCATCAAATTACCCTCTTTGATAGGACAGCGTTTGCAGGTAGGCACATGTATGCTTTTGTTAAGCCCATCATCCTTGTGCTTGTCAAAAGGATCAGTGTGGGGGGAGAAGGCATGCACTCCGGCAGTAAAGGTGTAGCTCACCTGTCATCGTATATTATCCTTTAAAACTGTGTCAACAGAAACAGATGCATGACCACTTTGTCTTTTTTTTCTTTTTTTTTTTCGGTAGGTATATGTTTCAAACAGAACTCTTTTCTAAAAAAAAGCAACAGTATGGTGGCCAAGGGAATTTGAAAATTACTGGCAGAGTGTTGCTGTTAGCAGCACTTTATTACCAGGTTTTAGCAAAACAAGACTGTGATCTAAAGGATAATCTTACACGGTGCTTTTCAAACATATTAATTCCCCTTGATCTCCTTAACAATTAGTCATGTTACACTCTAGCTCTTCTGTTTATTTCATTGGAATTTTATGTACAAAACCACAAGAAGGGTGTGCTAAAGGGTGATGTGCCATGTCAGTGTTTTGCCTCATGTAATGTTTTGCTTGTAGCCCAAAGTGTAACTTTTGTCTCATCTGACCAGAACACCTTCTTTCACATGGTTCCTGTGTTCCATACAGAGTTTGTGGCATACCGCAAATTAGATTTCTTATTGCCACTCCTTAAATGAAGGCCAGTTTTGTGGCACATGGCAACTCGTCCATAGTCACCGTGGATCTCTTGGCTTTTCTTTGATTAAGCTCTTCCTGCCTGCCAGTTATGGTGAATGTCCTTGTTTTGCTAGGTTTGCAGTAGTGTCCCAATCATCAGTTGGGCAGATGTTGAACCCTTGTTAACTGTTAATGTCAACTTAATTTATGTAGCACTTTACAACCTAAAATCTGCACCAATGTGCTGCTTATAAAGAACAAAACAGCTAAAAGCAGTTAAACGGAAAGACAAAGAACACATAGAAGTCATAAATGAAATAACTAGTTTAAAATAAATGAAAATAATGTCTGCCCGCTTCATCCTGCCACCCTGACACAGAGGTCTGAGCCTCTGTTGCTAATTAAGCTATATCAATCCCACCTGCAAGCCTTCTTCTCCATTGCTCTGCAGTCAACCTCACCTGTTTCTTGCTCTTTATAACAGAAGGACGGCGCCAGATTATTGAAAGCCTTATGTAGCGAGTAGATGGTCATTGTTTTTCAATCCTTTTTCTGCTTTCTTCATCATAACTTCATTTCATGGATTTTCCTACCTTGTCTGATTCCCGGACCACGACTTGGAATCGTGTCACGACCACAAGCCTTGCCTAGTCCCAGGGATCTTTCTGCCCTTCTCTCTGCAGACCTTCTGTGCAGAACCAATGCCTGTTCCTCAGACTCAGATCAAGCCTCAGGCATCCTGCCTGTCATCTTCTGCAGTGAGCAGCATGCTCTCACCATCACCGGGCTCCAGCTTGCTGTTGCACCAGTTTCCAGTCTGAACGAGGTTTTTGTTAATAAACCTTTTAAAGCACAATGCTGTATTTGGTTAAAATATTGGGTTCCTTGCCTGTCAGCAACGTTACAGGAGCTCTACGTAATTCAAAACCCAAGGACTAGAGATGGGTCTTTAAAAGCACCTTAAAAGTATTGAGAGTATGAGCAGCTCTCATATGAATTGATAGCTTATTCCACAGTTCTGGAGCTGCAACAGAGAAGGGTCAATCACCTCGACTTTTCTGGTTGGACCTCGGGACATCTAAGAGCAACTGGCTGTGTCTGACGTCAGAGTTTTTGTGGGTGTATGGTGTTGAAGGAGATCCTTTAAATGTGACGGGGAAAGACCGTTAAAACCCTTAAAAACCAGTTGCAAACTTTTAAAACACCCCAACCCCTAACCCTAAGCATGTATTTTGATTTCAATTAGAAAACCTCTCAGCTGGTAAGATGTAAAGCTGATCACATCAGATTTGGATGCATAAAACAAAAATGTTGTGTTAGATGTGTTTCATTCAATAAACTAGGTTTGGTTGACTCGTTGTCTGTTTAGACGGAAGTAACCTTACAATATGTCTTGGTTTTCCAAGCTTTGTGCTACTCATGCAAACATTATCCTGCCATTTTGAGATGTTTGATTATTTGTTTTTATTCTAAAACCTTCACAAAACAACATTTATGCAGGGTTTTAATAAAGAGACATAAAAAAGGGCTAGACTTCATTGATCTACCAAAGAATAGTCTAACAATGTGCTTTACACTCTGGCTGAGGGGGCATGCTTCCTATTTTTGTGTCTAGTACCCTGTTTTGAAGAAAATACACAGAGCAAGGCATTTTCATTTAAAAGGTTGTGTGTGTTTGCATTTTGGTACCTGAATGTTTCAGCACAATCAGGCTAGATAGGAGTCTAATGCACAGTCTGCTTGTAAGGTTTGTAGTCCCCTGTCAATATATGATGACCCAATAAAGTTTATATAATTCACAGTGCACCACATGCACACATTTACAGCACAAGTGAGAATTTCCATCATCCACTCATCGTTGGGTCTGAATGTTGAATACATGTCATGTTTTATAACGAGCTCTTCAAACCATTCTCTTTTCAGAGTTAAATATCCACGCAACAAATACACTTTTCTTATTTTCAAAATCAAAACTGGGCGTAAATATATTGATAATATTTTTTTCTACCTGGTCAACAATATACATAAAATATATGTATGGATATTTTGCCACTTTTTGGACCGAATTGGCAGATTTAATTTAAATTGGATCGCTGACTCAAACAGATCTCGGTTTCAATAATAAAATATTCAATAGAGTTGAGGTCGAAAATTGTCACCCATCATATTGTTCAGGAAAGGAGATTGGTTCTGTGTCCTAGAGATGAATCGGTTTAGATGTAAACTGTGGGTATCAACCCCAGAATGAAAACAAAGTATCTTGTAGAGATGCTGGCTGAAGCTGGTAAGAGAGTAGCATCATGGGTCAAAATTATTTCAAACTATTGGGGAAAGCTTGTGGAAGAATTGTCAAAACATCTGACCCAAGTCATATAATTTAAAAGCCAGTTCTACCCGTTGACAAATTCCAAGAAAAAAAAAATTGCAATGACCTGAAAATTTTAGAGCTGAATTAAAAAGTGGTTGTTAGTTTTTAAGACATGGCATGTGGGAGATCCACCTTACCTCCCTGACCGCACTCAACCTTATCGTCCACCTAGACCTCTAGGATCAGCTGACCTGCTTCTTTTCTCTATTCAAACCAGCTGTCTGAGTATGAAAAGTGTGCTTTTTCACTATTGCCCATACTATTGAACAACCTCACTCCCATTGTGCTCTCAGTCTCTA
This sequence comes from Fundulus heteroclitus, assembly GCF_011125445.2. NCBI lineage: Eukaryota > Metazoa > Chordata > Actinopteri > Cyprinodontiformes > Fundulidae > Fundulus > Fundulus heteroclitus. The sequence continues at coordinate 14,630,888 of NC_046365.1, forward strand.
CCACAGAATGTTTTAAATCTAGGTTGAAAGTCCAGTGTGTTCTATTTTATATGATTTTATTTTGCTTTTAACACCTTTTTTATTTAGTTTAATGTGTGTGTTATACAATAATGAACTCTCAATGTTGTAATGTTAGTGTTGTGCGAAAAACCTTCATATTCCATAATTCTCAGTCAATCCCAAACATCTAATTTCTCATCCTTTTGGTTTTTTGTTTTTGCTGAAGGTTTAACTGAAACTTAAAACTGAACTGCAGCAGAAAGAATACATATTGGGAAAAATAGAGTAAGATAAAGTACTATTGTTGTATCTGATCTGTCGTCACCAGTGAAGTCTGTTTCAGTTAGCTGGAGGACAGGACTAATTTTATCTGAATGTGAAAGCATTTGGAGTTTTAGGGACAACAGGAACTGGGCTTCGATATCATCTCTGATTTGAAAATGAATTATTTAGAGGAGTTCAATCGCCTACTTTGAGCTCATGCTATCAGTGGTGCAAAGCATTTGTCTTTGCTGACTTTTCAAGTGCTTTTAACAAGGTGCAAACCCCAATCAAAGGGAACAAAAGCTCAAAGTATAAAGTTACGCAATTTTTTAACCCTCTGCAGCTTTTCATCTCTGACAGGGAATTGACTGCGAGATTGAATTTTGTGAAAATCTTTCCACTAGAGCGTTTAATCTCTCCTGTGTGCAATCCTGCAAACAAGCTTCATCATAGACTAAATTTCAATAATTCTACCTGAACAAGTCTGAGCTAATACATTGCCACAGTTATCTGGGTCAATCATTTTGTTTTAAGACCTAAGAAAATACTGGTAATCGTTTCAATTTTAGTTTAAAATTCCTAAACAGGGAGCATGAACATGGAGAAAGAGCAGAAAAAAAGAACTAATTTAATAACTTGATAACTAATTTCTCATTTAAAGGAGCATTGCACAAGTTTAAAGGTTAAATATAACATTTTCTTTCCCATACATGCTCTTACAATTGCCGGCCGTGTAAAATGAGTTGTCCTCTATTTACTGCAGTTGCCTCTATAGGCTCCATTAGTCAGTGCATGAGAGAGTGATTCGGGTCCTGTTCTCTGGACGTGCACGTGGGTGTGACCCTCAGCGTGCTTCTCGTTCACCTGGCTACTTTATCAAGTCTCTGCCATAATCGATGCATTAGCGAGAGAACACAGGCTAACTTCAATATTTATAACTTTCTTATCTCAGAAGATATTACTCCTCGGAACAAAAGACCTGTGCAGTCGCAGCGGCAGATGCCTTTCCTCTTCTCCCATGCACGTGCACGACACTGGTGTCAATTCAAGTTGTCGCCAGTGGGGGCAGACTTGTGCAAAAACCATGGAACTTGCACTATGCTCCTTTAATGTCTACAGAAACACTGTCGACTTTTAGCCCACATATCTCCGATCACCTTTTTTCTCCCACAAATATTTGACTAAACAAGTCATTACTGACAACCCACCGGTCCCGTAATGCACTCAAAGTAAATGCCACTGCACTTGGTAAAGAACCATTAAAAAGCATTTATAGCTAATGGAATAAAATCAAAGGACCGCAATTAGTAGCTGAGTCTGTATGCACACACATTACACAACCACTGATGTGCTACTTATCTTTAGGCTGTAGACATAGGAGATGTCAGCTTAGTGCCAAGCAACCTTAACATTTGCTTTACACACAGCTCTAAGAGATGTGACTCATTCATGCCTGAGCTCCAGATTGAATCATTTCTGTGCTAGATGTTGTTGTCTTAGAATGTGCTTGTTTTTTGGCTTTTTGATTGGTAGCCTTTCCCTTTGTTGCTGTGCCTTGTAATTCACAAATTGTATTTTATTGGGGCTTTAGTTGATAAACCCACACAAAGTATTGTAAGTTGTGAAGTGGTAGGAAAATAATACATAGTTTTCAAATAAATGGAACCATTAAAAATGTTAATAGCACGGTATCATTTGTATCCAGCCTACTTGAGCCAAAACCTCTAAAGGACCTATGGCTACAAGGACTGCTGCAGGGCTTTTAGGGGATTTTTCTACCAGCTTTGATCATTTAAACTGTGAAATGTTTGCCAATTTGTTAAAGAAAATTACTCTAAGTCAGTAAAACAGCTATTAGGCCTTGCTGTAGATTATCCATCAGATCAGAGTTTGGACTTTGACTTCAGCATTTTAATACATGAATATACTTTGGTCCAAACCATTCTTCTTCACTTCTGGCTATATGTTAAGGTTTGTTTTTCTCTGTCTCTTCCTCTCACCCTAAATCATATGAAATACAGCGGAGATGTACCTATGACCAATTTGCAACATAACTGAACGCTAGCAACATGCAAACAGATGCACGTACTCCTCACTGCTGGAAAGAGCACCTCAAGGTGCTCTTTCAAACCAAATCTAGTTCTAGACTCTTTTTTAGGCATTGTGGTCCATCAACTGCCCATGGTGCTGAACGTATACATCACTTAAAGTCACACTACATGTATTTGTAGGACAAAATTGAAAATCAAACATAGATTGAAAAACCAATTAAAAACCAAAAACCTTGAGTTGGTCCATTACTTAAAATCCCACCAAAACGTTTGTGGCTGTAGCTTGACAAAAAGATCAAGGAGTGGGATGACTTTGACATAGCACTCTGTATACGCTGATGTGTTACACAGATTGGTTTCTAAGGTGAGAAAGTTATTTAAATTCATGCAAATTTTATTTAGAGTTGTTAACACATACTACAACAACAACAACAGCTGCAAGAATGTCTGCAAAAAGAAAAGAACAAAGATATCTGGGAGACGTGGTCTGTTTAGGAAAAAAAAGTCACTCACTTCAAACCTCCAACTGTCCATCAAGTTACACAAAAATCAGGCTGAATAACAGAGAGATTGTTTTCTGCAACCCGCGGCTCCAGAGCCACATGTTGCTCTTCGCTCTTTGGCCCCTCGGCTGAGGCTCTCACAAAGCCAAAGAAGGTTTTTAATTAGAAAGGCAATAAGAAGCTTTTAAAAGGTAAACTGGTTATTTTTAGCTTCAAACTATTTGCTTTGTACAGTATTTTAAAGTGGGCTAATGATTTCCACATTTGCATAAATGACACTCTCAGCTGGCCGCCTCCTACAAAATAAAGAGGGATTTTTGTTATTTGTTTTGGAAAAGTTGAAAGTCATTTTATTCTAAACTCTGACAATAAAAACGCATTTTCACCAGAAACCCCTAGCTTCCCAAATAAAACATTTCATTTAAGGCGTATTTATGAAATCCAGGATTTTTGAGGCTCTGTTTTTGTGAACAAATTTTATTTTCTAGCACCCATGGCAAAAGTGGCTCTTTGAATAGAAAAGAAAAAGTGCTGACCCCTCCTTTAGACAGATCTTTATATTTTGATATTGTTAGGATATCAACAAGGTCAAGTGGAACGAGCTGTTTATCCCAGAACTGCATGGCACACTTAGATGGCACTGACCCAAAAGATTGGCACATATCTATCAGATACCACCCTGGAGGTGACGCAGCTTCCCTGCTGATGTCACAGTTTGGATGTGTACCGCCCTTGTATGGGTGTGTCCCGAGATCCCTTTATAATGTTTGTGTGATGAGCACTCGAGGCCTCCTGCCGATCAGGGGCCCATCAGCGCTGGTGTGACTGTAACTATTTCTCTGTCTTTACCTAGATAAAATATAACTAAAAGCATACTTGTCTGTTTTATGCGTCCTACATTCAAGGTAATAAGTAAGTGGGGGTCGCCTGACTGGGTAAAACGAACTGGGTCCACCGAGGGTGCTTCACCGTAGACGGGACACGGTGAAACAGTAACAAAATGGTGTTTCCGCCCGGACCCAAAGGACGACGTACCACCTTCCGTTTTCCGGTCAGGACGCCATTCCGGAAGAAAAACACACAGCGTGCGGCCGCACAAAAGGTAAGGAGATTCCATTTATCTCCCAGTGTCTTTTTCTTCCTGGAGGGCCGACTTTTTGTACTCCTAAAGGCAGAGAAAAGTTGAGGATAATTGTTTGCAAACGTGTCGATAATCGATAAGAACTTGGGATTTGCGTGCGGTCACAGAGGTGAGAGTCCGGGAAGCCTTGGCCAGGCTTCTGAAAATATTGTGAACCTTGAGAATTTGGGGTTTAGAGGTCCTCGTGTTAGACACAGAGGAAAATACGTGTTCCTCTGTGTGTAACATAAAAGCCGCCATTCTGACAAGACACGCCATTACGCGTGGCTTCTAAAACATCGTGTAGCCTAGAAAATGTGGGTTTAGAGTCCCGTATTTTCCGCAAGGACGAAAAAAAAAAAAAAAAAAAAAAAAAAAAAAATCTTCGTTTTTGCGGTAATATAAAAGCGGCCTTTTTCGAAAAACGAGCGCGTATGAGATTGAGAACAAGACCTGGCAAATACACAATAGTATGAATGCGGAGGTTTGACGGAGGGTGGCTCTGTTAAAACCCCGATTACAGACAAATATAGAAAATCAGCCAGTGAGTTCAAGATATCTAGTTTGAGAAGCCGAGAACCTGTCGTAGAGACAGCAATGCCGAGATATACCCGTGAGCTGGACGCACACACAACCAGCAAGACCGAAGGTACGTACAGAGTTAACTAAAAGATTGGCCAGAGAGTGTGAGTGTGAGTGTGTGTGTGTGTGTGTGTGAGACACGTTATTGTCATTGAGCCGTGGAAGTGAAGTGAAGGGTAAGGGCCTTCTCATCCTGAGTACACTGGCTCATTGAAACTGCCGTGTAAAAACACAATAATAAGGCATATAGGAACATAATAAGTTTTGGTGTCTGAGAGATAAAAAATAAGCTCTCATTGGACCGGGGTCAGGACGCTGTCCCAGCAGGTTGGCCAAGACGTGTGAGTGCTGGAATGGCTGAGAATCAGGCAGAAAATGAGCTCCAGGGGGGTTCTTTAGGAACACTGCTGGAGACAGGAAAGAGAGCATAATGGCAAGCTTTCCACACAGAGATGCTGAAAACCATTTAAAACAATTTGAGGAGTGGTGTGAAAAAATGAGGAGAGACGGGGTTTTTGGTGATACAGAAGGGTCACCACCAGAGCCCCAAATGTGCACTTACTATTTGCAGATGTTAAAAAAAAAAATAGATTAGCCCTAGCACAAGTAGAAACGGGTGATGCAGGTGAGTTTGCTCGAGAAAAAATACCAAAAAGAGGAAATCAAAATAGCAGGCTTGATAAAACTAACTGAACTGTATTTCAGCATGTGCTTCTCAGGCCTCGACAAACAACAAGAGAGTGAAAATCTGCAGGGGGTAAGGGAATCATCTTCTTTCAAACAAGAAGGTAAGTACACAACTATGCAAAACAATCTGCATGGTGATAAGGGAGAACTGTTATCCAAGGCCAGGAGTGTGGTGACTTCATCAGACCCTTCGGTGCAGGTGCCTGGTATGGTGTTATGTGGGGGACAGATAAGCTGTGACGTAAGACCCAGATGTAACCTGCATTCTAGCGAAACTGATCTTTCTTTACCTGCAACAAAACAAAGTGTGCAACTGCCATTGTTTCAGACTCACAGTGCTACAGGACAGGTGAATGCAGCTGGTTACAGCCCTCTTTCATGTGCTGACAACGTTCATCTGAGGCACATGTTCCCTGATCCCAGAAAAGGGGCGCACCTTTGGATCCAAGCATTCGTGGAGACTTTAAGCGGGTATGTATTGGCTATTGGTGATGTGAGGACTGGCTTATCAGCATACCTGGAACCACAAGAGGTACATGCGGTTGAAGTCTCTGCTGGAACTGACGTACTAGGAACAGCTGCTCCTTTGGCCCCAGTGGCACGGCAACTTTGGAGCACATTGAGGACATTTTTATCCAGTAAGTACGGATTCTGGCCTTTTTAAATGACACTACACGTTGGGCAGGGGAGACGGCTTCAGCATATGTGAACAGAATGTTGAAAGTTTGCGCGCAAGCTGTCTGTCTGATATTGTTGCCTTCGTCATGTCTTGTACAATATATTGTGTCTGTTGAAATGAGATTATTGAGTCAGAGTGAGTGGGGGAGAGACTGCTTGGATCCGCGGATATTGAGTGTGTCTGTGTGTGTGTGTGCAAATGGGTCTTTGTGTGTAAGTGAGGTTACAGATAAATGTATTTGTGTTTTGTTTTGTTTGTTTTGGGGGTTTTTGGCGCAGGGGGGTGTTCAAAGTGCAACCAGTTGGTCGGGGCAGTTGGATTAATAAGAAAAAGAAAAGCGAAAGTTTTTAATAAAATAAAAAATAAAAAGGAAACGGAAACGGAACTAAAAGGGCGTTGCACCGGGGAAGCGTTTACGTGGGGACCGACTGGGACTTCCGTTGTGGATAAAATTGTTCGTAACTATTAAATGCAACGTATAACTTTCAAAAAGGGGTAAGCGTCCAGGTGTCTGCGAGACACAGAGTTGTATCCTTGCGGGGCTGAAGAGTAAAACCGTGTTTGGACGAAACATTCGGGGGTCGTAGCCAGCGCAAGCTCTCCACTTTTAAACTAAGCGGGAACTTAACACGTTGAAAATACATCTTTCGGCGTTGCTATAGACGTTTAAAAACTATGAAAAACATAGAACTATTTAAGACAGTCAGAAAAAGCAGGCCTGCACGTGTTTGTCTGTCTGAATGTCATCTTTGTATGTAAATGTATGTATTTGTGTATCGTATGTAACTAAACGTTCGTCTGTGTGATGTTCATGGTTTCAGAATGTTCATTTGTTTTGGGAGAACTGCAGCTCCGTAATTCAAATGACGTTTTTAATCATGAACTACGTTAACTAAAAGCTGAAGAAAGGTAAAGAGAGATTTCAATAACAGTTTGTTTTCTTCCAACATTAAACATCCGGCCAAATTAAATTGTTACACTGAGAGATGTTAACGTGTCTTAAACAGAAAATATCCCAGGGCTGTAGGAAATACTTGGGACTGGGGATAAAGTTTTTTGTTGTTTGGAGCTTAAATATGCAGTACAGCAACCAGAGGCGTTAGGGCTGTATTCAGTTATGCTATTAGATTGCGTTTGGCTTGTGTTTGTCAATGAATTCATGACAGCTGAAATAACAGAGTAAAAGCTTTTATATTGTAATTTTAGAACATTAATAAAATGGCAAACAGCATATGGGGAGCATATGGGAGAATGTTTGGGAGAAAAGGATTTTACAGCTGCCTAAAAAGAAGAATTTAAGAGCACTAAGATATACATGATTTTTGATTTAAATAGATGAGACAAACTGTGCTTTAAACAAACTGTATGGGACTAAATATGGTTGCTTTTCTAAGGGTTCTGTATTAATTTATTTTATTTCTTCTTACTGGGGATTTGAATGCAGCAAATGAGAAATTTAGAGAAGTGTCAAGATATCACAAGGCCACATTAAGCATGTCATCAGTTACAAAAGCATCTGATGTTATTAGTTATGCTGAGCTGAGGCAAGCCTCAGAGGGTCAGTTTAACCTGAAACAGGACAATAGATATGATAAACAAATCTGACCACGATGTAAACATCTGAATGTTATGGCAAGGCTGGGTCTGTGTGTTCTGGCCTAGGGGCACGAAAACTATGTCAGAGGGAAAAAATAAAATAAAGCCAGCTTGTGAAGGGATTCTACTTCTAATCTCTTTGTTTTTGGGTAGCCTTCTCAATATGCTTACGGGAAAACACTTATCATTTACAGAAAAACACTAGAAGCTCAAAAAACTAAAAGAGAAAATCATTGATTAAAGTTTCACCCTTGACCAATGTAGATTGAAAAGTTATATATGAATAAAAGTATTACTAACAGCAAATACACATGGTCAAAGGACCAGAAGGATATCAAAAAGTACGTCAAAAACCTATGTCATATTGTAATAGACATAATTGTGCTCCTTGGAAGACAATCTTGTTTGTTTTTGTTTGTTAATTTCTTTTGTTTTTTGTTTTCTTTCTGTTGGAGGGGTTCTGAACGGAGTTCAGGGGAAAGGTGAGGAATAGATCTAATTTCCCAGGATCAGCAGAACAACATCACGTTAAAGTGACACTAAGGGGACCAGGGTTTTAACTACATGCTATTAACACTCTTGTTTTTCTCTGAGTTATTGCTTTCAGAATAAAGGAGACGCCACCTTTCTGCCAACGGGGGGCTCTGAGGAGACAGTGCGGTAAGGAGTTATAATCAGATTTGGACACTAAATTATACTTAGTTTTGACTGAGGAGATCTTCCGGCAGGAAAGGTGGTGTCTTAAAATTGTTTGTTGCTTTCTGCTATTAACAGCTCTATCTTTCTGCTTCTTTTTCCTTGCAAAGAAACCTGGTCAATATGATAGGGATGTGCTAACATAGAGATTTAGTCTCATTTTAGACATTCTCAGATGCGAGAGAATACAGAAACAGTGCCGCAGTGCCATGGGGGCTGATCCTTGGGACAAGGAGAAAAAGGTGATGTACTTGACTCCTGCCTAATCCAGTTTTTGATCAAATTTTGGACAAAAAATCAGTAATTTTTGCAGAAGCTGCATAGAGGTTTAGTAGGGAATGTGATGCTACAAGGTTAAGAGAAATGTTTTTTATTAATGAACTTATACAAAGAGGTTGAACTGTCTGTAAAATATTTTGCTTGGATAAATTTTTAAGGGATCAAGATCTGGGGTAAAGGTGAAAAACTTCAAGAATAATTTTGTTTTAGAGGGAACGATGTGGTTGATTTTGTTTTGAGACAGTTTTCTTGTAATTTTTGTTTTGATTTTTTCTTTTCAACTTATTTACACTACACTACGGATGAAGATAGACAATTCTTGTATTGGACAATTTGATTTTGGACAAAATCCATATTGGCAAAATGCTGGCAGAATTCCTTGTGGTTTCAGACACAACGATTGGAGAAAGAATATTCATGGACAACGCTTGTCCTGGAACGATGTTGTGCTGTTGAACTGAGACATGAGGACTGAAAATGGACAACTAATTGCGGGGGCAAAGACAGAGGCATCGGAAAACCTTCAATGGACCACAACACGAAACAAAGATGAGTTGGCAGACACCCCTTCTGCATTTCACATCAGATTTTCCTGCACATAATTAAAACACGAAACACACATTAGAAACATACACATTGGCGGATGCGCTTAGAAGAAAACTTTCAGATTCAAAGCAATCAGGATTATAATTAAACCCCTAGGATATTAATTGTTTTAAGTCAGAGCTGTTATTAGCGAGCGATAAGAGGGTCAAACGCATTCGGACAAGTGGTACTGGTCTGGAAACAAAGCTGGTAGAGATTTTGGGCCGCTGATAAGAAGGATTTTCTTTTACTTTTCTAACAAAGTTTTTATTTAAATCATTTAAAATACATATAGATATGTTTTGGAATTTTATTAGCCCCACAAGGGGTTTTGAATAAGATTCAAAGAGGCACCTTTAAGATACAATAAGCTTCATAAAATACATCATGCATGAGAAGAAATAGGGGGAACCGCTAAAAGACATCCATTTTGCACCAAAATATTAAGTTACGGGATGAGAGCATAGAGCAGCTTAAGTAATTATGCTAAACCTAAAAGGTTTGACAACTTATATTGGGGATTACATAGAGGGGCCGTTTAAACGTAAAAGGAAAGTGGATAAGAACAATGTATGCTATTACATCAATGGGCGATAATTATGATCATGACAAAACTAGTGGGCGAAAAAGTTAAAGTAGGCATTACAGCAACAGTTAATAGCATAACCGACTGAACGAACGAGTGAGCAAGCTAATTTTTCAATATAAGCAGAATAACTGCAGGTTTAGAATAATGCCTTATTCTAATAAATAACTTGGGTAAATTAGGATTAAAGCACCAGTGTAAATAGTTTGGAATTGTACGCAGTTACCTAAAAGGTGTGAGGAGACTCAAAAACTATCTGTTTAAACACAAAATAGCACAATAGTTGTTCTTTAACTAAATGTTAAAACATCCAGAAGAAAAGAACACATAAACATAGTTTAGCCATCTATTAACCTAGTGGTCTTTTAGACCAGGATAATCTAACGATCGTCCTCTTGTACATGCAGAAAAGTAATGAGATCAATTAGATTAGTTGGACGTTTGGTATCTGGTCAGGACAGCAGAAGCACTCCTGGACACAAGATGAGGATAACAGCTCCAACATGATATCAATGCATGAAGGTTGGCTCTGAGGAACATCAGAGCTGCAATGGCATCAGACAGTGACACTACTGCTGTGATAAAGAAAATCTTGAAAAGAACTATGCATGACTGCTTTGCTTCACAGGTGATGGAATTCAACTACAAGGTTTCACGAACATGACATGGAGAGGTTGGCGTTCAGGAAACGCACCTAGAACACACTCTTGAACACTGTGGGGTAAATGGGCTCTAAAGGGGGACACTTAACAGGAGAGAAACTGAAAGCCTGGGCTTACGACAAGGGGACATTTCACAGACAGGGGGTGTGGGACACCCAGGAATGGCTGCTGTGGTTTGAAAATGTCAGAGATTTGTCGCAGGTGGTGGAGTGTTTCGATGACCCAGGCGCTTGGAACCAGGTTGGACCAAGGAGACGACGTCGTGTTCCCACAGGGATTACCTGTAACCTAACACTAACTGTGAACAATTTTATGTCTGGGTTTGCTGGGGTTGCCAAAAGGAGCATCGGAGATGACTTTCTCTATCCTGACCAGGTTCACACTTAAAATGCAAAAAACAAAATTATAGAGGCCAAAACAAATAAGGACACAGAGAAGTGTTTATACAAAGAATTCCACTATTCGTCAATTTAAGGTGCAGATACTAAGGCTAAACAAAGAATTAGAAGAAGGGCAAAACTTAAAGCTGATCATTTACCAACGGGTGGTCAATATTTAAGAGGGTTTAAAGGAACTGCACAATTTCTTCAATAATCACAACAGACAGTGATTGATGAAACAAAAAAGCAAATTCTAAAATGGGAATTTTTAATCTGCTGGGACAAGACGGTGCAAACATAAAATAAGGATTTATAGATCACTGGGTGATATAAGATCACAAAGGTAATAATAATAAATGTATGAGAATGTAAGAAAATCACTCGGAGTAATGTCTGCTTAAAGTTTTTCAAGGATAAACTAAACACATGAGAACAAGAACTAGATACTTGTTAAAGGGTTGATTTACTTGGGGATATAATTATGCTTGGATGTATTATCAATTAAACTAATGTTGAATGACTGAAAAAGGTTTAAAGACCTAGAGCAGTATGGAGCTACTTACATGGTCAGGGGGCGATGTGTTTAATAAGCAACAATGAGTTACTGCTCACAGCATACTACAGTTTAAAGGTTTGTTTCAAACAAGATTCAAACAGGGGGACATAAGATAAAACCAGGGTCGCTTACAAAAGCTGTCTGTTAAAACAAGCAGAAGGGATTAAAAAATCAAGAATTAATGGGGGTAGAATTGCTCTTCGCTTCAGGTGGAGGGCGCATTCACCTACAAGTCTTTTGGTCTGATGCACGTCAAGCTGAAAGTGATTCACAGAACTACTTCCTGTCTCCGCCCTGGGCTACACCCACTTCCTGAATAGCAACCAATCACAACTCCGTGTGGGCGAGGGGCATGCACACACTTCCTTTCTCTTAGCTGAGTTTTTCAAAATAAGACAAGAAGTACATAGGGCTGCTTCTTATTAACATCACAACATTATTCTGCAAATATATATAGTGGAGCTTTCTTTTACAAACTTAAGGGTTTTTCTGTTGGACTTTTTAGAAAAATGTGAAGTATTTTGGAGCTGGTTCAGTAAGAAGTTTCTGAAAGGTTTTAATACAATTCCTTGTGTGCTAGATAAATTGAGATGAACCGTGTCACAGTAGCCATGAAACATATGATGATAAATTTCTATTGCAGAGATCTTTTCAACTGTTGGACAATTGTAAGGTGAGACACACATGGGAAAGAATTATAGAGAAATGCTGCTGCAGATAACGTTGAACTTTCAGATTTCTCTTTTATATAAGGGTAATGCAAGATCTAATGATTACAGTAAAGGAGGTTAAGCTAAGAGCATAATAATTGTGAACGGAAATATCTGGATGTGAAAGTGTTTGAAGAAGGTAAATGAAAGAAGGATTGGGAGTCTTGATAAGAACACTAATTACACCTTGTTTCTGTTATCCAACAGTAAACAAGGCCTGGTGTCTGCCAACCATCTCAACAGAGCATTTTCCTGGGGATAAAATGCTTATTGCCTGAAAAAGGACAGGACACTCATTACCATCCAACTAAATCGTTTTTGTCCATGCTGAGGAATAAGAAGAGGACTTAAGAAGTTTGGGAGTACATGCCAGAGACCTATGGATTTGCCATGAAGGAGCAGTTGCCTGAGAACACTGAGCTGACCACTTATGCGCGAATAGATTCATGTCCGCCACGTGCTCAGACTGGCCTGACGTTTTTTACTTGCGTTATTGACGTACGGACACTTTTTATATCACAAAACTGATTTTTTCCTTTCTCTTCTCCACTGACTTCCATCACCATGTTTGATCTTATGTGTTATGATGTTTATACTGTGATGTTGCATTATGATGATCGCTATGGCTTTATGACTAAGAATGGAAACTCTCTGTTACAGACACACACACCAAGACCTACAGTTCTTGCAATCTTTTTGCTTTGTTATATAGAGAACCAGGATCTGATGGCTATCACAGATTCATAAGTTACTCGGTAAGGCTAATTTCTAGATTCAATACAGGGTGTCTTCTCGCTCAGATTGGCCCAGAGTGGGAGTGCCCTTGACTGGGGCTCCATCACTTTTTTGCCATTTCTTAGAGATGGTTTTTTGTGATGAAGACTCAGCCTGCCCTATGATGCCCCCTACTGGTACTCCTGGATTTGTGAGGTTGAAAGCGATGGATATTTGTCCATAGGAATGGAGAGTGGAGGACCAAGTAGGAGGTTTTTCGGGGTGGAGGTAGAGTAGACGAATTTGGCCTTGATTAAGGTACATCTTTAGCTTATCTGGTCTAAAGTAAACTTAAAATAATGTGCGCATAGGAACCTAAAACAGGCCTAGCTCAAATAGTTGAACCCTAAATTGTAGTTAAAATGCTTGGACTGTGGGCTTGAGTAAAAAATTATGAAGTATTCATGCTGATTGATGCTAAGATGTTTCCATTGTGGTTTGTCCGGCCCTTTTCTTGGAACTATTTTCGTTGTGATGTGCCTTTGGGGCACACCAACAGGGGGGGCTAACGGACAACTGGACTGTTTTTACAAAGTGCTTTTCAGTCACACCAGCAGAGACTGTGTGACCCCAGAGACTGAACCGCACTATCGACTGCCATGGAGATCACAGATGGATGGACTCTGGAAGCCGGAAGCTGACGTGATTGGATTGCTTGGACTGGACGGAATGACCGACTGTTCTGGGAGAGGGACAGACTGAGAGCTGTCGTTCCACTGGTTGATCATCTTTGGTGATGTGCCATAATGACACATCATCAGGGGGACTGTTAGGATATCAACAAGGTCAAGTGGAACGAGCTGTTTATCCCAGAACTGCATGGCACACTTAGATGGCACTGACCCAAAAGATTGGCACATATCTATCAGATACCACCCTGGAGGTGACGCAGCTTCCCTGCTGATGTCACAGTTTGGATGTGTACCGCCCTTGTATGGGTGTGTCCCGAGATCCCTTTATAATGTTTGTGTGATGAGCACTCGAGGCCTCCTGCCGATCAGGGGCCCATCAGCGCTGGTGTGACTGTAACTATTTCTCTGTCTTTACCTAGATAAAATATAACTAAAAGCATACTTGTCTGTTTTATGCGTCCTACATTCAAGGTAATAAGTAAGTGGGGGTCGCCTGACTGGGTAAAACGAACTGGGTCCACCGAGGGTGCTTCACCGTAGACGGGACACGGTGAAACAGTAACAATATGAATACTTCAGACACAATTGCAGAAAGAACACTCAGTCCAGAGACGTGGTTGGAAAAGGATCACACAGAACCTGAAGCAGTCATTGTGTTTATCTCTCCTATGTCCCTCTCTCTTATTTACTGATGAAACATGTATCTGCATGTGACTGCAGATATGACTGGATTCAGATTCTCAGCTTAAGTCAACACCAAACCTAAATAGAAGTTTAAGACACAATTCAACTACTTCATTCACTTCAGTTTCCAGTCAGTTTGCAAATTTTATAGAGAAACTTAGGAACTGCATATTGAGCAAATCTTCCTGCCAGAAGGGAAGAAAAGAACAGATGATAAGTAGAAAGTCGGATTCAAAAGGTACAGAGGATATCGGCTTCCAAAATCCAAACTAAGGTTCTCTGCTGGAATAAAATGATATAAAGCCTAAAATATTTGATTAAGCTTCATGATTTGGAACTTTATACACGAGGAGAAGATTATTACAATTTTATTTTACAGGTAGTCAGTGCTTTCACTGCAGATCGCAGTGCTCTCGCTGCAGCATTTTGAATCAGCTGGAGGCAGAGAGTAATTTGAACATCCTGATAACAGGTAATTGAAATAGTCTAGAAGCAGCAAATGCTTTGACTAGTTTTCTGCATCACTTTGAGACAGGATGTTCCTCGGGTTTCCCAGCCCGAGTGTAAAAGGTGAGCTACTGCATTTTTTTAATGCTTGAGCTGAAGAACGGCTCTTCACCCGTTGTATTCCTCAAAGTCAGTACTGGGGAAGCTGAACAATTACCAAGACCCTTTTTAAGAAAAGCTGCTATGCAGTTGAAAGCAGTGTAAACACGGTTTAATGTTAAATCACACCGAACGTTTCCTGTTTTAGGCCAGTTAGGCTTGCCAAAGTTATTTCTATTTGCTAAATGCTAGAATACTGATTTTTTTGTGACTTTTGTCAAATTTGAAAGTTGCTGCAATTATGCCCCGTTTCTCCAAACAGAACTGCTGTAACTGAGTTCGGTTTTGTTCTCACTGTGGTTCAGTGGAGTCCATCAGCTCTACAAATGTCTTTGTGACTCTTTCCAGACTTAAACATGTTAATTGACTTTATCATCATCATATCTTCTTGAAATTCTGTAGAATTTCAAGGCATGATATGTCAATTTTGAGACCTTTATTCAATTTCATGTTTTAAAACTCTTCAGCTTTCAAAAATGTTGTTTATTGTTGTTAAATATCAGTTAACAAGGAGGAATATTGCATTTTGTTATTAGAACCAGCTTTCTTTGGATGGCCTTTTGCCCTTAAACAATGAAATATTAATTGAAAACTGCATTTTGTATTTACTGAGCTCATTTTTAAAACATTTGTGCATGAGGGGAAAAAAAATACACTGCTCAAAATAAAAAATAAAGGAATACTTTTTAATCAGAGCATAATATCAATTAACCTTCAGCGGTATTGATCTGGTCAGTAGTAGAGGAAGCTGTTAATCAGTGTTGGCTGTTTTGGTGGTAATGAAATTAACAACTGGGGCGCTAAAAGGGAAATTTGAGACAACCCTCAAAGACAGAAATGGTTCTGCAAGTGGAGGCTGCAGATGTTTTTTTGCTCCTCATTTTTTTTCTACTTATTTTCAGTAGTTTTACATTTGACCAGCGTTAATGCCACTCCTGGCAGCATGAGGCGACATCTGGACCCTACAGAGGTCCATCTCCAACAGGACGGCACATCAATATGTGTCACCGGCAAATGCTTTGCTGTGTCGCCCAGCACAGTCTCAGTAGCATGGAGGAGATTATAAAGGACAAGGAGTTACTCTAGGAGAACTGGACAAGCCTGTAGGAAGTCCAGGACCGGTACCTGCTCGTTTGTGCAAGGAGGAACAGGATAAGTTCTGCCAGAGCCCTACAAAGAGAGCGCCAGCAGGCCACTGGTATGAATGTCTCTGAACAAAGCCACCAGAAACTTCATGAGGATGGCCGCATGGTCTGACATCCTCCAGTAGGCCCTGTGCTCACTGCCTGGCCGGCACCATGGAGCTCAACTGGCAGGTTCAGCACTGGAGCCCTGTTCTTTTCACAGATGAGGGCAGGTTCCCTCTGAGCTCATGTGGCAGACGTGAGGGGGTTTGGAGAAGCTGTGGTGAACGTTATGCTGCAGACCTGTAAAGCATCAACAATGGCACCCTGACAGCCATCAGGTATCAGGTTGAAATCCTTAGACCCGTTGTTAGGCCCTTCACTGGTGGAGTAGATCCTTGGTTCGTCCTGGAACCTAGCGTGCATCTAAGCACAAAGAGGCCATATGAACTACCATTCTGAGCTGCTGCAAAGATGTTTCAGCGAATTGGACTAGCCTGCAGTATCGCCGTTTCTGTTTCAGTTTCTCTGGGATTTCGGATTAAGTCCTCTGTGGGTTGATCATTTTCATCAGGCGAAAATGAAACAAAAATTTCAGTCTTCCTTTAATTTCTTTGAGCAGTGCAAATCTGTAACGGGGAAAATAATTGAACACTCGTTACAAAGCTTTTTTTTTTTTTTTTTTAGCGAATAGCTCTTTCGAAATCGACTCGCAGGGGTTAAATTACATTTTTTTTTTACAATTTAATGAAAGAAACGATCATACGTTTACAAGAAAGTTTGCCTTGGGGGGGCGAGTGGGATGATTTAAGACATCTGCAATGCACTTTTAATGTGCAAGTTAACCCCTCCCGGTTCGTGCTGATACGATATGCTGATGGACACACACATCCCCACCTCACTCTTACACACACACACACACACACACACACACACACACACACACACACACACACACCGGCATAGCCATCAACTGTCCGTGCAAATGTAGGTGTGAGGGACTATTTCAAGTCAGCAGTTCTGAGGTGTGAAAATTGCTCTTGCTCCCCGGGATATTTTTAATTTCCTATTAAATATCATTACACTCACATGATTATGCATGGACACACACACACTTGCTCTCTCTCTCTCTCCCTCTCTCTCTCTCTCTCTCTGTCTGTCTCTCTCCCCTCTTTTTTCTGTCAAAGACAAACTCACCAAGTTCACACTGCATGACTGACCAAGTGATTCTCCTCCTTGTTCTCCCTTTTATTAGATAGGGGGCTGAGTGATCTATTCTGGGAGAGAACGGTAACTCTTTGCGGTTTGCTCAGCCGAAGAGACGTCTCCAATAGCAACTGAGACCTATGCCCCCCCTCGGTGTCCAACTCTCATACTCCTGGATCCGACTGTCCGTCTCTCTGTCTGCGTCCCTTTCTGGTGTGTGCCCGCTTCTTTTCTGGTGGTGCTTATGTGTGTGCGTGAACGTATGAAACGGGAAAGGATGTAGCGCTCACAGATCTATAACGGTGCAAGAGCAGAGGATGAGCACGTCAGTGTCAGACGTGGACTTGTGAGACGGGCTGAAGAGAGGAGTGATGTGGCTGTTATTGATCCTGCCTGGTAATTACAGCGCGATTTATTACAAGAGGAACGGAGGGGGAGGGAGGCAGAATGTGGAGGTATCATATTTAGTTTGGGGTTGTAAGGCAGGTTTTGGGCGAGAGCGAACAAGGTCAGGGAGAGACAAAGATAGATCACTTTACCTCTCCCTCCCTTGTGTGCCATGTGATCTAATCCCTCCTGTGCTTTCTGACATCCTCTGTTTTTTTTTCTCTCCCTCTCTGCACTTGTTCTTATTTTCTGTCTTTTTTTTTAATTATTATTTATTTTTTTTATTTAGATCCTCATTTGATAATATGGCACTGACTGCGAAAGCCTGCACTCCCTGCTGCATACATCCTGCCCTCACATGTCTTTTTGCTTGTCGGAAGCATCACTCGTAATCAGCACTAAGAGATGAAGTGTCGATACGATATGAAAGGAAGGTGCGCTCTGTCACTCCACCAACAACAACCCTGCCGGCCTTTGTGGCTTGTAAAAAAGTGTGGGAGCGCAGGGTTGTTTACAGAGACGTGTGGGCGTTAAGCATGATCTTGTGGGTACGCGCAGCGTGCCTTTATGTGTGTTTCTGTTTGTGCGGAGGCAATATTGTTCCCGAATATGTCGAAAAAAACTCTCTTCTTATTGGCGAACCACATCCTGTCTTTCAATGAGTCACAAAGAAAAACACAGTCAAACCAAAACGTACCAGATCTACTCGGTGTACGCTTCGTTGCACTGTAGCTGTATTGCTCTTTCCTTTCCCTCCTCTGTGACCATTCACTGTTTCGTAATCGCGTTGTAGTTTTGGCCTACAAATGTTTCCCTGATGAAAGGCAAAAAAGTGTGAAAGTAAAACATGGCTTTTTAGTTTGAGAAACGTCTTAGTTACAAAAGGTTGGCAAGTCCTGCACATTAGAGTGAAACAGAAGGCAATCTTTATTCTATGTGTGGATACACTACACATCACGGCAGGTGTAAATTATATCAGAATAGTACGTTGTAGAACCTGATGGTTTTAGTTTGGAACGTTCAAGTGAAGGACACTCAAAAACAATGGGCAGCATGCTCAGGTCTGTCAAGTTTAATCCTGAGACAGATCCCAAGATTCAAATAGAAGTATCCATAAACCCTAAAGTAATAAAATATATATATATATATATATATATATATATATATTTCTATTGCTGACTGGAGGGGATGGATACAAACATGAGCATCAGAAGCCAACGCATAAAGTGTGAAGCAATGGTGAAGAGTCTACAAACTGTAATACATGGTATTTGCTATATATATATATTTTTTTTTTTACGAAATCCCTGGTTGCACAATTGCTGTGCTTTAAAGCAAATAAAGTAACACAAATGTATCTTAATACATTTAATTCTTGCTATAGCCTTTAGAAATCAATTTCTATTAAATTTTACTTATAAATCAGGCTCATTGTGACACATTCTAGTTTTATTGAACATGAAAATGGATGGATGGATGGATGGATGGATGGATGGATGGATGGATGGATGGATGGATGGATGCATGGATGGATGGATGCATGGATGGATGCATGGATGGATGGATGGATGCATGGATGGATGGATGGATGCATGGATGGATGACTGTAAGTTCAGCTTTTCACCATGTAAAGTGATGAGAGTAGGATAGGAGAAATTCCCCAAATCTCATTGTAAGAGAGCTACAGCACCAAGTTACATAACAAGTAGCTGCCATCAACATGCCATCTAATGACTTAACTAGCATGTAGATAGGTTTAGTTTTCCTACCATCGCAAACAAAAAACTCAGACATGGAGTTTGATCGACTCTTCAAACAACTTCAACAAACACTCTAGCCTGGCCTGGTGTGACACCAGGGATGAAGATGTGGAAAAGCACGCCATGCTCACTGGGGATTATAGCGGAGGATCTGGGAGGATCTGGGAATGTTTTATCTTCCAAAGCCCATTGGTACCTTGTTCGATTACACATCTTATAACTCTTTTAAATACCAAGAAATTTTTAATGAAAGGTTGGAAGACTTTTTCCAGTAACTAAATGTTTGTCAACAGTGCGTCTTTCAGCAGTTTTGTGATGCAGAAAACATGGCCAGAAAAACACAGAAGCACTTCAGCAGGCACAGCATTTCACAAGTCACCTCAGGACCCCCAGACCTCAGTCCAACAGACAGCATGTGGGGCGATCTGAAGAGGAGAGTATAAGAGCAATCTAGAGAGAGGAACCTTCAAAGATCGCTTTAGCCCTATGCTCCAAGCCTGTGAAATCTCATCGCAGAAGACTGAGTACTGTCCTACTGGCAAAAGGGGGTTGCACTCAATATTGACAACAGGGATGGCAGCAATTGTGCCACAATCGATAAAAAAGAACAATAAAATGTGGACATCTGATTTTTTTTTTTTTTTACCCTCACCAAATTAGTACACTCAAATTAAATATCAATCTTCCTGCCTTTTCGGTGTGAAATGATGCCATTGTAATAAAACCTAAATTCATTTTAAGGATTTTACACAACTTTTAGAAAAGGGGAACCAACAAACCTTGCAATATATGTTAATAGATATGAAATTAAGTTAGTATAAAATTATTATTCATGATAGTTCTCATTAAAATAGATACATAATTGTGACCTGTAACATAAGACACCCGTGTGATTTTATTTTTAAACGCAGCACCGTTTGCCTTTGCATGTTGCTATGGAAATCTTACCACTGGCAGCATTCCAGTAATAGATTGATTTGGGTCGGGTTATTCTATATGCTGGAGCCAAAGATGGAAGAGGACATACTCCCCCCCCCCACCCCCCCCTCTTGTTTTGGCGCGCGCATGTTGCCGTGTGTGCGTCCGTGCATGTGTGTATCTATGTCTTATCAATCTGAAAGTGCAGCATCGATTGGTCCAAAAATTATTTTACTGTAAAGTGCTGGAGGAGTGTGGAGTGAGGGGTGGGGGCTATTTACTCACTTAGCCTCTAAGCTCTTAGGATGAACATCTATCTATCAAGATTTTCAGACTTGGGAAGAGGTCAGGAGTGAGGAGACGGGTTGATTTCTTTCTCTCTCACGGAAACACGCACGCAAACAAATGTAACCAGTGCATTTAGCAAGGACATCGACCTGCAGGCACACGCTAACGTAGTGCGGAATGTATATGGAAGCAAATGGAGAGCTGATACGTTTCACTGAGCCAGTAGCGTAAGCAATGAGATCCAGCGGTTACGGGTATGGAACCTGGCTTGTGCCAAATGAGAAAATAAAATTAAAGGTTGAAAAAAAAAAATCTGTTCTTTTATTTCAGGAAACTGGATTTCCGCAGGTCTGCAATGCAGTACTCTTGGAATTGCAATAACATTGATATTCATGTGCAGCAGATCAGGTTTTTCAGCTGGTTTCTATTGCTGACCAGAGGGGATGGATCCAAACATGAGCATCAGAAGCCAACGCATAAAGTGTGAAGCAATGGTGAAGAGTCTACAAACTGTAACACATGGTATTTGCTGTATTCCTTGTAGTGTCACGACCATCCCTCCACCCACACACACACACACACACACACACACGCCACCACCACCCATATAAATCTCCTAGTCTACCTTCCATTTAATTTGCATGAACAAACCTTTTTGGGCCCACCTACTTAACCACTGTTTATCGTTTATTTCTCTTGTGGTGGGGGGTTGAGTGACTTTGTCTGATGAAATAACTGAGGTTCTTATTTTTGATTAGGAAAGGAAGTAGCCTCTGAGTTGGGCTGTGTTGGTAGAGTTGACGAATAATGTTACAGAAACAAAGGCTATGTTCACACAGCAGGCAGTTCTTTTTTGTCCATATGCAACCCATGTTCCTTGTTTTCATGGCAGTGTGAATGGCCCAGTTCTTTTCACCCTCCAAAAATCTGATTTGCGCCACTTCCATATCTTGTACTAAATTGGATATGTAGCCGATAGTTTTCAAAGAGTCCGCTGTCTGAACGGCCATGTTGCATTTGATCCGACTTATACGTCACTGTCCCAGCTATGACTTACACATCGTGCTTTCTTCGCCTTGTTATGATGTGGTGTTAATATTGTCGGCTCCCCTTGCTCACCAACTGCACAATAACGCAGAGACGCCAGTATCCTCGATTACATTTTTATTTTGAACAAAGCTTTATAGTAACAATTACATCTGTTAGTACTTCTGTGAATAGTGTGCTGCTGCTTCATGTCTACGTTCTCCTGCATTTGTGGGTCGTTTTTGGGGCCGCGAACTGTTCAGACAGAAGTCTGATGGTGGTCGCGTCTCATTGGTAGCGGTGAACGACCAGCAAAAAATGGAAATTGGGTATCAAGACCTGCAGTGTGAACATAGCAATAGAAAATGTGTTTGCTACTTAAAAATTGTTAGCCTGCTAGCATTTGACATCTGCCAACTAAAGGAAACTGTGTGAGTGGGACAGACAATAACTGATTATTTAAAGGCACTGTGAGAATACTGCAGCCGATTAATTGGTCAGAAGGTGCTAAAGTTAAACAACGAAAGCTAAATCTCTATTTGTTTTTTTATATTATATATATATTAGGGCTGGGCAACGATTAAAATATTTAATCGCGATTAATCGCCCTGATTAATCGCGATTAATCGCGATTAATCGCATTGTATTAACAAACTCCAAGAATGAATTCAAAAGTAGTGTAAAGAGCACTTTTATTTTAATGTTCTGCTGCCATATGAACAAAAGTGTTGTAACATTTGTAGCACTTATTTTATACTGGATATTTTCAACCCATCTATTGAATTTAGTGCACTAGTTGATCTTTTCTTCATAAGAGAACAGCAAGCACTACAGCCAAAATATGGCCTTTTTTGACCTGCTGTATATTAGCCAGTCCCTAAGCTTGATGTATCATGAAACTGTTGACCTTTTGGGTTTTGTGGTTTTTATTTTATTATTACAATTAAATAATAATAATAATAATAATAATAATGTTCAGTGTTTTTTCGCTAATCCACCTCTTATATATTTCAATCCTTATGTAATTTTGTCTGTGTTGTGTGCACCTGCCTGTTGCTTTAATCCTATAAATTTCCCCGTCGTGGGATAAAAAAAAGGATTAGCTAATGTTATCTTATCTTAAATAACACTTTTTAATATATGTACTGGGTTCTTTCAAGGTCTTAATTACATGTTATGTGTGGGCTCCAGTAACATCCATCCATCCATCCATCCATCCATCCATCCATCCATCCATCCATCCATCCATCCACTGATCTACCTGGATGTTCCCTGGAGGACTGAACGCCTCAGTCAGAGACGTCTGTGGGTCTGTCGGGGCAATGACAGAAGTTTCCTCTCCTCTCTCAGTTTCTGTGGCTCGACGTTTTCATGTTTTTTCACGTGCTTAGATAAATTTGTTGTGTTTCCACGGAAATGAACCGGCTTTTTACAAAACATACAGCTTGATTTCATTTACGGTATTAAAATAAAGCCAAACGGTGCTACTTCCCCTGTTCGTGTTTTTCCGCTGCTGCTGTCTCTCTCAGCTGTTTGTGTATTAAGTTTGTGTGAGAGCTGAGCGGGCGGGCCAGGCTGAGCCTGCGTGCTGATTGGCTGGCGCCGCTGAGCCATGTACGAGAGGGGAGGGGGAGCGGGAGAGTGCTGCTGCAGTCAGCGCACTGCAGTCAGCGCGCGTGCTGACTGACACTGACTGAAAGCATGTGAGCAACATGCGTTAATGCGCGATAAAATAAATATCGCCGTTAATAGTCTAATGAATTAACGCGAAATTAACGCGTTAACTTGCCCAGCCCTAATATATATATATATATATTAGGGCTGGGCAACGATTAAAATATTTAATCGCGATTAATCGCATTGTATTTACAAACTCCAAGAATGAATTCAAAAGTAGTGTAAAGAGCACTTTTATTTTAATGTTCTGCTGCCATATGAACAAAAGTGTTGTAACATTTGTAGCACTTATTTTATACTGGATATTTTCAACCCATCTATTGAATTTAGTGCACTAGTTGATCTTTTCTTCATAAGAGAACAGCAAGCACTGCAGCCAAAATATGGCCTTTTTTGACCTGCTGTATATTAGCCAGTCCCAAAGCTTGATGTATCATGAAACTGTTGACCTTTTGGGTTTTGTGTTTTTTATTTCATTATTACAATTAAATAATGATGATAATAATAATAATAATAATAATAATAATAATAATAATAATAATAATAATAATAATAATAATGTTCAGTGTTTTTTCGCTAATCCACCTCTTATATATTTCAATCCTTATGTAATTTTGTCTGTGTTGTGTGCACCTGCCTGTTGCTTTAATCCTATAAATTTCCCCGTCGTGGGATAAAAAAAGGATTAGCTAATGTTATCTTATCTTAAATAACACTTTTTAATATATGTACTGGGTTCTTTCAAGGTCTTAATTACATGTTATGTGTGGGCTCCAGTAACATATGATAGATAATATCTACTTTGAAAGTTAACATGAACTGCTGCTGAAGATGAACACTGATCTACCTGGATGTTCCATGGAGGACTGAAACGCCTCAGTCAGAGACGTCTGTGGGTCTGTCGGGGCAATGACAGAAGTTTCGTCTCCTCTCTCCGTTTCTGGAGCTCGACGTTTTCATGTTTTTTCACATGCTTAGATAAATTTGTTGTGTTTCCACTGAAATGAACCGGCTTTTTACAAAACATACAGCTTGATTTCATTTACGGTATTAAAATAAAGCCAAACGGTGCTACTTCCCCTGTTCATGTTTTTTCGCTGTTGCGGTCTCTCTCAGCTGTTTGTGTATTAAGTTTGTGTGAGAGCTGAGCGGGCGGGCCAGGCTGAGCCTGCGTGCTGATTGGCTGGCGCCGCTGAGCCATGTACGAGAGGGGAGGGGGAGCGGGAGAGTGCTGCCGTGACAGCGCGCTGCAGTCAGCGCGCCTGCTGACTGACACTGACTGAAAGCATGTGAGCAACATGCGTTAATGCGCGATAAAATAAATATCGCCGTTAATAGTCTAATGAATTAACGCGAAATTAACGCGTTAACTTGCCCAGCCCTAATATATATATATATATATATATATATATATATATATATATATATATATATAGTTTCAAAAAGCAAAGCCATTGAAACTATATATAGTTTCAAAAAGTGATAGTTCCATCACAGGGCAACACAAAGACACACAGGACACACAACCGTGCACACACTCACACCTAAGGGCAATTAACCTAACAGTCATGTTTATGGACTGCGGGTGAAAGCCAGAGTACACAGACAGAACCCGAGCCGCCAAAGGGAGAACATGAGAAATACATGCTGAAAGAAACCGGGATTTAAATCCAGGACCTCCTTGCTGTAAGTCTGCAATCAACTTCACTGTCATGCATTTTTCAAATCCTATCTTCATTAATTAACCGTAACTTGCCTCAACTCATAAATTATAGATTTTAAACCTAGTTGGTAGTTAAGAATTTTGATGAAATATGGAAAAATGAAATCATAATAATCTAATAAAAAACTTAAATTCCTTTTCATTTTATTATCATTATATTTCCAATGATTGCATTTCTGATCTTTGTTCCAGACGAGTCCTATGAAACAGGAGAAATCGTGAGCCATGATAAAACCTAAAGGCTTTCAAGGGTATTTATTTGTATTTATTTGTCTGACTGTCAAAGCAGGTGCGTCTTGATGCAAAGTTTGTGAGAAATGTCCTTAGGCAGAGGGCAAAGAGTCGAGCACGACCACAACCGCATAAGTATGAAATGGCAAAAGGCTGGAGTGACTGGCATCTGTCGCTCATCAGACATTTGTGCATGTGTTGTTGACAAACATTGAATTAGAAATCTGCATGAATACATCCAGGGTGATATAACTGAGAAAGAGAGCGGCGACACTCACATAGACTTCTATAGGAATAATGGAGTGTGGAAGTCACGTGGTTATGTAGCTGCAAATAGTTTCAAAAAGTGATAGTTCCATCATAGACTGCAGTTCATTCTTGGTGTTTTCCAGTCATTTTCTCTGGAAAATGGATGAAATTACAACATTTTATGGCATTGGGAAGCTTTAGCAGACTGCTCCGTAATAAAATAGGCCAACGTTGACATTTCACGTAGCAGGTTTTAGTAAAATAATCCCGTTAACCAGCTGGTTGTTGTTAAACTGCAGCAAGCTAACTGTACGCAGGACGGGTCTGGATAGATTTAAATGGGTTTATTTAAGTCAGTCTAATTCAGCTTTTTTTATTTAAATATTTGGAGCAGTTTGAAATATAAAAGCTTAGATTGTTCTTATTTTTTGTGATGTCTGAGCTTAAAATTAATTTCTAGTGAGACAGAATGTGTGTAAAGTGGAGGCTCCACCTGACAGGGAGGCCGAGAACAAAATAAAGAAGGAAAGTTTCTACTTGTTGCTTTGTCCATAATCTTTAAATGATTTAAATTCAAGTTAATATAATTATTTTTTTTTTAGCTTTTGTTCTGTTCATGTTGATGACCCCTGCTTAAGAGTATCCGTGGCATTTGAGACCTCGCTGAAGGATGCACCAGACCTTGTTTGGAAAAGCTTCTCAGTTTTCTGGACCAGACTGAAGGCATCATGTGATGGTGCAACCTTTTGCCAGCATTTTCCCAGCCTTTGATTTGGTCTAGCTGGGTGTTGGATATTTTGTTGTGACCCACTCCAAAAGCCCACCACAGCAGGATTTGGACTGTCTGGTTCAGTGGTGATGTTTACTACAAAAAGTCCTATGGAAGCTGCTTTCTTAATTATTTCTAGGACGATTGGCTTGTAATTTTCCCAATTAATGATACTGAAATGTCCCTGCCGCTTCTAAATATAAATGTCCCTGCCTTACCACTGAAATGCTAAGCCACCACATGCTTCCATCTTGTTGTGCTTCCTGGCGACATAAAACACATACATGTGTTGCTGCTTTCCTCTGTGCTGAGGCAATGTCACATCCAAGAAGCTTCCCCGTCCCTGGGTGCAGCTCCACGCTTAGTGTGATTGCCTTTTCATCCAGCGTTAAGACACCTGGTTCCAGCTTAATGTGTTGCAGTCTTCTTCGCTGGTTTCTGATGTCAGGGAGAGGAAGAATCATGTCCTGAAAAAAACACGTAGGCCGTTGAGCATGCCAAAAAACGCATTGTATGTTTGTTTTATGTGCGTTCGCACCATCCAATGCCTCTATTATTATTTATACCAGTGGCCTTCATCTGTTCTTTGGTAAAAATATGACCCGATTTCTTTTCCATAGTTAAAAACTTTCTTTCGTAGGACTGATTTTTTTTTTTTTCTGTGGAAAGGTCTCCTTCTATCCTTTTTAATGTGATTTTTTTGGCTTTCTAATTCCTCCCTCAGTTTTTTCCACCTAAGGTGTCTGCTTTGTATAATAAAAGGCCTTGTATAACAAAATGCTTGATTATTTGTTTTTGCACAATTGACACATCAATAGTATGTTTTTAATCAGAGACAGTTTTATTGAAATTAATATTTTAATGAATTACTATTACGCACTGATTGTAAGGTTAAATGCACAATCCACTAAGTTATATATACATGTAGTACTCTGTTCACATGAAAATCAAAAAATGAAATATACAATTATGAATTCCGCAGAAAATAATTAATCCTGGGTCATTAGTCAAAACATCTACAGCAACATATCCTTATCGTTTCCTCCAAGTTACTTAAAGCTTCTTTAAAATATAGGTCAGCTCTACCATTCAGCCCATTTTCCATCTGCTACACATGTACTTTTTATTTTTTGGAAATATAAGAGTAACTCCTGGAAACAGTGATATTCATGCTTTGTTGAAGGATATGGAACTGAAGGTGAGCTGGAGCAAGACAAAGCTGGAGGACAAGCTTTAGCATTCCCAGCATGCAGAGAACAACTGAAAGAGCTTTTAAACTGGTAATATTCCTCCTGTTTGGTTTCCAAAATCTTATCATAAACCATTGTAGATATTTTATATTGATCAGTGTATTGCATTAACACCAAATATTTTTACCATTTGATCTGTAGCCCTAATGAATGTGCGGGGAATAAAATTTCCACTGTAATATTTAGATCACAGATAAATGTCCATACCACTCCTAAAAAAACACTTCAATAAAATGCAGTCAATTAAGTAATCAGAGCACATTAGAGGTCAATAATTGCGAGGGAAAAGAGAAATTGGTTGTTTTTTATGCCATCTGTCCCACCAGCAGCCGCTACGACGTTTGGGACTACATGAAACACGTGACTGGGTGTCGTAACTCTCTCTCTCTCTCTCTCTCTCTCTCTCTCTCTCTCTCTCTCTCTCTCTCTCTCTCTCTCTCTCTCTCTCTCTCTCCCCCTCTCTCTCTACGGCGCTGGATTCTGCATTTTAGAGAAACTTTATCCTGAGAGTTGTTATTTTTGCAATATTCTGTCTGTTAGTGAAAACAAAAAAACAACATTGGACTAATCTTTGATAAGATAAGATAAGATAAGATAGGCTTTATTGACTTCACATAGGAGAAATTCACTTGCCACATCGGCTCATTAGTCAATAATCAGAAGAATGTGCAAAAGTAGGAAGTTGCATCAGTTATATACAGTGTATACAGTGCTCTCATCTGAACTGAGGAAATAGTCAAACCGTGCACAAACCGTGGAAAAAGACTTGACACTTTTCCAGCCCCATTGTCAAAAAAGTTGAAATATCATAATACTTGCCAAATATATGAGTAGAAGCAACAATCTGCCCTTTTTATTTTTTGTCTGCCTCGATTTTAATCAGGAGGCCTTGGCACAGATGCTGGCTGCATGCCTGCCACCATGACTATTGCCATGACTGTAATCTCTTCCAGTTTTGAACTCTCCAGATCCAGCCACCCTCTTCCGGCCCTCACGCGGGGACCCGGCACTCACAGAGCCGCCGTTTAGCTCTCAGCGGGGCAGAGAGGCGAGGGAGAATCAGCCGCTCCTCCTCTCTTATCTCTCACTTAACAAAAGCCTCTGATGAAGACAACAAGCACTTTCCCTCGTGCTCCCTCTCATTTATCTCCGCGTCTTCCCCCTCTGTTTAACAGTAAGAGAGCTGGTTGAACATGGCAGCTCTGACACTTTCCACAGAGCGCTTTGTTGTGTCTGCTCTCACGCGCGTCTCTCTGAGTGACTGCATCCCTGTGTGCGCCGTCGAGAGTAAGACATGACACATGTGCTTTCTTGCTTCCACCGCTCTCTCTCTGCGGTTCTGACTGTGCAAGTCTGCAGCCGGGAAGGTCGCCGTAATTGCGTCGAGCCTCAACGCAAACATGCACGGGAATGTATAAATTACACTGGACCCTGCGTGCGGCTGTCTAGTATTTCATATCTGGGCTTATTGTCTGCCGTAGCCGGCACCAGCGCTGGAGTGGCTCTTCTCCTGTCACGCAGAGGAAATGGGTGAACAGCCTCTCTAATTACACTTCACCCACTGACACTAATTTACATACAAACACAATTGCGCTCCAGTCCAAACCTTCATTATCTCCGGATTCCATTCTGTAGGGGCATGATATTTTGGCTGTTATATTTCATTCAAGCTTTGTTTCTCAGCACGGCTGCTTAGTCATCCCGCTAAGTGTGAGACACAAATCGGAGCAATTCAAGTTGTACGACCCGAGAAAAATGTGCAAATATCACAAACGAAGCACCGGATAAGTGTAAGTGCTGCGGTGCCAAAAATGATGGTGGGAAATAAACGTATTTGTTTAAGCGTGTTTTTCCCAGCGCTTCTTATTCATCGCATGTGTGGCGCCATGCGAGCATTTTGGCACCTGGTACATTTGTTAACTGTGAACTGATACGACAACAAACTGACTACCAAAATAGATAAGATATATAGAGAGATTAAAAAAAAAAAAAGCTATATGTTTATATGGTGCCTTGTAAAGTTATTCATATCTCTTCAATTCAATTCAATTCAATTTTATTTATATAGCGCCAATTCATGAAACATGTCATCTCAAGGCACTTTACAAAGTCAAGTTCAATCATATTATACAGATTGGTCAAAAATTTCCTATATAAGGAAACCAGTTGATTGCATCAAAGTCCCGACAAGCAGCATTCACTCCTGGAGAAGTGTAGAGCCACAGGGAGAGTCGTCTGCATTGTACATGGCTTTGCTGCAATCCCTCATACTGAGCAAGCATAAAGCGACAGTGGAAAGAAAAACTCCCCATTAACAGGAAGGAAAACCTCCAGCAGAACCGGGCTCAGTATGAACGGTCATCTGCCTCGACCGACTGGGGGTTACAGAAGACAGAGCAGAGACACAACAAGAGAGACAAAAAAGCACACGAGCACACATTGATCCAGTAATCTGTTCTACATTAGATGGTAGTAGCGGGTGAGCCGTCTTCTCTGGATGATGTCACAGCTAACAGAACGTCAGACCAGGTGTACCTACTATGAAGAGAAAAGAGAGAGAACAGAAAGTTAAAGCAGAAATGACAACACATAATGCATAATTGAAGAACAGTAGAACTCAGTAGAGTGAGAAAATTAGATCCTGATGTCCTCCAGTAGCCTAAGCCTATAGCAGTAAAACTATAAAGGTAGCTCGGAGTAACATGAGCCACTCTAGTTATAAGTTTTGTCAAAAAGGAAAGTTTTAAGATTAGTCTTAAAAGTAGACAGGGTGTCTGCCTCACGGACCAAAACTGGGAGTTGGTTCCACAGGAGAGGAGCCTGATCTTGGAAAAACATTTTATGTCACACCCAAAAACTTCAGCTTTGTGACAGACAAATACAAAGTAGCACATAACAGTTAAATAAAAGTTAAACGAAGAGATACTTTAGCTGTTTTATCTGTTTTATTCTGGAACCTCATTGGGTCGCTGTGTTGTAGAGCACTTTGGATGGCCTTGTTGTTTTGAGGTGTTTTTTCGAGAAAGTGGCGTGGTAAGTGGTATACATAGTCTTTACAATTTCTATTTATTCTTTTTTTTTTTACAAATAAAGATTAGAAAAGTGTAGCATGCATTTTTATTTAGCCCTACTGAGTCAATACAGTTTCAAATCTTATATCTCAACAGCTTTGCACATCTAGAAACTGGAGTTGTTTACCCATTCTTCTTAGCAAAATGTAGCAAGTTAACTAAAGCCAGATCGGATTAAAAAAAAACACACACATTGAGCCACATTCTCAATTATGTTTAGGTCTGGACTTTGACTTGACCGCTCTAATCCATTCCATTGCACCTCTAGCTTTATATTTCTTGTCGATGCCCGGCTGGAAGGTGCTCCAGTCTCAAGTTTGTTTGTTGTCTCTTGCAGGTTTTTTTCCAGGATTGCTCCAACCATTTTCACATTAACCCTCTTCAGCTTCTTTGTCTATGCTAAAGAAAACCACCCATATCCCCTACCTTGGATGAACTATTATGTTCATCCAAGGTAGGGCGTGTTCCTTGATAAGGTGAAGTATCAATTTTCTGCCCCACGTAGCGTTTCGCACGTAAGCCAGAAAGTTACATTTTGGTCTAATCTGACAAGAGCATCTTCTTTTTTTTTTTTGTTTCTTGTCTCCCCTGCTGGGTTAAGGTAAACTGTGGGTTATTATGTCATCTCTTTCCAAAATTGTTTTCTCTTGACATTTTAACCAAATGTTCTGACTTGTAGAGTGCACAACTAAAAGTTGTCCTGTCCAGAAACTCTCCTACCAAAGTTATGTTTCTCTGCATCTCCTCCAGGGTTATTATAGTTCTTACTGGCCGTGTATCTCTGCAATGCAATCATTCAGTTTAGGTGGAAAAATATGCTCTCTAGCTTCTCTCCATTTTAACAGTGTAAGTCCATGGTGTTTT
The DNA here is from genome assembly GCF_011125445.2 of Fundulus heteroclitus. Classification (NCBI taxonomy): domain Eukaryota; kingdom Metazoa; phylum Chordata; class Actinopteri; order Cyprinodontiformes; family Fundulidae; genus Fundulus; species Fundulus heteroclitus. The sequence continues at coordinate 14,662,063 of NC_046365.1, forward strand.
TTTTTTGTCTTTTGTTTTTTTTGGGTGGGGGGGGGGGGCTCTAACTACTTTTACTGTTAGAACTTAACAACCAGCTAAATTTGGGCATATCAAGATACTGGAGCTCGTAAAAAAAGGTTCTACATTCTTCCTCAACAAGAATTTAAAGGTTAATCAATACAAGAATACCCTAACTCTACCAAACCTCTCCGCATCTCTTTCATTCTGAAAATCGGAATGGCTGTTGCACACGAGGCAGGACCAGGCTAATCAAAAAGTGTTTCAAGCAAGCAATTACCTCAGTTCGCCGTATAAATGTGAAATACCTGCTCTGAGAATAACTACGGCCAAGTCCCTGCTTGTATTTGAATTACTAGAGAATGTGACATTGTTGCAAGGCTAGTCACCCCTTTCTTCTCCTTAAAAGAACAAAAATCAATACCTGCCACTGTGTGATATGTTTAGCCCAAACCTTCCCTTATAAGGGAGAGCTTTCTATTTACACTTTCTATGAGATTGATGAGACACAATAAAGTCAATGTTTTTCTTAAGAACATCTCAGATGGAAACTTTTAAAAATCAGTAATCAGTCATTTTAAGTTACTCCTGCTTGCAATAATGACCAAAGATGTTTATAACTTTGATTTTCCTATAAGAAGGACCATAACACACTCTTCAGACTTGCCATGTTAAAGGGGTTTAATTCAATGTTCCGTCATGCAGTCTTCATGCAAGTCATTATCTTTATCTTCCTTCTTTTTTTTTTTTTTTTTTACAACCAGACACAATCAGAAATTAGCAGACAAGAAACCACGCCTCAAAAAACGACGACGACAACAACAAAACCTGTGCATTGATGAAAAAGGTACTTCTCTCTTCAATAAACAAAGGTGCATTTAGAAGGAAAGAAAAGTTACTGAACTGAATAAAAACACTGATGATGTTTTGGACGTGTGCAGCCGTCGATGGCACAATGTCAGTAAAAAATCTGATGAAAAAGAGAATAGCTTCAGTAACAAAATCCCTACACTATAAAGGGAGCTCAAAATCCACAATGGATCACCTGGGGACACACAAGCTGAGGGCGATCACAGACCACCAACCACAATGTAATAAAAACCTGGGGATGGATCTTAAAAAACAAGAGCATGCCTCAAAGCCCAACAATCTCAAAGTCATTTTAAAGAATAGAAGCCAATGCTGGAAAGTAGAGCTTTAAAACTCCCATCTGTTCAAAAAAAAAAAATTGTTTAAGGACTGTCATATCTTGTGGGTTTTGCACATCACCTCACAGGGTTCTTATCTCATCTCATGTGTCGCATTGCAAATTTCAGATTTTTCCAGAAACAAGTTTCCAGGTTTTAAATCCCGCCCAGCTTTGTTTTTAAAGATTGGTGACATATACTGCTAGGTTGGATGGATGGATGGATGGATGGATGGATGGATCTATCCATCGGTGCATCCACTGACAGACTGATGGGTACATTAATGCACAGAGCGACAGATACATAAATAGAAGATAAATATGTGATGGCAAATTAGGTTTGAATATATTATTCTCTGTCCATGCTCAATTATTCCCATTCTTATTCTTGCATGGAAAATATTTTTGCAAGCGCTGATATTTTTCAAGACAATGTAGGATTCCTGATTTATCTTTTCCTAGGTTACCTCTTCACTGTGATATCATTTGTATTTTTCTGCATGGACCCCAGATAGAAATCAGCATACCCAACTATTAGTTGGCCCTCCTGTCTATAAGAGTACAATGGGGAGTCTCTCCAGGAGTCTGTGCATTTTGTTTTTCCCATGCTGACTGGTGTCCGCTCACTCACTCACTCACTCACTCACTCGCACACACTAAATAAGCCCCATTGTAAAGGCATTATAATGTGAATGAGGGGCTCACCAGCTCTACTGAGGTCTGTGTGAGGAAGAGTGTGTCAAAGCAAATGGGTTAGAGAGATTGATGAACTGGCAGGGAGTGAAAGGAGAACACCTAATCAAGTTAAAACACTGTGAGTGACAAGCTGCGGCTCCTTGATCGGCACTCAAAAGAAAGTCCTGATATTTAGAAAAAAAACATACACCATAAAAAGGAAAATAGGAGGATATTAAACACCAGCCGTTAACATTCTTAAGCCTGTTGGTTTGGCATTGTAATATGCAAGAGTGGATAAATGTAACAGGACTGAATAGTTTTTTGAGAAGATATCCTACCTTAACGTTTAGATTAGAATATAACAGAACATGCTTGTTCAGTGAAATCTCATTCTCTCTCACTGGGGGGATTTATTTGGGTTGTATTATAAACTTGTATTATCAGCTTGCTGAAAGGTAAGATCTATCATAAGGCTTGCGGTTGAAAACAATTCTGTGATGAAGAATATGTTTTAATTCCAGCTTTAGCTGGTTTAGCAATAGCGTTACTAATCTTAAAAGCAAAACTAATTGCCCATTGAAGAATGGTAGGGCTGATGTGTTTATGAGTGTTTTGATATGAATCGCTTTTCATTCAGTGAAAGTTATTATCTGTCATAAGACAATCTCTGTGTTGGAGCAATAATTGAAGCTTGTGTCCCACATTAGCCAATTTAGCAATGGTGCCAATGCTAAAGTCGTTTAGTATCCAGCTCAAATGGTTCAGCAATACAACAGTAAGGCTGAAATTGGTACATGGGTTGTAATTATCAATGACTTTTTTTTTAACTTTATAAAAACTAAGACACTGTCATGAAAATTGTGGCTGAGAGTGTGTTGGAGTAACAATTTAAGCATGTATCCACATTTCACTAGCTTAACTGCGGTGGCAGTGCTAACATCTCTTTACTCCTCAGAATGATAACGCTAATGATGTGACACATTTTAGGCCGTGGTTTTCAGGAAAAATAAAAACTTCTACCTTGTCTAAAAAGATGAAACTATTTAAATAGTTGATCACTATTTCAAAATGTTTTATGTTTTAATCACTATTTTATTTTTAGACAACTCCGTGTAGGAAATGGTAAAGGTGCTTGTTAGTCAGCAGAGGTAGCTACTTTATATGTTGGTACAGCCATCAAATTTGTTTGGGCACACTAATGAATGTTTCGTTAAAACTGTATTCTTATTCATCATTTGTTTTTGGGTAACAAGTTTGCAAGTTTTTAAAAAGCATGTTGAAGAAAAAAAAAATGCTAATTGTGCTTTATGTGTATTTGGACCAAAATCGACACAAGAGGTATGGGAATCAAGCTGATCATCTGATATTAGAAAACCTTGTGGAGGATGAGCAAATTTTTTACAAATTTAAACACAGATTCTGAAGTATTCAAGTTGGATTCGATTTGGAATTGGGTGGCACCTTACGTGTTCATGCTGGAGTTTGTCTTCAGAGACACCCGGGCCATGATGAATGATGCTGTTGCCGCCGCCGACGTGGCAAGGCAGGACAATGGAAAAAAACTATTTCATTAAAAATTTCACCCGCGCAAATTAATTTGTGTTCTTGTTTGAAATTTTCCATCTGATTACTTTCACAAACATACTTGCTGCTTGTAAAATAAAAACTTGCCTTAATCAGCTTGTGTAGAAAGGACTGGGTTCATGATCTGCATGACAATTAGTTGATTTTAACTGGCTAATTTTCTTGAAACCCCTCACGCTGTTCTCACATGTAACCCAAATAGATAAGAGTTTTCTAGGTTTCATTAAATATATTTCCATAAAAGCTAGTTCTGAAAGATCAATTTAAAATGCTTCTGTTCTCAATTGTTGATTGTGCATATGTGTTGTAGGCCTACCTTCATCTCTATATAAACTCAGTTAAAGTCAATATGAAGCAGAGTAGTTAGAACCTTGCTGATTCACAAGACTAACAACATGTTATTTAATTTGATCTAAACTAATTTATAATTTCATTCATTTTGTTGATATGTTGTTTTAAAGTTGTGGAACATGAACATTGTGTTATTGCGATCAAGGGGGGTATATAAGTGCAAAAGAAGAAAAATAAAGGAGAACTTAAAATTACAGAATGGTGTGTTGCTGTTGTTAAGCATTTATTTAAGTGTTGGAGGGGTCCAGGTGGAATGCAACAACCACCAAAAAAAAAAAAAAAGAAAAGAAAAGAAAAACGACAACAGCAATAAATGAATAATTACCATTACTGAATCCTGTGCAACACCCCACTCTCCACTAACTACACCCTTATGCTTCTTTGCCTGTCCTTATGATGCCTATACAGGGTAACCCATCGGTTCATCTCCCAGTTTCTCCTCCCAGTACGCATATATATCCCAAATAGTTATATTCTGAAAATGACACATTTTTATTCTTTTTTTATTGTTTCTCATTGGATAAATCTGAGTACTGAGTTTTTATACTAAGGCAGCATGAGGATATCGGTGAGGGGCGCGATCTCCCCGCACCGCTGCGTATTTGTGACACCCCCTTATTCGAGTAACACCAAGTAACGGGACAAGAGCTTTTACCCACCCCGTGATAGCTGATGGCCGAGAAAAAGGCTGTTTGTGTCAATCAACCCCCCCCCCCCCTCCTTCCTCCTTGCTCTTTCTCTCGCTTCCTTCGATCCCTCCTCCCTCCATCTCCTCCACCCTTTCTCCCTCGATCGCCTCCGCTAGTGTAGGCGCTCAGGAACCAGGCAGCATTTACGCGCGGCAGCCGGTCGTCGGCGGCCGGTCCGATGCGTCGGAGCTACGCCGCTCTTTAAAGCCCACCTTAACCAGCTGAGATTCAGCGACAGAGGTATAAAGTAGCGCAGGGCGGGATGGCGGGCGGGGAAAGAGAAAGGGGAGAGTGATGAGAGGGGGGAGGAGAGAGGATCATTCTGGCTGGACGACCCCGCTGCTTTGGTAGAGCGGAGGGGAGAAAGAGAGGAGGGGGGGGAGAGAGAGAGAGATGGCACAACGCCTCAGCATCCAAACCACACGAGAGTGGTGCGCCACCGAGACCGGAGCCCAGGATCCATCACCGGCACCAGCAGCAGCAGCAGCAGAAGCAGCAGCAGTGGCGGCATCACAGTCACCGTTCCACCGCCTCGCTTCCTCCGGCAGGGAAGCCTCTCACCCAGGGTTAGAGGTAAGTGGGCGAGTCGGCGCAGGTTCCCGGACAATAACTACACAACAGCGGGGAGCGCTACGGAAAACTGTTGATTTACATGCTCTTTTTGGATTTTTTTTTGTTAGAAGTTGTAATAATTTAATAAGTTTAAAGTAGAAAAAAACAACAAGATACCGGTCCGTTAAGTTAATCAGTGCTGTTTTTTTGTTTTGTTTTGTCTGTCTCTATTGTTTACACTTTACGCAACACTTAATTTCCGTCTTGTCTATTCAAATGTTATCTTCTTACATCAGGAAAAAAAAAATAAATCAGCGAGATAACGACGAATTACTAACTGCTTGTGACTAACAGGAGACAACATTATCTATTTTATTTCTGTTTGAGCCGTTAATCTGCGGCGAAAACTTCCAGGTGAACTCATTCTTAAACCGGCGCGAGCGCCCTCTTGTGGCGCAACGATTCACCACATCTGTGCCTTCTATTAGCAGGTTGAATCAGCCTTCCATTCCAGTCAAATCTCCAACCATCAGCGTCCATAATACCGCCTCCACTGTTGCCCAAGGCACAGTTTTTTCTTAAAGAGTAAATAGCGTTCTGGTGATCGCCCGTCTCCTTTTTTTTCTGAATCTAAGACAGGCATCTACCAGCATGTGTTTCTGACAGTATGATAACCTTGAGTAAAAATACCAAGGTTTAAGGGTACTAAAGAAGTAGCACCCACCCCCCACACACACATATGTATATATAATTATATATGTTATTTCATTCTTTCATTTTCTTTTTTATTAAAAAAGAGGTTAGTATTTCTACTGCTACAAAATTTATCTAACACATAAACAACTGCAGTTATGTTACAGAACATTCGCATAGTGTTGCATATTGTTGTTTTAATGCACAGACATAAAATAAACACTCGCTAAATTTAAAAGTGTTCTTCAGTTGCTTATTCGGCACAGCATTATGCCCTTTTCCAGTTCAGCGCTTCATTTAGTAAGAGCAGGAGTCTAATGAGATGATATTAGCTGGTTAATTAGTTGGTTTATCTGCTCGGGTAGAGCCGTGCAGTTTTTAAAACAGACGTTATTCCCCACACCACGGCTATCCGTGTTTTCCGTAACCGGAAATGTTTCCAAACTGCGGAATTTATAAGTTTAATGTAAGCGAGGGGAAAAGTGTAGGAGCCTTTTTTTTCAGCGAGCTGACTACCCGTGTGCAGCATTAGATTAGAAAAAAAAAGTTAGCACGCCGTCACTTTGTGCGCCTGACACCCAAAGACAGTCCAGTTGTTTCAGAAACAATACCTAATTAAAATGACTTTAAATGTGAAGGAAAGGTGTGACGGAAAAGCTTAAGTTATTTCTTTTTATATTTAAACCGTAGTATACCATTAGTACCTCCAACCGGTATATGCCAAGTTTATTCGTAATATTATTATTTTTTTTGTCTGAGTGTGAGAGTATGAAACAGCAATTAGCTCCACTCACACTTGGAAGAAGTAATACGGTTTTCATCTTTGTGCCGGCAGGTCCCCAAAGAGCATAGCCAGATTTTTTTTTTTTTTTGTTCCCCCTCTTTCGCATTTTCTGATCTAATATTTAAGGAATATGGCTGGAATCCCTCCTCCTTGACCTTCTCCCTGCTTGTGTTCCCTAAAAGTGAAGAACAAGAAAAAGAGAGAGATGGCGAATATAAGAAGAGGCTATTGATATTCAAACTGACAGAAGTGGAGAAGAAGGGCTCAGAGAGACAGAACAGGAGGAGGAGGACGAGGAGAGGGAGAAAAAAAAAGCGAGGGAAAGAAAGAGATGCTTTGGGATCTTTTCTTCTCCCTGGCTCCCGGCACATACATTAAGATGCTAATCCTGCTCTTTTTTGTCTGTTTCTATAATTCATGGCGTTTTGTTCCTCTCTCCTTCTCCCTTTTCTCGCTCTCTCTTATTCTTGCACTTCATTTCCTCTGTGCTGTCGTGGGTCCCCCCTCCCTTCAGATTAGCGCTCTTGGCAAAAGGATTCCAGCTCTAATTTTGTGGTATTTCAGATGATTAGGTTCAGAAATAGGACAGAGGTGCTCAGAGTTTGGCACAATTAGAGGAATTCTCTGCGGAGCTTTATGGGACTGATTAGTTGAGCTCCTATCCACCTCCCTGCAACACTACATTAGCACACAACCAGCTGTTGTTTATTTGTGTGGATTGAATTTTGTGTCATGTTTTAACTGGGATGTCATTGTGTGTGTGTGTGTGTGTGTGTGTGTTTTCAGAGACTGGCTAAGCCCTGAGGATGCAAGTTGTTTTCAATCAGTTCTGTTGTTACCAGCTGTGCCCTCACATTCCCCAGGGTGGCACAATAGGTACACATTCACTCACAAATACACACAGAACCGATGCAGGATATTCAACCTTGCACAATGAATGTAGTCCATTCTTTACTCCTTGTCCTCCTTCTTTGTAGATATTAATCACCGCTCTCACCGTCTCTGCATGTGACCCCTCTCTGTGAGGACCTGAGGAGAGAGAGCATCTACTGCGTTTCTTCAATCAAGACCCCTCTTCCAACATCCGGCTCTGCTTCCTTACTCACCTGCCATGGTGACATGACATACCCCTGAGTGGCTCCTGTCTCGCACACACAGACAATCTCTTGGGTTTCCCTAAACCTCTCGACGCCTGTGAAGCTATAAAAGACATATTAGTCTGACGGACAGTACCTCCGCGGATCGAGATGACAGTGGCTGTGAGATTCCGGCGCCACTTACGTAGACTCCTGCTCCTTCTGGCTTCATGCTGCCTCATCTCCCTGCTCCTCTCTGCCTATTTCCTCTTCTCAAACTCTTCCCCCTCAATGCATCTTGGACAATCCGCCGAGCCCGCCTGCTCCCAGCCGCTTTCTATATCCCCGTACCGTCAGCTCCCCTACCCGTACCCTCCTAATCCGCCTCACACTCATGTCCACACCGACCCGGTGGTGCTGGTGTTGGTGGAGTCCCAGTACTCTCAGCTGGGCCAGGACATCGTGGCAATACTGGAGTCAGCCCATTTCCAGTTCCGGATGGAGATTGCCTCAGGAAAGGGTGACCTTCCGCCGCTGACAGAAAAAGGCCGTGGACGGTACTCGCTCATCATTTATGAGAATCTGTTGAAGTATGCACACGCAGATACATGGAACAGACAGCTGTTGCATCAATATTGCACCGAGTACAGAGTTGGCATCATCGGCTTCTACCGCTCGACGGAGAATTCCCCCTCTGTGCTCAAACTGCGAGGCCTGCCGCTCGTCCTAAGGACCAACCAGGCCCTTTGGGACTGCTGCGTGGTGTCCAGCTCACCCCTCCTCCATTTGACCAAACCCGGCACAGATCGAGGGGCCTTACCTGGGGAGGACTGGACCTCGTTCTCATCTAATCACTCCACATACCAGGCCGTGCTGTTAGCCCGGGCTAAAGAGGGAGCGGGTGCGGGCAGCGGAGACAATGCCGGACCTGGTTTCAGCCTTGGCCTCCAGGCCACGGTGGTGCAGGACATGGGACTATACGATGGAGTGAGACGAGTGCTTTTTGGGCAGGGACTGGGCTACTGGCTCCACCGACTCATCCTGGTGGATGCCATCTCCTACCTCACAGACAGGAAACTTACCTTGGGCCTGGACCGGCACGTTCTGGTGGATATAGATGATATTTTCGTCGGCAAAGAGGGCACGCGCATGAACGCCAAGGATGTGAAGGTATTGGAATGTGATGAGTGTGGGATAATGCGCATTAGAGTAAGACAGAGACGGATAAAAAGGATGAATTAATGTCAGGTCAGTAACGCTGGATTAGCACACAGAGTCAGGTATCAACTTTTAAAACCAGTAATTGGTTGCTGTGCAGCGATGGAGATAAGGAAGGGTTTCTCTTTGAAAGGTAAGCCTCCTCAGTAGAGGATTGTTTCAGGAGTAGAGAGGATTGAGTACACGGAGGAGATTTCTGGAGTAGTGTGCAAGTGTATGTGTGCAATGCCTCTTTGTGTTTGCATCAAGTGCATATTTGTCGGGGCTGCAACAACAGAGCATTTTAAAGTGGGGGGTTTAGCCAGAAGAGAGGCCATTTAGGGGAACAAAGATGTGGTGTGAAAGGCGGAAAGAGGAGGGGGGTGAGAGTAAGAAAGAGAGGTAGTGAATGAGGCAGAGAGAAGATGAATGGCTCTTATTCCTCTTTTCCCACGTTCTTCCTTTTAGGGAGACTAAAGGAGAGTCGGCTGCACCGCTCGCCTCTCGAGATAGCTATTGTTTCAGCACACGCTTGTCCGAGCAAGCACACTAAAACAGACAGATACACTTTCTGCGTTCTTGTTTACATAGAAAAAATGCGCTGTATTTGCACACATGTAAAATACTGATTCATGTGAGAATGGATTATTTATGAGAAAAAGCTTCTCATGTTTTTCTGAACCGGGCTGGGCTGTTTGGGGCTATGGGCTAAGAACAGCAGTGTCTGCCCAGCTCACTATGGGCATACAAAACAGAAAAAGTGTGTTTATCTGACTTTCCCTCTCTTTATGTAGTGGTTTCTTTTTTAACTCCTTCACACAGAAAATAAAATTACTATCCCTTTTCAAAATATTTCCTAACCAGTAACCTGCTCTGCAGAAAAATGTCCTTCAGCCTTCGCTGTGCAGCGAGATCTTCCGTAACGTAAATGTCCTTTAGTCCTTTGATCTGTTGGGTCACTGTTGGTGGTTTGGCGCATCTCCATAAGGTGGCTATCATTTTTCTGGCAGCCAATAGAGAGAGGTTTAATATGTAGAATTTATCATCAGAAAGGCCTGGCTGGTTCGTGGGTATGCTGTGTAGCTGTTTCTTACATTTCTGCTAGATAGTTGGGGGGTGGATAGGAAGTGGAGGATACCAAGGTTTAAAAAAGTTAAAAAAAAAGTCCAATCAGGTTCCAGAAGTTGCCAGGGAAGGACTGCCCCTTTGTAGCCACCCATGGATTTCTTTGCTTTTGGGCTTTATAATAATGTATCAAGCTAACAGTACGGCATTTGCCTGTGACTGGAAAGGGAGCTACTTCTGATAGATTCCTGTAACTTCAACTCCAAAAATCCAACAATGCCTTTAAATGGAGTTAATTTTCATGCCATAACTCTCTGTGTTTTTTGCAGTCAGAGGTATTTGCTAAATGTATATTTCTTGTAGTTAGGCAAGATATTTGCTTTGGAGCCTCTTTTCAGCCAGCTGCTTGGAAAAAAAAAAATCAGGTCACTCTGGCACTTACTGTGCCTTCTCATTAAAAGGTTGTTAAACTGTAGGAACCATCTAACAATTGTTGAAGCTTTAATATATATATATATATATATATATATATATATATATATATATATATATATATATATATATATATATATATATATATATATAGGCTGTATTTTGACATGAGCAGCCTTTACTTGACAGTATACTGACAGAGAATGAGATTGAGGGAGATTGGGAAGACATGTGGCAAAGGTACACGGGTCAGGGCTCAAACCCAGGATGGCCACATTAAGTGCTGAAGCCTCCCAATTTGGGTCACATGTTCTACCCCTGCGGCACTGTTGTAACCACATTTCAACAGAGCTTCAACATACCTTAATACTTGTGCAGAATATTAGATTTTTATCCAATTTGCTCTTTGTGGTGCGTACATAGTAAGCTGATATTAAATGGTAAATGGCTTGTACTTGTACAGTACTTTAACTAGTCCGACGACCCCGAAGCGCTTTACTCTACAGTCATTCACACCCTGACGGTGGTGAGCTATGTTAGCAGCCACAACTGCCCTGGGTCGACTGACAGAGGCGAGGCTGCCATACATCGGCGCCACCGGACCCCCATAACCACCACCAGCAGGCAATGCGGGTGAAGTGTCTTGCCCAAAAAACACAATGACTGAGACTGTCGGAGCGGGGGATCGAACCGGCAACCCGCCAATTGCAGGACGAATTCCTGAGTAGTTAATTACTCAGGAGTTCAGAAGTTGATTAGTTAATTAGTCAGGTTGTCTACCCAGGTACCCAGCTAAGATGACATGTTTCTTCTAGCTTGGTGGAGAAGAATATTAGTTTAATCCACATGTTTAGTCCACATGGCCAAAGAACTCTCAGGTCAACTCTCAGGTCACTCCCTCTGGTGACTCCTTAAAATAAAAGCTACTTTAAACAGCACAGTTTTGCATACCTTGACACCCCTAACCAGCACACGCCTAATCTGTGTCTTTGATTAAATTGTCTCTGTTCAGTCGTGTCTGGTAATGGAAATAAATTTGCTTTCTGTTCTTTGTTGTAAGTTAGGAAGAGGATGAGAGAATGGGTGGAAAAAAAAGGGGAACATGAAGTCGATGATGAAGTGGAGAAAAAAAAATATATCCCTGAATATGGGGGGAAAAAATGTTTCTGAAAAGATAAGAGAGTGCATTTTCCCTCTCCCAGTCACACACATCCAGTGCACCACACTCTGGTGGGTGTACACACTCACAAAATGAGCACACAAGCACTCTCTAGTTGGAGTTTTAAGTCTGCCTGACTCTTCAGCTTTGTAGCATAAATATACATGAGGGCAAACCAGTGCCATAACAGAGGGGAAGGGAGATAGGGGGTGGGGGGGTGGAGGGTTGGATGGAAAAGATAGACAGAGAGAGGGTCAGCATAAAAGAGCAGGCAGTGCCTTTTAAAACATATTGGAATAGCTAGCAATCACAACGAGGAAGACTTTCTCTCCTAAAAGAAAAAAAAAAGAAAAGAAAAAAACTACAGGTATTTAGTAGCTGGAGAGGAAAAAAGGGAGCCGGAGTGAGGTGCCCATGGAGGAGCTTGTAGCAAACTTTGTAATTTCAGTGAAACAAAATGCTGAGGGGAAATGAGGGAACAGAGTAAGGCAAGCGGCAGAGGAGAAATATTTTTAGAAGCTCTTGCCTTATTGATGGTGAGCCTCAGGTAGAGTTGTCAGATTACAGTACGATCAAAGCTCATTCGCGGTGTCAGGTGTCTGAGCCGGGGAAAACTAGGTATCATAGGTGCGATATCAACGGATTCAATTCGTATTTTTAGATCTCTTTGTTGGAAAACATTTATAATAAATCACAGTGTTGTTTAGATGTCAGATGCTTTTTTTTTTTTTTGGGAGGGTAAAACTTTTCTGCTCCTGGTGTTAAAATGCGTTTAAGGTCGGTGACTGATATTAGTGCTGTGAAGATTCCCGCTAACTGAAACTGAAACGCTGCGTATATTCGTTTCATTTTAGTCATGTCTGATGGATTTTCTTGATAATATACAACATTTAACAACATTTTGATGGAATTGTAGTTTTGTTGTTGTTGTTTTTTAAGTTGAAGTTGTCTGAGGATGTCTTACCTGCAGTAGATCAGTGTGAGCTCAGACATCAGGAAGAACTTCACCGGGGAGTCTGCCTAATTGCTTCTCACAGCAGGTCAATTTGAAGACGGAGTCTCCGGCTTCAAAAAACAGCACAAGTGTAAAAGTTTCCCAGGAAATTAAAAGAAACACCATTAAGTCTGTCTCCTTTGCGTGAGGCTGTTGCTTCAGTGTTTTCTAAAGCAGCCGCTATGTGTCACTGATACTCTAGGGCAGCCAAGCCAGCATGCTTTCCTTATATTTTGGGGTTTTACACATTTTATACATTTGGTCTTTAGAGTGTAACACGTTCATCATAAACTTCAGCCAGTGGTAGCTTTTGAAGGGAGGTCACATATGAACTATAATGTTAAGAAAGAGATCTGCTTAATTCAAATGCACCTGGTCAGGTGGCATTACTAACAGATTTTTGAAGAATTGTGTTTTTTTTTTTCTTAGTAACATCTATATTCTTTCTTAAATAACAAGTGGAGCATTTTTAAATCTTATATGTTTATCATCCTTTGTAAATGCATAGGATTTTTTGGTAGGTTATTAGACTATTTTAAGTATTCTCTCGTTGCCTACGCAACAATATGATTTTTTTTTTTTTATTCCAATTCGTTTCATATACCCAATTTACTCTTTTTAGGGTTTCTCAGGGACTGGAGCATATCTATGTAAAGCATACACAGCAAAAACGGAACTAAAAATAAGTCAAATTTTCTTGAAATGAGTGTATTTGTCCTTGATTTAAGCAGGTAAATAAGATGATTTGCCAATGGAATGAGATGTTTGCACCTAAAATAGGAACAATTCATCTCCATAGTCTTATTTAGAGGGCAGAATATCTAAATATCTTATTTTAGGGGTCGAAATACTTATTCCATTGGCAGATAATCTTATTTATCTGCTCAAAACAAGGACAAATACTCTCATTAAAAAAAGACGTATTTTTAGTTCTGTTTTTGCAGTGTATTCTGTAAAGTGAATTCTGATCTTGCCCTATACGTAAAATCCTCCAGTCGTGCTCATTTCTGAGTTTTTTTTTTTTTTTCTTGTTCCAGTTACAGAAGAAAACCAACAAGAAGCAGGAGAGCGGTTTTAGTGGGAACTAAAATAACATCGACTACCTAAATATTCCGGCACTGCAGAATTACTTAGCAGTTACAAGATACCAGATGGCAAAAGATTTCACCACTAATAATTAGGAATGACACAAAAAAACAATGTGAAAATGTTAAGTGTGCCTGCAGGCGGCAAACCGTTTAATGTAGAAACCTTCATCGCGGGATGTGAGGAATCCTCTGAAAACACTCACCTGCTAGTTTAAATAGGACGGGAGACGGGATGGAGGCGAGGCCAATATAAATGCCACCCTTCTTTTCTTCATTAGTCTCACCCCCACACGTTCACGTGGTGACAAACAGCACCCTCACCCCCTTCTGTCTGTGCACACATACGCTCACACACATCTGCAATAGCTCTATTAAAATGATTCACAGGGTGGCACCCCACTGATGACATTTCTCAAAATGAGGGATGATGTCAGTCAAATCCCATCTTCAATGATTCTCAAGCCTCTGCTGACGTTTTTTTTTTTTTTTCTTTCATTCTTTTTCAAATCCACGCATGCAGGTCTCCTTTCTCTCTCAAGAGTGGTCGGCAGGGACGGGTCAGATCTTCCCCCTCTTCTACCTTTAGTCACCTTCTTTCTCTCTCGCTGCTCACTTCAGTCATTGATTGTTATCGCCAGCCTGTTTGTATTCCTCTCTAAACCTTCCTCTCTCCCTCTCTGAATTCGCTCTTGCTCTTTTCCTCTCTGAAGTGTTTTCTACAGGGGTGTTATCGGAGTTTAGACGAAACATGCGTGCAAACACACACCTTCGGTATAGATTTTGGAGCCGAAAGACATTTTCTTGTTAGATCACATGGGCTTGCATTCACTGAAGTCCAAACAGTGGCTCAGATATATACATACAGAGTGGCCCAATCTTAGAACTGGACACTATAGGAACGCAGTGTTCGATAAAGGTATCCACTGGAACATTTTGTCACATTAAAATCCCAAACTTCAATGTTTGTTTGTTTTTTCTTTTTTTACTGGGAACAGCGATTTTTTGATAATAATATATGATAAGTAGGACATGAATTTAGATACATCTCCCTTCACTCTGATATCTCTAAACAAAATCCACTGCAGCTTTAAATGGACAACTATTTGTCATGGACTCCACAAATATTGTCCTCAATTGTGGCAAGAAGTAAGACATATTCACAGTTTGTCAGAAGACAACAGTAGAGGGGTCCAAAAACTAAAACTGCACATCAACCTTAAAACAGCGTACCCATTAGAAAATAAGGGGGTGATAGCATTGTGCCGTGAGGAATGCTTTTCTTGAGCACAGACAGGAAAGCTGTTCAGAGCAGATGGAAAGATGGATTGAGCTAATTCTGAGATACGCTGAAATAAACCCAGTTGGAAGCTGTAGGAGGACTGGGCTGGAGACTCACCTTGCAGCTGGACAACAAGAGCTACGATCAAAGCAGAATCAGAATCAACTTTGTTTGCCAAGTTTGTGGGTACAGACAAGGAATTTGACTTCAGATTAAATGCTTTGCATTGTGTGGAAGAAAAAGAAAACAGCAGACAAGTAACAGCAAGCAGAATAAGAAACTGTAATCTATAATAGAAACTATATTATTCAGGGAAAAAGGTCAGGGGAAGTATGTACAGGATGGTGATAGTGATAATTAGTTTGAAATAGCCTAGTCAAAGTCCAGACCTCAAAAACCTAAGAATCTGTGGTAAGACTTGATAATTGATGCTCACGGATTCTATCTTATCTGACTGAAATTGAGCTGTTTTGCAAAGAAGGACGGGCAAAATTTCAGCCTCTATATATGCGTTGCTGGTAGAGACATACTGGACCCTGAGTTGTGCAATACTGAGCGCCACCAACTGTGGTTCTCCAACACATTGACAAATGGGTTGAATAAATGAATAAATGCACGCCGCATTTTCTAATTTTTGCTTGAATAAATACTTTTGCAAGGCCCTGTATGTCTGGTGAAGAACTGTTTTGCATTTTTCAAATTCCAGGTAGCAATAGTTTGTCTTTTTTCCGCCCCGAAGAAAGGAAAAGAAGATAAATGGTGCCATTATTATTATTTTTTTTTTTTACTTATTGTAATTCAGGTGCACAGATGCTTATTAAATCTGTGTGGTCTTATATTACAGGAATGCTGTTTTGCCTGTAGCACAGAACAAAAAACTTGTTTCAACAGCTTAGATCTTATACCGCCGAAGGGTTTTGTTATTTTCCTTTCGACTGCACCACAAACAATGAATGGATAGAACGGATGCTTGAAATTCACACATATAAATGTTGGGCTTGATATTTTTATCCCTGTGTGATCATTTGTGTGTCTTCAACTCAAAAAAAAAAAAAAAAACTCTCAAAAGAATGATGTTACCCAAAATGGGCTCAGTTCTCATTTCTTTGAAGTGTTTTCCTCGCCATTGTCATTTATTGTGCAGCTCAATTTAGAGTTAATCTTTAGAACTAATTAAGTCAATCACACTAAGCTCTTCCTCTTGGTATTTAGTTCTCTGCCAAATGCTATTTCATAGTTAATGAAGGAAAAACATAAACACTCAATAAAAGATTTAAGAATCGCTAAACAGAAAGAGAGGGAGGCGGGAGTTTGATAAAAAGAGATCAATGTGTTTCCTTTGTAACAACAAAGATACACACTTAGGCTTTTTGTTGTATTTGGAGCTGACTTAACCTCCTATTGTTATTTAGGAAGCCAACTACACGCGCATGAAGCACACCTTAGACATGGGGTTGCTTCTAAACTCATGCGTGGTACTGGAACTGATCTGACTGAGGAGTGCAAGAAATACCGTCCATGTCAGAGAGCTTCTCACAGGTTTTCTGTGTGAAACAATAAAAGATACATTAAAGTAGTCTAAGATTTTTTTTTTTAACATGAAACCAAAAGGGTGTACTATAAATACCTGTCATGTATTCGTCTACAAAAAATACCCTAATTGATTCTTATGTTGTGTCAAAATTTGTGCCAGGGCCGTTTTTCTCCTCCAAATAAACTCTAAGGCTGTGGCTGTGCGTCATGAAATCTCCTCCTCAAAGTGAGGTGGATCTCACAGTCACAGTAATCACTCAAGCCAAAATCCTTAAAGGGCTGGCTGCCAAGTAGGGGTGTAGCAGCTTATGTGGGACTAAAAACTAACGCTTGACATCATCCTGAACGCAGCACCCCTGTGGTGAAACACGGTGGTGGCAGCATCATACTGTGGGGATGCGTTTATTTTAGCAGGCACAGGAACTTGACCAGGACGTAGGTTGTCCTTTCATCAGGACAGTGACTCTAAAAACGTAACCAGAGCTAAAGAGGAATTGTTTAGATAAAAGCACATTTCTGTGCCCTACTCAAAGCCACTTCTATCGAGTGGAAAAATAAAAAACAGGCATATTACAGATTATGTGGTTTTCTTTAATAACTACAAGTGAAAATGTATAGCATAAACATCCTGTTTTATGTTTTGTCCACTAAAGAAAAAAAAATAAAAAAATCCTAATTGGTTGTTTTGTTTCATTAGCATTTTTTGTTTTCCAGGGCTGTTTTTCCACTCTAAATAAACCGTGAGGCTGTGGCTATGTGCCATGAATTTTCATCCGCAAAATGAGGCAGGTTTTGCAGTCGCAACAATCACTCAAGCTAAAATCCTTGAGGGGGCTGCCAAGTAGAATTTAGCACGAGGATAGCGATACCAAAGGAACCACAAGTACCTTGGAATGCGTAAATGCAAGTGAATAGATGAATTTGCAGAATGCTCAAACATGGAGAAACAGGAGGTAGTGTAAGAGAGGCAAGGAGGAAAGAGGTTGAGTGCTGGGATGACTGGCATTAACTGGAAAGCCTCTCTTTCTTCTCATGAAATAGAGATGCCTGACCCAGTTAGCTCTTCGGGTTTAGTGTTAATATAACATGCGCAGACACGAGCCATTCATGCAGATGAATCAAAAAGTTTGATTTGCATTTGCTTTGCAAATGGGTCTAATTTCTCAGTTTATTTCTCTCTCCTGTTCTCGGGTTTAAACTGCCGGTGCATTAAATCCTACTAGCGACCATTTTTTCCCCCTTTTTTTTTATTAATTTGTAATTTTAGATTCCCCTCGCAAGGCTTAAGACCATTAAAGGAAAAGGAAAGAAAGTGCTACGCAGAGAATGACAGAATGGGGATATGGTGCAGAGGTGGTTGGCGTAAGGGGTTTTTGAAAGGCGGTGAATGCCAGCTGTCCAGATGCCTGTCTCCCATCTGTTTGAACCCCGGCATCTATCTGGCACCTCTTCCACAGCTTACCACACACACACACACACACACACACGTATGCAAGTACACATAAACAGACATGTGCTGTCACTCAGATCCACGCTGAAACAAAAACAGCATTGCCTCTGACATTAGCCTTGCGTGGAGGCTGGAGAATCGGGTGCAGAAATAAGGGTGTTTTTTTTGCAAACTGCTAATCCCAGTGTGTGTTTATTTTTTTTCTCCCTGCGACTGTCACAATCACTCACATGCTGAATCGTCCTACGTTACGTGTATGCAAATGTACCCTTCTTACTTTTAGAGTGTAGCTCATAAGGCCTATTTTCAAACCATTCTCAGCCTTGAGCCTGGAGTCTACTCAGCAAGTTGAGATTGGCTCTGCGTTGTGTAAGAGACTGGCTCTCATAAACTGGCCACAGTTCCCCTAGGACAAACATCAGCAGGAAATCTCATAGATCCATGCAGCAGATGTAGGATTCAGTCATTCGGTTGAATCCCATTTCGGGTTCCCGTACCCCACTACTGCACTTTGCCTCCACAAAGTATGGTTTTGAAAACTGTCACTTACGGAAGGGGACCCTGTTTATGAAGTTGAAGACTTCAGCATGCACACATCGACTGTTTATTCAGTAATATAGATGTTGACTTATGATGTTATGTTAGTGACTAGCATTGTTAGCGTGGGTAACATCACCGTGTGTTTATACTCCAGAGGATGAACAGCCTTACCTCAACTCTGACATTTTCAAGAGGCTACCAATATTTCTAAACCTGTATTATTTTCTTTGGTGTGGAGAGATTTAATGATTGTATGCGGACATGTATACGAGGGACAGTAAAACAGATCTTGTGCATTAATTCTGCAACTAAAAACGTTGTAAAATAGGTTGAAAAATAGATATTTTACAGTTCATGTCTACCTGTTCCTTTTTGGACACATTTTGTAAAAAAAAAAAAAAAAAAGACATGACCATTTGTCTTATTATTTTCTTTCCTGTTTTTACTTTGCATTGTCTGTTCAAAATACATAAATAATAATAAAATAAATAAATAAAATAAATAGTTGTAACAGAGAAAATAGGTGCATTCCTGAAACACACGCAGAATCCAGGGAAAGGGCTTAGATTCTAAAAGTGAAGGTAAATTCGGGCATTGCGTTAGCAAGAGATTATCCATAGGTTAAGTTTCCGTAAAAGTGTCAACAGCAGGGGATACAAATACAAGCTCAATTTAATTCAATATCAAATTGCTAAAAACAACATAAAGAGAAGAAAATGTGTTCAGTAGTGAATAGAAATGTAATACATTCAGCTCACTAGATGAGATGTTCAATGGTGGGTTCATGAGAACATTATCAGATTTTTAGCTATATACATTTTGTTTTTCTTTAATAAATACAATTATCAAAAATCACAAACCAAATTTAAGAGGGGGGATTTGATGGTTTGCAATCTTCAGAAGTCGTCCTGAGGGGACTAAAGTTAGTTCTGCTTCCTTTCTTATTTCTAAATAAGAGTCTGTAACATATCTTCAACTGGGTGCTAAGCTAGATTTCCACAACTCAATGTTAGCTTACTTTACCAGTTGAAGTTGCAAGCTGTGACATCAACTACATGGCACTTCACAAGAGAAGATTCTCTTTGCTGAGAAATATCTTGATATTTTAATATCATGACATCTTAGTCCACAAAATCTCGTTGTAGCCCTGGCGCCGAGTAGTAAAGTAAAAAAAAAGCTACGTGTACAGTATTGCAAGAAAAGATGGTACATGAGGAAGTGCAATAGATGGAAAGGTGAATAGAGAATCTGACACAATCTGTAGGAGAAAGGGTCTGCTGTCCCCATGGAGTTAGTCCCTCCATGCTTCTCAGGAACACAGACGATCATTAATAGTCCCCACGTGGTGATTCTATTGCCTGGGTTGGTTTTGTTAAGATGCTACTGATGCCGTGGGAATTACCATGCAGGTATTATAAGATTATTTAGAAGATACACTTGAGGTTTGGCAGCTCTGTTGTTATCTACACATTTGAAGTTTCTGAGCTGTTTGAAGCAGCAAAAAAAAAAAAAACAATTCTTTGAAATGGAGCTTTCAAGTGGTTTGATAACCATTTGTGGGTTGAAGTTTGGTTTACAGCTACGAGCAAGTTCTCACCAGTGAAAGTTCCACAGTCTGTAGCATTTGCAGATAGTGTTTTATCCTCATTTTTCTTTGGAAATGAAAGCTGTCCACAAAAATGGTACCTTTTATGATGAAACAGGTTGAGTTTTCATTGTACTTGTGAAATAGATCAGTTTTTTTGCCCTCCTTCTGCCTTGCCAGTGCAGTCTTTGCCAGTGCAGTCTTTTTCAGAATGTCTTAGCTTAAAAACGCTGGCCTCCAAATTGCCCTTCAAACTACTGAAGGTTTTTGCCTGTCCATGTCTTAGTTTAAGCTAAAACAATATGTTGAACACAGTTTTTTTAGCCAACAGGTCCCATCCAAATCTAGTCTACACTATGCATAAGTCAGTAGGAGATCCTTTTGGTACGATATCCTTGAGGAAAAATACCATAGTACGTACAATCAAGACACCAAGGCTACTTTCACACTTCAGATCTTGATGCTGAAATCTGCATGGTTGTTCACATGACTTTTAAAATGTTGCCTACATCTGACAATAGTGTGAACTGCTTGCCGTTCCTAACTCTATGGTCCAGTATATATGGAAGACATGGTTTTTGTTCCCATGTCTGTCCAATAGAAACCGTTCAGTGTGTCTTCAGGTGCTGCAGAAGATACACACAATTGAAAACAGAGTGAAACTCTGTATTCTGGCGTTCATGGAGATTTGCCTGCCAATTCAGCACAGATCCTATATGTGCCTTTCAAATGGGGCCCCATATGTTAAGGAGGTCTAATATCACACGGTCCCTCCAGTGCGCCGGACCATCACAGCTGTTGTCAACATTGTCATCACTTACCATCACAATCCACCATGTTTTAATTCACTCTGATTCATCCATCCATCCAATTCCTATACATGCTGATCCATGTAGGGCCGTCGGGGGGTTGTTGAGTTAGAGGCAGGGTACACCCTGGATAGGTCGCCAGGCAACACAGAGACACACCGGGCAAACAACCATGCATGCATGCACTCACACCTAAGGGCAATTTAGAGAAACCAATTAACCTAGCAGCCATAATTTTTGTCCTTTGGGAGGAAGCCAGAGTCCCCAGAGAGAACCTATGTATACACAGAGAGAACATGAGGTTTGTCTGAGCCAATCATGGTATCAAATGGAAATGTTGTAAGCAACAGGCACCATGAGGAACCGCAACAAGTTACGCTGGTCAAGGCGCTCTTATTTAGATAGTGACACGCGTGACAATCATGGTCCTTGGGTCTTTCTGCTTAGGATCTTCTTGCTGCAAGGCAACAGTGCTACCAACTGGGCCACTGTACTGTCCAAATTCAGCTGAATTCAGTTTAATTTTATGGCACCAATTCACAACACATTACATCTTAGGGCACTTTACAAATTCAAATCATACAGACAGACCGGCTAAAACGTTTTCTATCTAAGGATGTTCCCACCGGGGTTTAAAGAAATTTATTGGATACGAGTCAGATTCAGAACCACATATGGAAGTGGCTCATATCTGATGTCAAAATCAGACATGGGCCAGATTTGCCTAAACCTGCCTGCAAGCTAAATTCTCGTGGTATTTGTATGTTCACAAACACACAAGGATCCATCTGGTCCCGCTCCTGCCTCAACCATTCACAGGACCGATCCCAATATGGGTTGGGCCAATTACGTTACAGGATTATAGTTTAAGGCGGGACGTGCCAGCTGTGACGAAAGCAAGAGTTTAGTCCATAGTTGAACCAACATAAACATGGCCGGCCAGGAGGATGCACGCATAGCTGCTGCTATCGCATCTGTTTTGTCAGAATCCATGATTGTCACGCGTGTCACTATCTAAATACGAGTGCCTTGAACAGCGTAACTTGTGGTGGTTTCTCATGGTGCCTGCTACGTACGACATTTTCGTCTGATACCATGATTGGCTCAAACCAACCTTTGCTAGGCGGGCACTAGCTGTGACTTTGCTATAGTTCTGATGAATGTCCCTCATGTCCCCGAACAGATTTGAGGGGAGCAGTCCCAGATTCATAATGTGCAGAACATAGAGAGCTACACATTATCAATCCGGCTTGCCAGGTTAAAATTTGCCTGTGCTTTGAGCCTTCTTCTTGAAGCAAAGACTGAGCCCTGACCTGGTAGGGGCAATCCACTTCTTTCTGTTTGAGGACCATGGCCTCAGACTTAGAGGGGCAGACTTTGATCCCAGCAGCTTCACGCTGGGCTTGAAATTGATTTGGTTCTCACTGAAGGTCATGGTGAGAAGACGCTAATAGAGCCACATGGTTTTCAAAAAGTAAATATGAAGGTTCCCAAAGCAGACCATCTCCCCTGCACTACCACGCCTTGAGGTTCTCCCCATGAAAACCAGCAGCAGACAAGGAGCAGCCCTGAAAGAGTCCAAGCCGCACTAACAATATGCCTCGCAAAATGTCTCAGTGGACATGGTTGTCGGCGTTCTCCAAATCCACAAAACACACCTGGGTTACCCTATTCCCAAGACACCCCTTAGGAACGTGCTGGTTCTCTGCTTTACGACCAGGACGAAAGCCACTCTGCTTCTCCTGGGTTCCTTTCAGTTGATCATGAGGTTAATAAACTCAGGTAAATTCTGGGAAAAAAACAATAATCTAAAAGTGACTTTGTCTGCTGAAGGCTGGGCAATTGCAACAAGCCTCACATGTAAACATTATAGGCTCTACGCTCTGTTGTATGTATGTTTTGAAGAACCAAGTAGTTCCTGCTTTGTGTTAACAGTCTGTTCACAACCTGCATGTCTGGCTGGCTGACAGCACTCGGTTGCCAAAGCACACAAGAAACCTCTACCATGTTTAAGACATTTTGTGTGGCAGCATTTTTGGCACCTAATAAAACAATAAGAAATGGTAACAGAGTGACAAACAAAATACAAAAAGCACTGTGAGGATAACACGGGACTAACCACAAAGAGCAAGCAATGTTAAATCTTCCTAACGGCACTACAATACATCAATAGCATTCGCTGTATGCTGCCTCGATCAAAATCTAAAAAAAAAATGATCAAACCAGAACAAGCCAGTTCTACACTAAACAGACATTGTTGGAAACAGTCTAATAAGAAAACAGAAACATATATATTATTGGTAAAAACAAAATTGAGGGCATTTTCAACACTGTTTTTGGCATCAAAACATCCTTACAATTGCCGTATATAAAGCACTTCGCTTTATAGACTAATCAAACCTGTACTAAATTATTGTACATTTATTACACTTAATCCAGTTTGGGATTTCTAAATTATGTGCACTGTCTATGTAAACAAACAAAAGAATCAACTTTTTCCCCCCAAAATGATTTCTCATAAAAATCATTTTGGGGGAAAAAAATCTTGTATTCTTGAACCCAGCATTGTGGGCTGGACATCTCATCAGACTGCAAACAATTGCAAATGTGTTCTACATCAGGCGGCATTGTCTCCTCTATGTCAATTCAATGAAAATTTGCCTGAGTGGGTGAGCAAGACGCACAACTCTATGTATAACTGCTGCAAAGGGAAGAGTTTAAAAATATTTTTTTTTCTCTTTTTTTTTTGCTAACAGCGACTGTGCGACACCCCCCAAACAAAAAAAAAAAAACAACAACAACATTGTGTTGACGAGTCAGAAACAGGAACTAAAGACAGTCACAGCTTAAACTAAAAACATGCAAAAGCAGCTGTTCTGTGTCCCACTAAGACGCCGCAAATATCCGCGGTGTGACTGCTGTTTTCTATTAAAGATCTTAGTTGGCAGAATACAAATGAGATGCTTAAACTAATATATTTCACACTTGGTCACAGTCCTCCACTCACTCTCACACATGCCAGCACGCACGTTAATAATGCATTTTGACCAAGCGCATCGGGGGAACGTATATTGAGTTACAATGCAAAGCGCTCAGCTCCAAACTTAATGTAATTCTTGAGTCTTTGTAGCCTCACGTTTGGCTCTGGGAGTGCACGTCCGCAAGACATAGAGGATGTCTTAGGGAAGGAGACAGGGGATCAGATTAGGGGATTGTGCACATCTGTCACCATGCGGCCCATCTTCAACACCATTCGATTAAAGCTAATGAAGACACTCCCTGCATGTGTCTGTGTATTTGTTAATTTGGAAGACTCGCTCTCAAGAGGAGGGGTAGCGAGAAGAAGGGGAAAGCGCGAGTGGAAACTGGCTCTTTGCTCTGACTCCAGCTGCTCAGGTATCATAAATCAGGGAAGGTTTCTGGGGATCGATTAAAAGCAGTATGACAAAGATTTGTAGTTGGGGTGCGGCTCGTGGCACAGGAGAAAGACCCAGATGACTGAATTATGAAAAGAAAAGTAAGGGTTTTATTTATAAACAACATGTGTGTGTGTGTGTGTATGTGTGTGTGTGCGTGCTCGTGTGGTTGTATGTGTGTGTGTGTGTGGGAGCGAGCAGCGAGTGGTACCAAAACAGCAAGGAGACGAAGTTGTAGAGTGCAAAAGAACAAGCAAGGGTATAGAGTCATAGAGGGAGAGGGAGCGATCTTTCTTCCATGCTGCTTCAGCCTTCCTTTCAAATTAGTACAACCCTGTCTCCTGAGAATGTGACATTTTCACGGAGCAAGCGAGGGAGAGATGGAGGTTCAGAGGAGGGTGGGAGGTGTGGAAGACAAATGCAGGAACCGCGGTGGGGGAGTGGTGGGGTTGCAGCAGAGAGAAGACTGCAGGTTCTTGGAGAGATGAGGAAGAAGAAGAAGAGTGATAGGAAGGCGGCTCCACAGAGGTGGTGGCAGGGTTCAGTGTTTCACTCGGTGGCGTTAGGGACGTATAGAGGAAATGATGAAAAGGAAGGGAATGTGTGTGTGTATGTGTGTGTGTGTGCATGGTTGGGTGGGGTAGTTATTAGTCCACCCTCCAGAGGCTACTAATGCACTGACCTTCATTAACTTGCATTAGTGTCGTTGCGTGGATGTGTGTGTGTGTGTGGATGTGTGAGCGCGGTGTAAAACTCGCTTTAGTTAACACTCATTAAGGAGTCTTTGTTTAAAGGCCAGCAAACTAATGAAGTCATTAAATAAGTGAGCAAAATCCTGATGCAAGGATGGAAACCAGAGACTGGAGGAGCGTTAAGGACAGAGGGGAAGAAACACTGGAGGAGTTGTGGGTGTACAACAATGAATAACAGACCTGACTAAAGAAAGATGTCGCAACGGCATGTCGGTGACAGCTGCCGTCGTCGGGCCATAGGGTAAGCGCTGATGAGAACACATCGTGATAGTCCTCCAAGGAACCCAAGTTCGCTTAAAGATACAGCAGAGAGACGCAACATCTAAATCACGCAGTGTTTTATCTCTGCTAGTGCTAGCAAGGGGGGAGGGTGCGGTATAATAACCTAATACAATGTTTTGTGCTTTGTACTGTTTAAAATGCTTTGTTCAGTTTCTTTCTAATGGCATTACTTAGTTCTGATCTTTTTGGTAATAATAACAATGTGTAAATGTAAATGTGTTTTACATCAGTTAACCAATCTCAAAGTGCTACAATTAAAAATGCAAAAAAAGTAGGATCAAATTAAAGGTATACTATGCAACCGGGGTTGATTTTCCAGCGAGGCTCCCCCCAGAGGGCGAAAGTAAAAGTGCACTGTCGTAAAGATGCTCAGCTGTTCGGGTTCCTCCGTCAAGCCAGGCGCGGTTGTTTTGAGCTTAGCAGACAGGCGAACGCAACGAAAAGTGGAAAAAACGGCAGTACAAACAATGACTAACACAGTGAAGGTATGAACATCAAGCTTCCCGCAGCGCTATCTTGGCGAGGCGGCCGCCCCGCCAAGCCGCTACCGCGGCCGCCGCCGCCTCGCGAGTTTTATTATTATTATTATTTTTATTTATTTTTTTATGTTGGCGAGACGCTACCGCCACCGCCTCGCCAAGCCGCAGCCGCCGCCGCCTCGCCGCGGCCGCCGCGGTAGTGTCTCGCCAACATAAAAAAAAAAAAAAAAAAAAAAAAAGATGATAATAATAATAATAATAATAAAACTCGATATGCTTGCATGTTTATTTGACGTTAACACGCGGTTCTTTGTTGTTGCTTTCGCGCCTGCATATAGTGAATGGCAGGGCAAAAACACATGGAGTTCTCGCCGTAAAGCGAGACTTCTGTGTGTGCGGGCCGTGAGCTCTTGCAATTGAAAGTGTGGTATTTCCCCCACAGACCCCCAGGGCGGCCGAGAAAACCTTTGTTCGACCTGAAATGACTCATTTAATCATCCAAAACGGTATGGAACACATTAATTAACTGAAAAATGTTGCATAGTATGCCTTTAAAGTGATAGGAGAAGGTGAGGTGGGAGTCAAACTGGGCACCAAGGCTTGTGACAGAAGAGGAGAGTGGCATGTCCTGACCAGAGAAAGTGATGATAGTGGGGCTGATGAGGAATGTCAATTAAACCTTCTTTAGTTCTGGAGCTGTTCAGTTGCAGGAAGTTATGGTTCATCCATACTTTTATCTCCTCCATGCAGAGTGTGAGTGTAGACAGTGATGACAGGGGTGATGTGAATGATGGAACAAGAGAAGGGCAGGAGTCCCTTTTCATGTATAGTTGAGAGTCATATGCGTAACAATGGTATTATACTCCATAGCGACTGATGACTTGATCGAGGGGATGTAGATGTTGAAGAAGGTGGGAGCAATGATGGATCCTTGAGGAACTTCACACTTGACTGTGTGAGTCCTGGATTTGGCCTTTCCAATGTATTCTGTCTGGTTGGTGACATAAGATATGCACCAGTTCAGAACAGTCTGACTAAGTCCAGTGATGTGACGGAGCCAGTCTAAAAGGATCCTGTGGTCATTGTTGTCAAAAGCTGCAAGAAGATCTAGGAGGGTGAGGGTGGGAAGGTGAACCGCTGTCTGCGACCATCATCGGGTCATTTGGGACTTTGACCAGTGCTGTTTTGGTGCTGTGTGCTGAATGGAACCCAGATAGGCACTTTTAAAGTAGTTGTTTAGTTTTAAGGTGGTCATGTAGGTGTGTAACTTAGGGAGAGGGGGTTCCCCTGGATCAATAGTTGGTCAACATCTCTGGATTGAGGCTGGGTTTTTTCATCAGTGGCTTTATTATAGCAGTTTTCAATGTGGATGGAACAGAGCCAACACAGAGGGACTGATTAATGATCATAGTGATAGGAGGAGCTCTGGTCGAGATACTTGTCTTAACTAAAGCAGAGGGGAAGAGGTCGAGAGCACATGAGGTTGTTTAGAATCTCCTACTTGGAGACAGGGAGGAAGGATAAGAGTGGTTCAGGAGTTTCAGACTGTAGGTCAGCACACTAAGCATGACGGCACTCTCTGTGTATCTGCCTGTCTGTCTGCCTGTCTGTCTGTCTGTCCACACCTAATCTAATCTCATCCAATCTCTCTGCAGACTTTGCTGGAGACCCAGAAGCAGTTGCGTTCCTATATCTCCAATTTCACTTTCAATCTGGGCTTTTCTGGAAAGTTCTACCATACAGGTGGGTTGTGTTTGTGCTTGCTGTGCCAGATTAATACATAAACTTAAACGCTCATTTATGTTTTCCATGGTTAACAATAGATTGCCTTTATGTTGACCTTGCTTGCAAGCTGAATTGTGCCGGTTCTGGTGTGTTCACAAACACATGAGACAAACACATCTTGTCCCGCTCCTGCCTCAACCATTTGGGAGCAAACCAAAAACAATTCGGGCCAATCACGTGGTAGTATTATGGTTTATGGCGGGACTTACAGCTGTGACAAAAGCAAGAGCCGCAGAGCCCACAGCCGGTAAACATAGCAGTGCAGGCGGACACACGTGTAGCTGCTGCTATCACATCTGTTAGTCAGAATCCACAATTTCTTCTTTTAAAGAACAGCAAAAAAATTATTTGACTAGCTTAACTTGTTGTGGTTTCTCATGACACCTGCTGCTTACAACATTTTAATTTGATACAGTGATTGGCTAAAACCAACCTTTGGTAGGCGGGGACTAGGTGTCACTTCACCCAATCAGCTCAGAAAGTTCAGCTGAATGTCCCTCCTTTCCCCGAATGGATTTGATGGAAGCAGGCCTAGATTGGTAATGTGCAGAACGTAGAGGGCTACACATTATCATGCCGGCTTGACAGGTTACCTTTATGTATAAACTACTAGAAACTACTAGGCTTTATGTATTTTGTAACATATCATTGTTTCAAGCTGAATATAATGTATGAGATATTGCAAGTTGCATTACATTCAATTAAAACATACATATTTTAGATGTTTTTATATTGTATTAATGTTTTAATAGATATTCTACATGTATTTCTCTTCAAACGCACATTACCTTGTATTATTCACATCCCTTGAACCTGCATACATCTAGCCCCATTACAGCCAAAAGTACAATATATTTCTGGTGGAAATTTGATAAGTGGCTTTTTTCAAGATGCTCAGATAAACATCTGAGTGGCATACTGGATCAATAACCCCTGTAATCATTAATGTTGACATCTTGTCCCAAATTCTCAGTTAGATTTGGCCATTTTACCGCAATTGTCACCACAGCATGAAGCTGCCACCATCATACTTCATTGTTTCTGCTGATTAAAGCATCCCCACAACATGATGTTGCCACAACCATGTTTCACACTTGGAATGGAGTCCTCAGTGCGGTTTATTTTTTAGTTTTCTCCCACAAACGTAGAGCAAAAAGCAACGTAACATGTTGACCAAAAAGTAAAATTTTCGTGTCATCTGAGCAGAGCACTTCGATCCGGGATTTTGATTTTGTCCCCTTGATGTCCTTTTGACACACTTTGAAACCATAATTCTTTCAGCTGTTATCTAATGCAATGTAGAAAAATGTATAGTGTATGAATACTTTTGCAAGGCACTGTTTAGCTGCTGTATAATTTATCCACCATGCATCATTCGATAACACATAAATCGTCCCTTTGTAAAAACATATGGATTTTTTGAGGTATATAAGACACAACTATGAACACCTATATTGTACTTCATAAAGCCATCACAACTTTGCCTTTTCAGCTATTTTTATGGAATCCATCATTATTTAGACATTTTTTGAAAAACTAATTATATATTTGCTCTTATTGTAGATTTACAAAGTAGTATTTATGCAATCACGCTTATGAGGTCATAGCATAAAGTGGTGCACCCGCTGCTGCACGGTGACACAAAGAATAAAATTTTGTATTTATCTACACGTCTAGATCTGCAGCAAGGGAAATAATGAAGGGAATGCACTAGAAGAGAAAAAAGAAAAGTGAAATTAGATTTAATTAAGGTTAACGGAACTCTGGCACACAAAAGAACAGCATAGCATCAATTTATCATTATTTATGTATCATAATACCATCTAAAGACTGATAATTATCTGTCCTTACTCAGCAAGAAGTTGCATTGCTTAGAATTTCCCAAATGTATTTGTTTTGGGACATGTTTCATTCTGTGTCCTTCTGTCCTTGAGAATGTGTGTGTGTTTTTTATCTGTGCAGGCACGGTGGAGGAGGATGAAGGAGATGATCTACTACTGAAGTATGTAGATGAGTTCTGG
Organism: Fundulus heteroclitus; assembly: GCF_011125445.2. NCBI lineage: Eukaryota > Metazoa > Chordata > Actinopteri > Cyprinodontiformes > Fundulidae > Fundulus > Fundulus heteroclitus. Next base: position 14,691,519 of record NC_046365.1, read on the forward strand.
TGGTTCCCCCACATGTGGAGCCACATGCAGCCTCACCTCTTCCACAATGAGTCCTCTCTGTTGGAGCAGATGGTCCTCAACAAGGAGTTTGCTCTGGTGAGATGGATGCACACGCACATACGCATATGTCTTGCTGATGTCTGGTTTGTGGTTGTGTCTTTTTAAAGATACTTTTACTCATGATTGTGTTTTGTTTTTGTTTTATTTTGGCAAAGGACATCTATTACTTTTATTTATTTTATTTTTTTTCTCAGTAGATTAGTGAGCGTGTCTTCAAGTCAAAGTGCTGGATCTGTTGTAAGCAAAGCAAGCAGATTTTGATAAGAAAATGTAATTTGTTTGGTTTCTTATGTTAAACATAAAATACATATAAAATAAAATAAAAGTAATAAGTACTGTGTTCTTTAAAAGTCTTTTTTCCCCTCAGAAAATGTTTTATTCTATATTACAGGACCCAAGTAAAATGTTCTGTGCCTTGCATTAGTGTAGGAAATTATTATGGTATATTCTTAATGGTACACTCTTATAAAGAGTATACCATTGTCACAGAGTGCTAATTATAAAAAATGGCCAAGGTCAGAACCTTTAAATGTGCTGCAAGTCCATTACTTATTAATTATGGTCTCTTTAAAGCATATATTATAATTGCATGCAAATGAAAGAAGAAAACGTGTCATTTACATTTTAATCAGTTATTCAATCAAAATATAAGCTTTTTATTTAAGCAAGTTCTTCCTAAGTTTCCTTTGCAGTACCTTATATGAAACTGGTATTTCTCTATTGTTCAACTTCACAGTGAGTAGATTAATTAAATTCCTTTAATTAACCTTGTTAGTTTGACTGATATAACAGATCTCTCACCAAGAGCTGACCGAGATAGCAGCAACACATTTTAATTAGAAAACTCACACAGCACAATAGTAAACATGTAAAAAAACATGGCTAAACATGCCAAAAGGACTTGCACACCAGGGGTTTTCATTAGGGCTTTAGCCTATTAAGACCCGATAATTTTAGTCCTTACATAGGCTTTTAGACACCTTCAAATAAAAATAAATAAATAAAAATAATAGTTCCTCTTCAAACCTATATGTTTGATCGGTTTTAAACCTCATTTACAGATCTTACAGGCGAAAGAAAAAGTGTTTGTAGAGAAACTGATCATTTTTTAGGTATCAAAAGCCTATATTTAGACAAAAACTTAAAATTAGACAAAAATGTTATTAATTTAACGATATGATTCGCAGATATAATCAGAATCAGCTTTATATGCCAGGTCTGTGTGCACATGTGAGGAATTTGATTCTGGATGTAGGGCAGATTAAAGATTGCTCTAGGTATCATATGCTGAAAAGGCAAAAAAGGTGTCTTCTCACCGTTGGATCCACTTTTTATGTTTTACGAAACTGTTAATTTTCTTCTTTCGATACCAAAAGTTATTAAAAAAAAGTAGATTTACCCATAATGGCTTTGAATACAAATATGTACTACAGCCTGGGGCAGCAAGTATATAGGGATGGACCAGTTTATGATTGTATAGTGCTGAAATGGATGACAGAGAAAAAAAACATTTAGTTTAGAACCTTGGAGCCATGGGATTTACACTTTCCAACATGCAAAGAAAACAAGCAAGATAAATTCATACACTGCATATCTTCATAGTCAGGAACAGGGAAAAAAGTTTTCCGTTTCACATGGTAAGAAAACGGAAAACTTGTTTCTGTAATAAACAGTTGGTGATACCCAAAAGTCTTGAAGCAGTCAGTGAAACGTTATCTAACCTGAAAATAGATGCATCCTTTAATTCCTCATCTCTGCTTTACTTAGCTTTACCATATCAGTAGATGTTTGAGTAAAGATCATTTTTACGACCCTATTGAACTGTGCTCTCACACACGCAGGATCGCTTAAAGCATTCACTCATGCTACGTGAAGTGTGATTACTATACTCTGTTGTGTGCGCACATGCACGTACACACACACACACACACACACACACACACATTCACATTTCCTCTGACCGCTGATGCTTAGCTTTGACAGTGTGTGTAGGTGTACGTCGGAGCAAAGGACAACACCATCAGTCTTCCGGATGCAGCCTGCAAGCTCAAACACATAAACATTCTCCCACATACTGTACTTTTTCTAATTTCCAACCCGAAGGCCAATACTATAACAAACTCAAAACAACACGTACTATGTGCTTCCCCTACAAGGTCACACTGACGGGGCCTTGTGTGTTTATGTGATGCCGAGTCTTATGTCTGTGGGCTGTAAGTGTACCATGATTTTATGGGTTCATTTATATAACCTTCATGTGCGACTCTTTGCATGACCCCGCCACCTCCTCCCACCTACCCACAGGAGCACAACATCCCGGTTGACATGGGCTACGCCGTGGCCCCTCACCACTCCGGCGTCTACCCGGTGCACCTGCAGCTTTACGAGGCGTGGCGGCGCGTGTGGAACATCCGAGTCACGAGCACCGAGGAGTACCCTCACCTCAAACCCGCCCGCTACCGCAAGGGCTTCATCCACAACAACATAATGGTGAGGCTGAGCAGAATGACTGTTAATCATGATAGCTGATAAACGATTCTCAGTCTTCAAGGGCGCATTCACCTGCAATGTAGAAATATGCTCATCTACGCAATCAAATACATTTATGAAGGCGCTTTGTTCGGTTCAAACATTTCTGAACAGCTCTAAATAAAAGAAAATGCAGCATGCTGCCGCAGAGAACAGCATTGGGATCACTTTAAAGCATATTTAACATATTTAGGACTATTTATTATCGCCCTCCTCTCCTTTTTTACCTGCTTTGTTCATCCGTCGTAAGACTGGAAGTAGTATTCATTACGCCTGTTGTGTGCACAGTCATGTTTTATAAAACATGAGGCACCATGCAAGCAAAACACACATTTTACGGCTGAGTGAGGTGTGTGTGTGAAACTTATCGGGAATTAATTATGCTGTGTCTTGCAGAAGGATTCATACCCTTATAACTTTTTGTTTTACATTTTCTCACATTACAGACACACACTTCAGTGGCTTATAGTTTATGGTTTATTGGCGTTATTATGTCATAAAAGGACATTTCAAAGTGAAAAGAACATTATTTTTTAGAAATAAAAATCCCCCTCCTGAGTCAATTCTTTGAAGAGAATCGTTTCAAGGAAATATCAGCTGTCATTTGGGTTATGTCTATAATCAAGAGACATTTCTTTTGGCCATACATCTTCACGAGATAGCTCAAGCTCACTCAGAACGAACAGAGAACAACTATATAAACAGCAATCTTCACAATTTACTACAGATTTCCAATTGGAGTTAGTATTGAACTTTGACTGGGCCATTTAGAAATATGAATGCATTAAATTAAGCCATTCCATTTTTTTTATCTGACTACATGTTTAATGTCATTGTCCTGCTAGGCTGATAAAGATGTCCTATTGTGAAAAATGCACGTTTTTTCACAATAGGACACACACTAGAAAACACACCCAGCAGCAATAAATGTTTTGATGGTGTCAGGAAAACGAGCTGTTTCAAAAACCTTCCGATTGTTACTTTATAATCAGCGAGCGCTTCCCCTCACCTAGCACCCCAAGGTAAGGAGCTTGAAAGGAGCAATAGTGCAAAATATGTTTTGTATAGAACATAGACCTATCCTAAATGTTAAAAAGGAAGCATAACAGGTCACCTTTAACGTCTGATTCACTCTCAAGTCTGTTACAGCCAATCTGAGGGCAAGTTTTTCTAAATGTTTCAAAAGTTTTAATTTCCCGGAAGCCTTTCATCTACCAAGTTTTTTTTTTTTGGTCCATTTCACTGTAGTCAGGGGAGACAAACCAGGGTCCAAGGCAATAGTAGCCTCCAGAATATGGTGTGAAATATGATTATTACAGGATTAATCTTAGATTGTTTCATAGCAGTTAGGGCTTAAAAGCCACGGTCCGCCACTCCAAATTGTGTGAAATGTGTTGGTAGAATGGATTTTAAATGAAGGGAAAAGGGAGAGCTCCAATCATCATTACAGTCGGCTATCTAAATATAAGTTTTAGGAGAATTTACTTGCAATCAATCTCTGTAACCGAATTAACATAATTTCTGACTCTTGCGAAGCTTGTTATATTGCAGATTTTAATAATTAGAGCCGGCAAGATGTGTCGCATATTAAAAGTACCCATTCACACACAAATGTGAATCTGTAAATGATCAACAGCCCTGGACAGCTGTGACTGCTTTAATCTGGATCTCAGGACATAAATGGCGAAAAATATTTTAACGTACCATTACAGCTCTCTGTCTTTCATGGGAACATTTCTCTCGCTACCCGAAAGCTTGTGGTTCCTTCAACTCAATACTTCTGCTAAAAGTGGCTTTTTTTTTATCAATATAATTCAAAGCAAACTGTATTGCAATAGCCTTCTGACCACTTTTGTGTGATTTGGTCCTGGTTCCTGCAGTGGAAACACAGGAAGGATGACAATGACCTCCAAAAAGCTGAAAGTTTGTCTCATCTGACCTTCCTTCCTTCCTTCCTTCCTTCCTTCCTTCCTTCCTTCCTTCCTTCCTTCCTTCCTTCCTTCCTTCCTTCCTTCCTTCCTTCCTTCCTTCCTTCCTTCCTTCCTTCCTTCAAACATTTGTTTTACAGTTTTAATATGACAAAGTATTGATAAGTTGAAGAAGTATGAAACCTTTGCGACAATTTATAGATCCATATCAAGCAGCTCCTTTTAAACTTGAAATGGTTACTTGTGTTAGGAGAAAGTGAGTGTCCAAGTCTAGGTTAACATTAGAAAGAAAATGTAGTAATAATATTGAAATAATGACTACTACTTTTTAAAAAAAAAAATGCCAATTAATTAAAGTAAGGTCTGTCCAGATAGCTTGTTGAGCTTTTTGTGGGTTTTTTTTGTGGTTTTTTTTTACAAGAGTGTTTACCTTCTGTCTTTCTGTTGAAAGAGGTGTTAAAAACGAAACGTAAATTGTGTGCTGATTGTTTCTCGCAGTTCCAAACAAAAAATCAATAATGCCGCACGTGGTGTACAACCTCTTTGTGTCTGTCTGTGTTTATGGTTATGGAGTTTTTGACCTTCTCTCACAAAAGCACACTTTGCTCGCTTAATTCAATATTTAATGGCTTCCCAATGCTCGGAGAAAGGGCAAATTCTTTTAGTGAGTTTGTGTATTTGAATATAGCAGGATGTGTGTCATAGACTAAATGCATATATGAACGTGACAGTTTTATGTTATTTTTAACTAATTATCAATCACCGTTTGAGACTGCATTAGAATAAAACTTTTCCCAGTCGTTTTCGAATAAGCACGTTTCGTTACCAGCGTGCCTGCTCCTTCCTCCTCCTCCCCCTTTTCATCCACCTGTCACTCAGGCTCTCAGTGAGTCTGCCAACTGTTTTTTTTTATTGACAAAAGAGCCAATCACATCTGACACTTTAATTATCAGCACATGTTTTTTTCGCCATATTTGGCTCTTGAACAAACAATATAAAGAGACGGCTATATCAATTTTCCAATCAGTCCGGCTTTTATTTCCTGATGTCTTGTCACGGGGTTATAAAAGAGCCTTTTAATCCTATCCTACATCTTTTCAGCATGATGACAAGCTCTCCGTTTGACAGGCTGTTAGGCTTTATTATACATTTTTAATCACGAGGTATTGAAAAGCATCAATGACTCATTGAATTCAATAAAATAACAACCTACTGAACATAGATGAATCGTTTAAGAGTTGGTATGATTCGCCTAAAAAATATAAACTAGAAATGAAACAGAATAAGAAATTCAACATAAAATAGCCTCATATTTGTATTAGTTTTATACAGATCATTGTCCTTTAAATGCTAATAATGTTACAATTCTTTTTTTTTTTTTTTTACCTGACCATGTGCAATGCAGGTTCTTTTAGCTAAGCTACAATGGAGGTAGCGATGGAGCTTGCTGCCTGTGTTCACATGTGTCTTGGCCTCATTTTCTGTTGGCTCACTGTTGAATGGGACCACTAGCAACACAAATCAAAAAAAAAAATTACATATATATATATATATATATATATATATATATATATATATATAATTAAATCTAAGACACCATCGGTTCTCTGCTTTTATACTAACTAGATAGGAAGTTATCAACCAAGCTTCTTACTTTGAGTAATTCAACAGGCTTAAAGAAACACTATTCACTGCAGGATAAAATGTCTTGAAAAAGCAGATCCAATCTCCAGTACACTGTTCAGGTGTTAAAAATGATAATGAAAGTGACATGATGATTTTTTTTGTTTAGAGAAGGCTAATATTCAGGTTTCATCTAAGTTGCTGCCTGCTGGTGGGCAGTGGGCTGGAACGAAGCCGTTAGCCGTTAGCCGTTAGCTTTGTTCCAAATGTCTCATTGTTTCACTTTCCTGCTCTATGTAGCCCCAGACAGTAATACTGAAACTTATTTTTACACTACTCCTTATATTCTCATTTGCTCCATAGGGGTCTAATCAGTGGTGGTGGGGTACAAAGCCGTGTCCCCCATTCACCTTTTGGCCCTTCCTGGTCAAGGACCTGCACCTGGTCATTGGCTGTTGATAAACTGGCCCTACACCCACAGTTGTCGCGCTGTCGGCCAGGATTAATTCATGTAACTCTTCCTCCTCCTGTATATATGTCTGCCTTACCGGGCAGTTTTTTATACACATACAAATTCACTCATTGACCTGGTAACTTTTAACGTAAAAGAAAAATGTTTTATCCTTCTTCTTCTTTTACTATCTGGCAATCTTCAGACTAACCCAGACCCCTCTCTGAAGAACCTTGATCATTTCAAAGCCAGGTCAGGCCTGGGCATCTTATATGTAAATGTCCGGAGCCTTCTTCCTAAAATGGCTCAAGTAAAAAATGTTGGTACAGACAACTGATTCTGATATCTGTTATCCTACATGGCCTAAGCTCATGATATTGCTATCAACGGGTACAATAGTTTCCACTGTGATGGTCCTGAGAAAAGTGCTAGTGTATCCAGCTATATAAAAAAACAAGTTTCATGTGACTCTCCTCTTCTTTGTTAGCAAACAGTTTTACATTTTTAGCACTGAAGCTTTAATTTTGGCAGAGACAGTCCCTTACAGTCATGGGCTTTTATAGGCCTCCCTCAGTCTACAGTGAGGCTCTAAATGACTTTTGTGTACTCAGGGTTAACCTCTGGTCTGTTTGTGTTAGTGGGGGGCTTTAAAACCCAACTGGTTGTCATCAGCCTCAGACAGCCTAAAATCTACCTGACTCGCTGAATCTAAATCGATTAATAGTCACCGGTTATAAGTATTGATTACTGATGCTGAGCTTTCTTGTAAAATTAATTTTAAACATTTGATCTCCAAATTAAGGGTGAAGCTCGATTTCTGTTACAGAAACAAGTCATGTTTCTCATCTGATTACAGACCCTCTTCTGCTTGCACTTGAATATAGTGATGTTGTGTATATGTGTGCTTCAACAAGTTGCCCACGGTCCTTGACTCCTGAGTACCACTTTGCTGTCGGATTTATCCCTGGTTGTAGCTGCTTCACGCACCACTACGAACAGTAGGCCGGTGCTGGCACGCCTTTCTTGAATGTAAAACAATATACACCCTGCAGGAATTCTGGATTACAAAGCTCTTAATAGTTTGGCTTCTACTTATTTTTACACTTTCTTTCAGAGAAGTGAAAGACATTATGCTTTACGATCAAGTGACCTTTTGTATTGCTCTGCACCTTGTGTTCGAACTAAAACGGGAAGGACAGCTTTCAGTTTTTCTGCCCCCTCTGCTTGGAACGCTCTCCAATCTGAACTGGAACGGTCAGAACTGGTTTTACTGAAAGCCTTCTGCTTGATCTTAAAAGTATATAGCCACGTTATATACTCTTCATATAAAAAAAAAGAACAAAAAACGTTTGATCATAGTAAGATAAAGGTATCTACACCAAGCCTCCATCTTGATAGTGCTTTGATAGATCTTTTTGAGGCTGGATAGAATCCAGAGCTAGGCGCGATGAACAGATATAAACAGTCATGGCGTCGTCTACCGACAGTATAGCAGTAGACATATCATAATACCAGTTCGCTTAAATAATAAATAACTTGTAAATAATGCCAGACCGAGCCTAACACGCTGTAATGCCTTGCAGTAAAGCTGCAGCTCTGCGTGATCGAAGACCAACTGTTATTAATTAAAGACACCGATCTGCAGCATCTACTGTATTCCCAGCGACATTCAAGTCTTTTTTGTTTTAAAAACAAGATTGCCTTAATAAGAGTGACAGCCGTGGCACTTTCATGCCATGAATGTCCCTGTTTTTCGCAGCTGGAAATATTTCCAAACAGACAAATTTTGTCTTTCATCTAAGTAAGGGAAAAGTGTAGAGACCTTTTGTCAGCCGACTAATGCAACTGAACTGAGCCCTTAAATTGTTTTTCTGCCATCCTACTAAAAGAAGTTTAAACCAATGGCATGGTAAGACAGAAGACTTTTGGTGGTTTTAGGAAGTAACCTTTTACAACCTGGTATTGCTTGAGACCGGTCGCAACCAGTGTGTCTCTTGGAAGCGCACACTTTGGTGGCATCTTTCAAAATGTGTCGGGCGCAGGCAGGTGTGGAGCCGGTGTCACATTACAGAGGGGGCAGGTACTTGAAGTGTGGTACCTTTAAAGCTTTTTGCCTATTTCACTTGTTTTCGGATCTCGTTTCTTATTTATATAGTTTGTGTACGCACAAAATGGGGCCCGAAACATGCGTATGTCACTTTCCACGTAAAAGTTGGGACCTATAAAAATAAATGAAAAAATAGAGACGGGGAAATTGGCAACGCAGATGGTAAAGTGGTGAATCGCAGTCAAACTGCCTCGTGATTCCTTTTAAACTTCAATTTCACTCCATATCAGACTTTAATCGTAGACTGACTTCATCATAAGCGTTCACAACTGCGGTATTAACCATGCTGGCACTGGTGACACATAACTATACAGAACGACCGTTCAAATAAAAAAAGTCCATAAGCCAGCTTAAATCTTAAAAGTCCACACACCATTTTATCGGGGTATTGTAACATCGCATCTCCCAATGATCACCAGGGTGACGTGATGAACAGATTATTGTGAAAAGGTGTGAGGCAATACTTTAACTGCTGTAAATGGCCAAATCCTCGTGCGTAATGCTGCACGGTGGATGCAATGGCATGGTTGGAAGACCTTGTGGGGGAGAATTAGAAGGAAACTTGGTTTTAGGGCTCAAATATTTCCTGGCCATTGATGATGACTGGCCAATATGCTGCTTTAGACTCCGAGCATTGCATTCTGCTATAACCTGCAGGGGAGACTGGCTTTACCTCCCTCTCAGGTGCTGAAAGGCCACTCTCCAAGCCCCAGGTGCACCTACGCTCACACCCATGCAGCTCTCAGCATCCATCAGCTTCCTAAAATGCGTAATGCAGTGATTATTATTTTTTTTGGTGGTGGTGGTGGTGGTCGTCGTGGAGAAATTGTAGATAAAACAGGTTTGCTCGTACAGCATGTGGTGTCCAGTCAGACGGCAAGCACAACACACCACACACAAGCGGATCATTCAGATGTCAGACGTCGGGAAATCTTGACAAACCTCTCAAGATTAAACGTGAGTTCAGAGTAAATAAACATGGACGACGAGGAAGAACAATGGTGATAGTTTGTAGACTAATTTTAACATAGAAAACATAACAAAAAGAAAAGGCGTTATTGGTTAAATCAGTGGAGACAGCGTGAACAGAGACTCTATGTCGGAAGATCGGGGCAAAATTGGGGCAAATTATCCTGCCATGTGAACCAGCCTTAGACCGAATTTTGAATTTTACTTTTTTTTCTTCGCCATCAGTCTGGCGGTGTGCAGCGTGGGCCTCTTCATAACCGTGGGCCCAGGGCAGCCGCACCCACTGCCACCCCCTTGCTATTTAACTTTTAGTCTTTAGGGGACTCAATATTAACAAATGTCACAGCTCATTTGTGGTTGTAGGTAGCGTGTCTGTTTTTTGCCACAGCCAACTACAGCCATGGAACATCACTATGTTACCTAACAACTGGTAAGCAAACCTTTAGCAAACAAGGTCTATTTATAAACAATCATTACCATACACAAAGTCTAACCAAGGAATATGTTTGAAAAATAAAGTATTGAACATATCAATGTCTCAGTAAATACATTTCTAATCAGAATGAAAGGAAATTCATCGCAGATATCAGTAACCCACATAAGCAAAGAAATCAAAACATATTATTCCAAATATAATGTTATGTGTAATTAAATAATAAGCACATCAAATAAGTGTTGAATATGCTTAATTAAATTGTTTTTGTGCTTTTAAAACAAGACTTTTTGGTAATGACAAGATCAAGACAGCTTTAAAGAGAAACCGCCACATTCAGAGCCTCAAGATTCTTAGAGCCTCTCCGATCCACTCTGTTCTTTAGTGAATTTCCACAGATTTTAAACTATTGGGAAATTTGTTAAAAAAACGACATAGGTGGATATCACCAGCATGTTGTTGATTATAGGCAACAGTACAGCAACTTAAAATCCGCTGCAGAGTACATGAAGTATGGAAAGAAAAGGGCCAAGAACACAGTCTAGAAGAACCACCCAAGTAAAAGTTGATCTTTCTAATGTGGTTTGATTCACATAAAAAAACTCAGTAAAGTACTAAGAAAACCATTTAAAAACACAAACATGTTGCTTTTTGAAATAAACTTACATTTGGAAAAAAAGTTGTACAAAAACTCGTGTGAGTGAGGGGAACTGTACACAATAATAAGAGTTTGTAAGGGCAAAAGGTTACGTGACACACTATGTCAAAAGGTAATCTACTGTCTGGAGAAAAATAACGATATAAATTAAAAAAAGTCAATGTGCTGTCCAGGCTTTTATCTCTGATTTTGATCACTCACAGCCTCTTGCCCTCTTGGAAGATAACTTTGAGCATCAACAGCACTCTACCCACTTTCCTCACCTTTCACATTTTTCACGCCCAATTTTCCCGGCCATTCCTACCCATTAATCTCTTTCTCCTCCCCTGCGCGCTCCATCTTTGTTTGCTCAGAGGAGGACAGGAAGTTGTCTTAAGGCGGTAAAATTGGTGTTTGTGCGTCTCTCTCAGCAGATTGAGAGCCACCCACTGGACCTACAGTATCAGAACAAATCAGACTGAGATATGGAGCTCTGATGTGTGTGTGTGTGCGTGCGTGCGTGTGTGTGTATGCACGCGCACGTATGTGTATTTCTTTTTAAAATGTACTATATCAATTTGAGCTATGGCTCTGTGGATAATTGGTTTGGTGAAATAGTGCTGAGTGTCTGTGGCAATGGTGGCCTTCTCTCTTGTCCTTATCTCTCTCCCTCTCGCGCGCGTGTGTGTGTGTGTGTGTGTGTATGTATGTGTGTGTCTGTGTGTGAGTGAGTGAGTCAGAGAGAGAGAGAGAGAGAGAGAGAGAGAGAGAGAGAGAGAGAGAGAGCACGTTTTATGGATAAACCAATATCTGCGCTTCCAGCCTTTACTCTATTTCACATGGAGAAGTGGTCCGCGAGGAGTTTGCTATAAAGATGTTTGTCTCTCTTCTGTTTGTCGCTTCTTCTTTCCTTTATTAATTAACTAATAAAAAGGCTTTTAATTCACACGCTGCCAAATGCTTCTAACCAGCACCCCATTACTTCTTCATAGTTGTTTAGGTGTCCTTGTGTTTTTAGGCGTTTTATGGCATTGCTTACAACAACATACTTTAGAACTGTTTCCTTTTGCGGGAAGACCCCACCTAGCATTCCATCTACGAATGCTTTACTAGTGATCTAAATTATTCACGTGTGTGATAATGTCAAAAATGGATGAAATTTGCTGTTGCGATAGGAGCGATCTTTGATTCCCTTTTGACTGGTGGGGCAGAGCATGCAGCTCACGCAGGACATAGTGCTGTATTTGGATGTTTTTTTTTATTGCCTTGGGAGAAATCTGTTCCTTTCCTGAGACGGGATTAAAAGCAATTTGGTATCATCTCCTTTGGTAAACAGCAAGTCACCCAAATATCATAAAAGTGCAGCTAAGAAATGGATGAAACCAGTGCCACAGTATACCATTAAAGCTTTAAAAGGAGATTACTCTTGTGCTGTATTTTTTTATTTTTCTTTGTGGAGATTCAATGAAGCAATCTTCAGGATCCAGGGCTCAAGTCTCCTGAATGGATTACAATGTACTCTTTGTTATGTTTTTTTTTTTTTTTTTTTTTTTAAATGCACTTATGCAAATAATATCAATGGTCTAAATAGCTATTTTTAATTTTATTTATTTATTTGCTAAGTTTATTCAGTTTGGTATCTTGCCAAGAAGAATAAGATAAGTAACAGGGGTGCAATATCTCAATTATGCTAAATGTCCAGCCTCCTATAGAGTGGACCATGAATTTAAAAGGTATGTTCTGGTCTTTACCATTGTAAAACCATGAATCATCTAAGTTTTTAACTAAATTTCTCTTGATAGAACTGGACAAACTCTAGATGCATGTTGTTATTACCCTTAAACATTGTTTTAGTAAAATGTAACCTTACTATTTCTGACAAATTCTACACAGCTAAATTAATGGTTAAGTTGTTAGGTGCATCATAGTGTCCTTTGTTTAAAGTTAAATTTGATGAATGTAGTAAATCTGTATTTTTTATTTTTGCTGTGGAAGGTTTTTATTATTTTTCACAAGATATTGGTGTCACTATTGTACATTTAACACTTACAGCACCCTAATAGTGGGTGATTAAATAAAGGGAGCTGGCTCACTGTTGAAATTACAAAATATATCCTATTTATTCAGAAATATTTTTATTTTTAACATTACAGTGTCATGAATCAGAGCAGAGGACCCAGAATTCAGCCAGGCCAGCAGAGGTTCAGTAAAATAATATTTATTAACAAAATCCAAAAACCAAAAAGGGCAGAGAAACAAACAGTCCAGTTGGGCAGACAAGGCAGGAACAGACAGAAACAGGGTGGCTCAGATCTCTGGGGACAAAGGATCAAAAATCCAAAATTAAACCAATAAACAGAAACTTGCAGCAGGAGACTCACCCATACTCAAACAGACGACCTGGCACTGATGTCTGGTCTCAACAGTTTATATGGAGGTGGAAGCAGGTGAAACCGGTGAGAAGTGATTGCAGCAGGGGTGGAGTTAGGCAGGTGTGCAGAATAAGTAATTAGACCAGACATCAGTGCTGAGGCTCAAAACAAGAACAGATAGACAAATATAAATAGCTGACAAGACAAGTGGACAGAAACAAACTACACACACACGATCTAATAAAGAACAAAACAACCCTGAAGTACAAACCTAAAACAGAAAATAAAGCTAAGACTAAAACTGATGACAAAACAGGATAAACTAACAGTAAACAAGAACCTAGACAAGACAAAACTCAAAGCAACCAGAGAACCTAAGGAAGGAGGGCAAAATACCTTAAACATAAACCAGAACGTGACAGAGCCCCTCCCTTAGGGCGGATTCCAGACGCCCTAAAACAAGACAGACTAGACCGGGTGGGTGGAGGGAGGTACTGGACGGAGGGCCAGAGTCAAAACAAAAACAACCCAAACCGGGCGAAAGTCGAAAAACAAAAAACAAAGAGTCTGATGGGCATCCTGAACGACGGCCCCGACGAGTCAGGTTCTCCGGCGGGCGTCCCGGACGACGGCCCCGGCGTGTCTGGTTCTCCGGCGGGCGTCCCGGACGACGGCCCCGGCGTGTCTGGTTCTCCGGCGGGCGTCCCGGACGAAGGCAGCGGAGCAGGACTTTCGGAGGCCTTCGGCGGAGCAGAGCCCTCGGAGGCCTTCGCCTGGAGAGGGAGAAAACAGACCCTGGCGCCGGACTAAAGGCTACAGGAGGCGCCAAATTACAGGCTGAGGGGGGCGCCTGGCTACAGGCGACTAAGGAGAGAGCCTGGCTAATGGCTACGGGCGGAGGCGCCTGGCTAATGGCTACGGGCGGCGGCGCCTGGCTAATGGCTACGGGCGGCGGCGCCTGGCTAATGGCTACGGGCGGCGGCGCCTGGCTAATGGCTACGGGCGGCGGCGCCTGGCTAATGGCTACGGGCAGGAGTGCTTTAAAGCTGCGAGGAGCTGGCACTGGAGACGGTGCCTTAAAGCTGCGAGGAGCTGGCACTGGAGACGGTGCCTTAAAGCTGCGAGGAGCTGGCACTGGAGACGGTGCCTTAAAGCTGCGAGGAGCTGGCACTGGAGACGGTGCCTTAAAGCTGCGAGGAGCTGGCACTGGAGACGGTGCCTTAAAGCTACGGGGAGCCGGCACTGGAGACGGTGCCTTAAAGCTACGGGGAGCTGGCACTGGAGACGGTGCCTTAAAGCTACGGGGAGCTGGCACTGGAGACGGTGCCTTAAAGCTACGGGGAGCTGGCACTGGAGACGGTGCGCTAAAGCTACGTGGAGCTGGCACTGGAGACGGTGCGCTAAAGCTACGTGGAGCTGGCACTGGAGACGGTGCGCTAAAGCTACGTGGAGCTGGCACTGGAGACGGTGCGCTAAAGCTACGTGGAGCTGGCACTGGAGACGGTGCGCTAAAGCTACGTGGAGCTGGCACTGGAGACGGTGCGCTAAAGCTACGTGGAGCTGGCACTGGAGGCGGTGCCTTAAAGCTGCGGGGAGCAGGCACCGGAGGCTGAGTCTTTGAGTTGCTGGGAGCCGGCACTGGAGGCTGTGCTTTAAAGCTGCGGTGAGCCGGCACTGGAGCTGAAATCGAGGGCGAGTCTGAAGAAGAAAATAATATCTATTAACAAAATCCAAAAACCAAAAAGGGCAGAGAAACAAACAGTCCAGTTGGGCAGACAAGGCAGGAACAGACAGAAACAGGGTGGCTCAGATCTCTGGGGACAAAGGATCAAAAATCCAAAATTAAACCAATAAACAGAAACTTGCAGCAGGAGACTCACCCATACTCAAACAGACGACCTGGCACTGATGTCTGGTCTCAACAGTTTATATGGAGGTGGAAGCAGGTGAAACCGGTGAGAAGTGATTGCAGCAGGGGTGGAGTTAGGCAGGTGTGCAGAATAAGTAATTAGACCAGACATCAGTGCTGAGGCTCAAAACAAGAACAGATAGACAAATATAAATAGCTGACAAGACAAGTGGACAGAAACAAACTACACACACACGATCTAATAAAGAACAAAACAACCCTGAAGTACAAACCTAAAACAGAAAATAAAGCTAAGACTAAAACTGATGACAAAACAGGATAAACTAACAGTAAACAAGAACCTAGACAAGACAAAACTCAAAGCAACCAGAGAACCTAAGGAAGGAGGGCAAAATACCTTAAACATAAACCAGAACGTGACATACAGATGACCACTGTTGGTCATAAATTGCATCTCCATACTTGCAGAAATTTCCCTTCCATTTACAGGGAATCCGTTTCTGTTTTATAACACGTTTTTTTCATTTAACTTCTTTTTGGGCCTTATTTTATCCTCACTAATGTTAGCATTCTCCTTTGATCTTGAATCACCACTGCTGCCACCTACTGTTTTTATCAAGGCAAAATTACCAACTCAAGGATTTGAGCCTGTATAGATCTCTCATTGCATTTAATACATATAGTATAAATACATGAATGCCTAGGACC
The DNA here is from genome assembly GCF_011125445.2 of Fundulus heteroclitus. NCBI lineage: Eukaryota > Metazoa > Chordata > Actinopteri > Cyprinodontiformes > Fundulidae > Fundulus > Fundulus heteroclitus. The sequence goes on from NC_046365.1 coordinate 14,707,206, forward strand.
TTCATGCATACAATATACTGCATGTTCTCACGATGATCATAAAACGGTTTCATTTTTGCAGCCTTCTTTTCATAGTGACATGATAATTGATGTTATCACAATACCATTTTTTAAACTCTTGTTTTACTTTTTTAATGACCAAATCTGACCCTTTTAAGACATGACAGATGCTACAGCTATTGCTTTATTTTAGCCTTGGCAAGGTTTGAATACCACCAGAACTGAGACGGATGAAATGTTTATGTTTTAACGTCAAAGAGTGGTTGAAGTGGCAGATTAAAGCGACAAGCCTTCATTGATCACTTGATAGATGATGTTCATGACAGCATTATACTGCAAAAGCTGCAGAGATTACAAAGTCAACACCGGGCCTTTTTTTTTTTACTCACATTTTGCAAGCAGGAATGCATATTGTACTTTATCCCCGCTGAAGTCAAAAGCCAGGTGTTGTTAGGTGTTAGACGCCTTCTTGTCCAAAGTCAATGGGGCTCTTTGCAGCTCTTTTGTCACAACAGGCATGTCGGCAGGCCATTATGGGCAAAGCAAAGGTAGAGCTAATAACAGCGAATAATGGCTTCTTCTGTTTAAGTGGGTGCAAGTCCACATGCTTTCAGCCAAGATCCTGAAACTGCAACACCTAAATGAAAGTGAGCCATTGTTAATTACACCATTGCCTTATGCTGCAACAAACAACCTAGTAGAAATGTCCCTAACCAGCCCTGCTGTCTTTTACATTACAAAATAACTATTAATTCAAGGGGAACCACATTGATTTGTGTCTCATCTAATTCTTTCGCCCTTACATAAGCCATCTGATGCTATTATCGTTAATATTTTTACTTTATATTTTTTTATTTAGCTAAAGATTCCCACACAACAAGCGGTTTGAGTCGTGAATTATTTCATGATGTTGATTTTTCTTTTTCTTTGTCACAGTAAAGGGGAGCTCTTTGAAACATAAGGGTGTTTTTTTATAGTTCCCTTGGACTACTGATGTAAACGTGAACACCAGTGTAGAGTAAGCATAAAGAGTCTAGTGGTTCTCAAGGGGGTCATAAGAATAGCATAACGAGGACTAATAAAACCGCATGATGTCACTTAGGAAATGTTGAGTTTGAAAATGAGAATCTGGTAGCATCATGTACATATAGTGCTATGTGACCTTTGCAGTTATTTCCTTTTCTGCTGCTTAATACTATAGGAAATTAGGACTGAATTAGCTGACATCTAATTGATGATCTTGCTTGCCAATTTATCTATACTTACCAGTATAGATAAAATGGCCTAACCTAAACCTAATTGACACCTTAAAGCTAAACATAATCCCTAGCCCAGAAAAAAAGCGAGGACCAAAAAAAAGGTCCTTAATTTACATCAAAGTCCTCACTTTACTATTAAAATTAGGAAAAATTATCTCGCTCAGCTGGAAATACAAGAACACACACCGGCATCATTATATATAAAATCATTGTGTATTTTTATATAAACATCCACATCGTATAATGTCACAGTGAACTTTTGTATTAGAGAGGCAAAAGCGGTCAGAACCACTGGGATTTTAAGTTTATGAAATCTATGGAATTTTGACAGGAAAGATGCATCGTAACCCTGGATGTTCTTGTTTCATGCGGGTCAGCGCTAACTCTGAGCGCTTTCGAGCAGACCACATTCTGCGCATCATTTCTTGGTCAGCAGCTTAGGTCATTGCCTCCTCATGACTTGGTCTTATTGTTTTGTTTTTTTTTTCTCTCATAACAAACTATTTTCTTACATACAGCCATCGAAGACTGTCTTCATCTCCTCCGAAAACAAATGACAACGGATAAACACTTTTTCGGACCATTGCGAAGAGTGCGTGCTGCCACTTTTTGGTTTTTGAAGCTGTGTCCGTTCACTGAATTTTGTACCTGTTAACTGTACTTTAGTTGAGTCCTTCTTAATTTATTTATCTTCATTTTGAAGATGTGAAAAGCTTTAATAGCTCCTTTGCCTGCATGTCTCTGTGTGTGTGTGTGTGTCAAGGTGCTGCCTCGTCAGACGTGTGGCTTGTTTACTCACACCATCTACTATAAGGAGTATCCTGGTGGACCTAAGGAACTGGACAAAAGCATCCATGGGGGAGAGCTGTTTCTTACGGTGCTACTCAACCCTGTGAGTCAGCGAAAGCTTGCACGCAGCCAAACACAAGCATTTACACAGACTGATAACATTTTTATTTTTTATTTTTTGATTTATTGGCCTCAGAGAAGAACCACCAGGCTTTACTGCTTTAACTCTAACTGCAATTTCCACCGGTTGTGATCAGACTCACTTCTTGGCATCATTTGTCTGTCTGTCTCTTCTCCTGTCATGGGCAGCTTCTCACTTTTGAATCTGTGTTCATCTCTCCACTTTAAATTAGGTCTCGCCACAGGGGGGTTGCTGTCACATACATCCGTACACATACACACACACACACACAGGTTTTCCACCTCTCACTTACCCCTGCTGTGTATGTCAGCTCAACTTGACTCTGCTTTGAATTAAGGAACAGAATTAGGTTTTGGGTGGGAGTGGGGGAAAAAAAAAAAAAAAAGAAGAAGAAGAAAAAGAAACATTCGCACGCGCACGCTTGCAAGGGCTCGCTCGCTCGCGCGCACGGTTCAAGGCGCGCGTGGATATTCAAAGAAAGTGTCCCCCTAAACATTATCCCTCACCGTCTCTGTTTCTCTCTGCCTTGAACCACACATGCACAAACACACACACACACACAAAGTTGCTCATAGAGCGGCAGTAAGCTGTATTGAAGTGTCAGGTAAGGGAGTGCTGAACCAGAGGAGCTGTCAGAACTCTGCCGACATCATAAAGTCAAGTGCAGCTTCCTACAATACCCAAGTCTGGCTCTTTCTTCTATCTCTGCACCAATTTGTCTCTGTCTGTCCTTCTTTTTGTTTCCCAGCTCTTTTTCCCCTTTGTTTCTTTTTCTGTCACATTTTTATCATGCTTTCTCCTTTATTTGTGTCTCATTATTTTCCTCACTTCCTCAGGTTTTCTCTCTTTCTTGCATTTTTTTTTAAAGTTTTTATTTACTAAGTAGTCTTTCTTTTATTTTGTTCTTTTCTCTCTCCCCTCTCTCTCCCTCCTTTTTCTTCGTATGAGAAGAAGGTCTTGCCTGTTTAAAAAAAAGATCCTAATAGATATTGGCAGAAAAATACTTGAGGTTTCCTTTCACGCTTACTAGTTGAAGAAAAGAGAAATTACTTTTTATCCAGCTCTAAAGAATTCCCTAATTGCTTTGTATTGTGTAGCTCTCTCTTTGGACAAAGGATCTCTTGCACACAAAGGGGTGTTACATCTCCCCGACTGGCAATAACAGTTTTCTAATGATACATTAAAAGTAATGTTGCCCGTGCTTGCAAGGTGAAAAAAAAAAACTTAAAGGAGGGTAATTTATGTTTTTCTTGTCAGCGAAAGCTTGGATAGGGAGGCTAGTTGTTATGTATTGTTAAGGTAAGTGAGGCCAGTTGTAGGGATACTAAACTTTTAGCAATTATGTCACCTTATTCTCTTCAGCCTGGAAGTGTGAGCCAAAGTTCGAATGCATGTTGAAAGTAACAGAAGAATATTGACATGGAAGTGGCCATGGGTGTTATTTGGATGGGTGATCAAATGGGTGATCAAATACTTTTGGCAATATACTGTGTGTGTGTATATTAGCGATGGAGTCAATACTGGTTCTTCCAAGACCAAGACAAAGAGTGGGCCCACCAAGACCATCACTGAATCTTTAGAAATAGACTTATATTTTGGGACACTGTTTTTAAAGATAGTTTACAGCACAAAATGCAGAATTAAATAAAAGATTCATTGCTCAACTAAAACTGCTTCTAGGTATCAAATGAGCATCATAATAAACATATAAGGATATTTGTAAACTGGTGCAACATTTGCGATGAGGGTCAGGGGGGAGTTTTCCAGATGTTTTATTGTTTGTAATTTGCAGATCTACTCTAGGGTACAGTAGAGTACAGTAGAACTCTTCTCTGTAAAACCTCAGAGCTGATTCAGATGTAAACTTGGTAGTTGCTATTCTTTTGTACTCACTGCTTTTTAATGCACCACGCGAGTTAAGTTATGGTTTCATTTATTTTTGTAAAGTTTTTATTTTTTATGTTTTTAACATATTATTGTCGTAATGTGTCACTTTTGTTTGCAGCACTTTAGCCAACAGAAGTTGTTTTCAAAAGTGCTGTAATTAAGTTAAATTTTATTACAAAACGATCATCTTTCACATCTGGGAAAGGCAACAGGATAGCCTACTTGAGGGTCATTCACAATTTTCAGAATTGTAATGCATCAAACCCTGTCTACTATGTAGAAAACATACCAAAAAATAAATAAAAAGTATATAAAATATATGAATAACTTTTCTGTCACTATACCTCCCACAATCACATGCTGTGTTTTGTGACATCTATGGACTAGTTGTAAAACTTCCCATTGCATTGAACGCACCAATCACAAAGCAACCACTGTGTTTCGGAAGTCTCGTTTTCTGAGGGAACTTCAGCACTTAGCTAAGCAGTTTTTCAGAACAGTTATGTGTTGTTGAAACTGATCAAAATAACACGACACAGCTACTTTCATTCTGATTTTATGTGGGACCTTTTTGAACATGCGGGGATTGGTGGGGATGGCCTTCTTGCTTGTGCTGTGTCCGGAACAGCAGCTGTAAAAAACCGGCCAAAGCAACTTCACAGAACCAAAGGATTAGGCTGCTCCGAAATGGGCCGAAAAGGCTGAAAATTGTGAACAACCCCATCCGTTTTTATTTCTTTATTTTCCTCATCTATTGATTAAAACTTCCCCCCCAACGAACACAGGCTTAGAGTCGTCTTGATGTTTTGTTTTTTTTTTTGCTTGTTTTTATTTTTTCTTTACACAAGAACTTGAATCTACAGAGCTCAGAACAACATAACCTCAAAGTCGAGTGCTTCCAGTGCCTCTCAGCATTACAGATGTACACATAAACATTTAACTTACATGAGAAGCAGGCAGCATGAATCTATGTCGGGCTGCTGAGATGAATCCGACTTTCTGAGTTGGAGAGCCAGAGTCAGTTCTTAATGCATTCAGGTGTCATGATAAAGTGATCCCTGACCATATTTGTGTCCTCTGCATTGGGAGCACAAGAAGAGCGGATCCTGTTGACAGTGCTGCAATCAACGCACGTCTAACGCAGCTTTAATTGTTGGTTTTGCGGCCGATGTCGATTATCGCCTTATGTACGCGCAGTGTGGGGGACGGATCGGGATCGCTATGAATATGGGGGGACACGTAAATGGTAAATAAACTGAACTTATATAGCGCTTTTCCAGTCATGCTGACCACCCAAAGCACTGTACACTATAGCCACATTCACCTTGTCGCTCTCACTAACGCACACACATTTATACACCAAGACACAGCTCGGTAGGCAACTTGGGGTTAAGTGCCTTGCCCAAGGGGGCATTGACATGTGGCAAAGGGAAGCTGGAATCAAACCCACAACCTTCTGGTTGCCAGACAACTACTCAGCCCATCAAGCCACAGTCGCCCAATTCAAGCCACGTCCATTCTTTTCTTGTGATGTGCATTTGTGGTAGAGATAATATATATAATCTATATATTATATATATAGACAACTGCCATTTCAAGTCCAGTTGTGTGGGCTTGAAATTTGTTGCCTAGTTTTAAAAATGTTAGTGTGGTAGCATTAAAAATAATATTAAATATTGCATAAAAAATTGTAGGAAAAGTGGTGGTTGCTGTGACACTGGTACCTTTCTAAGATTATAAGAATATTAATAAGACTGCTTAGGATAGGATAGGATAATAAGTCAAGGCGCAACTAGTGCTTTATAAGATTGATAATGCCATCTCAACTCTAGCTTAAAAAAACTTGGGTGAAGGATTTACACTCGTGTTGCCTCTCTCACTTTTCTGATCTATTGTCCGTCTCCCTTAGGGCTGTAACAAATGACCCCAAGAGACACCTTTGTATCATCAATAAAACAACTAACGAACCAAAGAGTATTTCTTTCCCTAAATGAGAACTGTCTGCCCCGACTCAAACGCATGCACGGTGCACACGTACAGGCACAGTGATGATTCATGTTAGTGTCTTAGTGCAATGTTTCAATTTGCAGACACAAAGGCTTAATTAGTGTGCACACTTTGTGCCTAATCAATAGTGCTCTGTAGCTCGCTGCCTAAGTCCCCCTGGGTGTTTCCTTTTGTTTGATGATCTGCCCATCAGTAACATTGCCACTTCCTGTCGAAAGGCTCTAAATCACATTGGACATTTGGTGGCAGTTAGCCACCGACAGCAACCAAAGTGCGTGGATGCTTGTGCATATGCAAGCGCGTGCGACTGTGAAGATTTTCGTGCAGCGCTGTCACCGAGCTCGGCTGTTGCGTACAGTACACAGTACACTCGGCGATCGATTGGACTCTGCAAACAGCCAAAAGGGCACAAGTCATTCCCCGATAAATGGTCAGGAGGAGGGTGAGAGAGGAGAGGAGAGCCGGAGGAGACGGGGAGCAGGGGGGGAGAGAGGGGGGAGAGAGGCGGGGGGGAGCCGGGTGAGAAGGTGGCAGACAGATTGAGATTTAATTTTCAGGTCACGGCATCTTGTGTCACTTGAGAATCCAGACACATACAGGGAGGAAATGATGCACATATAGCCCCCAGACACACGCGCAGACAGAGATGCACAAACACACAATAGAGAATATTGTTGTGGACTGAAAGCACAGAGTGTGTGTGTGTTCTTGTACTTGGCAGCTGAGCGAGAGCATTTTTTGCTCATTTTACTAGTAAAGCGAGCCCTTTGATGTAAAGTGAGGACCGAAGAAAGACCCTCGCTGTTTTTTTCTGGGCTCGAGGTTGGGTTTAGGACTAAGGTGTCGATTAGGTTTTAGGTAAGGCTCAGGGTTAGGTATAAACCGGTAAAGGTTAGAGTTAAGCTATAGAAAGGCTTAAAGATGAATGGAAGTCTATGGAAGTCAAGGCACGGTCCTCACTACGTACATTAAACAAGGGTGCGTGTGTGTGCTTTGTAAACGTGTGTGTATAGTTGGCATAAGCAGAGCTTTAGACATATATCAGGCCTGACATTTAGTTCCGCTTAGCTCTACCACTGAGCTTATTAGCCAAAGACCAAATATCAGCACAATCTCCCCCTCTCCTGTGTTTTAAACCACTTCTCACCCTCAGCGTGCGTCACTGTTATTGTCACTGCTCAGGGTGTCTTCTGTTTTGCTCCCATGTTCTCCTCCTCCCCCTTGTCATCTTAGCAGTTGCCAACCTCTGCATGTTGACTTTGCTCACACATGTGGGAATCTTTCCACACCTCTTTTTGTCTCATTTTCACTTCTTCCCTCTCCGTTCTCTGGAGCCCCGCTGATCGCAACTGAAGGCTTTGGCAGCTCATCAACACATCCGAGCTCTCCCAAAAACAAAGATGCACACAATAATCTGCAATACAAAAACTGGGCAGACAACACGAAGTGACGGTAAAGCGGAGAAAAGCTGGCCCAACCGAAAGCGACGGCAACAGGCAGAAATGCGTGTCCTTAAAAATCATTTGAGGTTTTCACGCTCGGACGCTGGTCTGCCGGCGAGACAAAGAGACTGAGACGGACTGTGAGAGGGAAAGCGGGGGAAAAAAGTCACCGCGGGGTTTAGAGGATAGGGGGAAATGACCAAAAAATGAGACAGAATTGGGGAGTTGAGATAAGTAGTTGTCTTTTGAGTAGCAATAACAATTTAATCAGGATGAAATGTATGCAGAACTAAGTGGCCATTACTGGGGAAACCGGCTTCAGCTGCTGGAATGAACAGTGAGGTGACAGTGGCAGGCAGGAGGCAATCAGACATGCAAGAGTGCAAAAGTTACTCAACATGACAAAAAAAAACAAAAAAAAAAAAACCCGAATAGCTGCGAGAAATAAGCCAGTTTAAACAGTTGAGCTTCAGGATAAAAAAAAATAAATAGCATTCTTTCAACTGTCTTTTCTTGTGTTTGCATTTACCTGAAGGATGATTTGAAGACAATTACTCTCAGTTCATTACATCAAGCTATGTTCTACTTTCTAAGGCGATTTTAGGAGCTACTGTTTCACAAAGCAAACGCGTTTCCAACGTGCATTCCTGTTTTGCATCTGTGTGTTCAGCTGGTGAGTGTAGGTTAACCGCTACCGTACTGCTTTTTCACCGATGGCTCTTCTTTTGCAGGGAGATTAAAATGCAAAGCAAACAATCTTCCAAATTTCTAGAATATAGTGCTGCAGTCAGAAAAGTTACATTTGGTTGTCTATCATCAGTACAGTGGTACAGTGGATTCTTTGACCCATTCAGTTTACCTGTACAAATCTTTTTTTTTTCCATTTTGGGGTGCCACATTTGTTTTCATATTGAACAGATCAATAAACACCAACATTATCAACCCGTATTTAATGTTTTTAGTAGGTTAACACAAAAGTGTACCCATGCTAGCATAGCTGGAAATATTTTGTCCCTTAAAGAAGAAAGATTTCTCACTGACTGCTGTCTTGCCACGGAAATGTACATATGTTGAATAAAAAAAAAAAAAAATCATGAAATGCTTGTGAAATGCATGTATAGCAAGCATGTGTATCGTTAATAATGCATCCCTAGTTTGTATATTGCTGATGTGTGTAAAATTGAAACTGTTCTACTGCATCTGGACAGAATATGATGTCTTGAGAGTCCAAAAGGGGGTCAATTAACTCTTAGATAAAGTAATCGGAAAATAAGTTCAACTCTCCTTCCGTCAGCTAATTTCATCATTCTGCATGCCGAGACAAACAAATCTTCATCTATGTTAATCAGAGCATCTGAACAATCTAACATGTAATTAAGTAACCTTGTTATTAGGGGTGTAACTCACCAGCTTTATCACGATGCAATGTTATATTGATTTATTTACTTATTTTTGATGACGATGCAATGTTTGCCAACATCACAAAGTCTGTCGCAATTCGATTTCCATTAAACTCAATTCAAACGTCTGCGAGCGATATGATTCAATATCACCTGCCCATCTAGCACTATTATTTACACCGGTATAAACTCACAAAAAAATAAATATGATTGTTTCTAAGCTCTCACACATAGCAGGTATTTAAATCAAAAACAGTATTCTTCTAATTATAAAAAATATATACACTATAAGAATAAGAATAATAGTTCACTATAGTTTTATTCCTTGTGACTTTCAAAATAAAGATGCATCTTACAAATAGCATTCTAAATTATATTTTTTGATGGATTTATTTGGATTGTTAATCATTAAATCGATATATAAATATGGATCAATGTATCGGCACAACCCCAGTTGTTATCATATCAGTGCTGCCACATTTGAGTAGTATGCGCATAGATTCTGCAGCAGTTGCAGCAAGGTGTGGGGACATATGGCATCCCCGCACGCTCATGCCATAAACCTGTTAGACATGCCCCCAAAACATTTTTGCCAGCTTGACTTACCTGGAGATCAAATTATGTTTGCTACAGTATCAGATGCATAGAAGGGCAATGCCGGGGCAATACACGTACATCTGCATATCTCCATATGGCTGTAGGATGCCGTTTGTAAGTAGAGGATATTAAACCTGCGTCTGCTTAAATCAGTGGATCTAGAGAGAGGGACAGGCAGACAGGGAGGCACAAGGGAAGGACGGACATGCAGACATGAACAAAAATCAAGTAATAACTTCCAAAATGCAATCCTATTAATAGAGATTAGAATATGTCACAAACTCAAATACAAGATCACATGTTCTTTTAATCCCGCAAGACACGCTACGAGTGCCTGAGTTTCTGCCTGCTCGTGCGTGTTCTTGCATGCATGTACTTTGAAGAACATCACTCCATGTCGGGCTGACATGTTTCATTAGGGCATCTAGGTCAGCGTGAGATCTGGAAGAGGAGGGGAAGAAAAAAAAAAAAAGAAAAAAAACCATGAAGCGACTTTTTGGAGCAGACTAGAAAGTGAGAGCAAGACATCAAACTGATGAAAGAGGAGCAGGGAAACAAAGCTGCGCAGTAGCAATGAGAAGAAAAGACGAGGAGAAAAAGAAAAAAAAAAGATTCAAAGCGATAAGCTGAGAGGTCGTGTTTATGTGTTTCAATGCGCTGCCAGTCTAAGGTAAGATTCGAGTCCAGTTGTGTGTTGAAGTAGTTCCCTTTTCATTAAAGGCGCACATGGGGCCCAAAGCAATCCAGCGTTGGAAGAAACGCCGAGAAAAGGTTTAGATAGTTCAGTTAATTGAATTCTTAGCCACAGCAAGTTCTTCCACCGGGGGCTTGGAGTTTTTACCTCGTTGGGAGATTAATGCCCTCTCAAGTGGCTTTTTACTTCTTCTTTTTTTTAATTTAGACTCACCTGTCAAGGTTATTCTCTTTTTTGTCACCTTCACACTCCCTTGCTCTGTACTTCTGTTATTTTTTTCTTCTTTTCTTTTCCGCAGCTCTTCAATTACAGACACAAATCATCTCCTCTTTTCCCCCCTTTGTTTAATTTGGCTGCCAGTTCTCGGGGCCTCATGATGAATGCGTCCATGTGCCGCCATAGCCGAACCTCTCTCCCCCCCCCCCCCCCCCCTCTTTCTCCGTCTCTTTGTCCTAACTGTAAAGCACCTGCAAAACACCCCACACACAACCACACAGAGCAACCTGTTTCCACACAGCCTGCAGAGTCAGACATCATAGGCTTTGAGTGGGTTTGAAGGGAACATAAATCACTTTTTGATCACCCTGTTTCCTTTCCAAAAAAAAAAAGGCACAAAACAAAAACGGGGGCTTTCTTTTTAGCGACGCTGGTCTGCGTACACGCCCAGCCCACCTTTATTGGATAGGCGCTGCTAAATATCACTTCTTCATCATAATTTGACTAGATATTCTAAGTGACTTGTGTCTGAAATCTTGTGATAGGAGGGCTTGTTTTTTTTTTTATGTGAAATTCACCGGTGGTGAGGGCCAGGTGGATCTTTTTTTGCTTTTTTCTTCTGCCGTGTTTATCAAAATGGTCCTGCCTGAGTGTTTTGGCGTCTCCCCAGCAGTGGCTCCATGATCCTGCTCTTACATCAGCCACATTGATACAAGCCTGGCAAAAGCCTGAATGCTACACTGCTCGTTTGCCCTGCGAGCCCAAAATCTATAGGAAAAGGCTGTGACGGGTCCACAAACCGCTGCGGCACACGCCAATGCACAGATGCATAAACATTTGCTCAAACGTGCATCTGCGCTCCAACATTAAATCCTCTGCTCTTTCTCTCCTCGAAAAACACTAAAAAGGCGGCATGCATGCATCAGCTCGCCCTCCCGCTGTGTCTCGCTCTCTCTCTCTCGCTTGCTCGCTCGCTGATCCTCGTTCCTTCCGTCAGCATTCACCGGCGATCAGTATTCCCAGTAGCTTTCCAGGTCAGCCGGATGCTGATCTATCAAGCTCCGACAGTGTGTCGCTCTGTATCTACAGAGAACCCTAAAGAGGCTCACCCTCATATGTTCTATAGACTCATTACACAAAGAATGATGTATCGTCACTTGTTTGCTTCAGTTAATTTTAATCATTATGGTTTACAGCTAATAAAAAAAAAAAGATCAAATGAGAATTTTATATTAAACCAGAAAAAAAAGATAAACTGAAATCTACTGAAAAGTATTTCACTCAGTACTTGGTTGTGGCTCTTTGTGCATGAATCACTGCATGAATCGCTCACTGTGGAAACTTTACACTGGACCTCAAGCAGCCTGAAATCTGTACCTCTGCACTTGCAAATTTTGGGGCTTGATTTCCAAACACAATGCAGACTTTTTAGAAGAGACTTTGGATTACTGAGCAACTGCCCAGTCCTTTTTTTCTCCGATGCACGACGCATTGACGTTGTTTCAGGCCTGGCTTAACACAAGGCATGCAAGCAGTAGTGGCCCTTATCGGGGACACATCTGTGGTGGCATTTGAAGCACTCACTCCAGCTGCAGTCCACACCTAGGGACTCTCCCACAAACACTTGAATGGGCTTTGAGTCACAATCATCTCAAAACTGCAGCTACCCCCGTGGCTTGTGTAATTTTTTGTTATCTGCCGCACTTATCAGCAGCTATAAGGTTTGACCCTAAAGTGAGAAGAAATAAAGCATTTGTGTGTAAAGAATTTATCCATATTCTGATATTTGATATTCTGATATGAAAGTCTAATTATTTTATTCGCACATGTATGTCTGAAGGAGTTGTCATGTGCTCGCGTTCATTTCTTTGTTGTTTCGGGTGTCGTGTCCAGGCAGTTTAGGCAAACATGGCGGATCTGGTTGCCCTTGCGGCGTTGGGTCAGATTTGCTCTACAGAAAAGCGAGAGGGAAATATCCCTCCTGTTGCACCGACGACTTGATTTGCATACTGGCCTGACAGACATTGTCTCGTACATTTCTCGAAACAGAATGATGCGTTCTGGATGACTTTAACTCGAATCAACAAACATGAAATGAAATATAAGTACGTGTGATGAGACTAGCACGCGTACGTGCGTGTATGCGTGCGGCGGAGGGACTGGGTCCTTTTTACATCAAAGGACATTATAGACTGACACGCAATAACTCGAGCGTATCCAGACACCATCATTAGCTCCAACAAATAATTGATATCCTAATGGCTGATGTTAACGTTTTATCTAAAGATGTTTCCAGACCTCAGTGAACAAAAAGGAGCATGACATGAGTGTGTGTGTGTGTGTGTGTGCATTTGTCTGTAACAGCTACCTTAGCTTGTCTCTTTGATCAGCCTATAAAAGCAGTGAGGCGTGGACAGATAGCCCGGACCGACACACCATCGCTCCTCCGCTCACTCCGAGTGTCTCCTTCCTCTCCTCACACGCTTTAACCACCGCAAACACACTCTGACACACTGTCCCGCGTGTATCCGCATCTCTCCCATCTCCCAGTGCCTCCGAGGAGCATGGCGGTGCCTCCTCAGCTTTATCTACAAAGAGCGCTGAATGCATCAGTGTCATTTTATCTGTTTACCTTTTTTTTTTACCCCCCTTCTTTTTTGCACTTGAAACTGTGTACGTCGGGCTGAAACTTAATGTGAAATCTCGCCTAACATAAGCAAGCTGATAGGAGACGTTGATGCTCGGTAGACAGCTGAACTGCTCTGGACGCAACCAACTGAGCTCACATACTTGGAAACAATCTGTTTATATACAGACACTAGCTCTGTCATAGTTCCCTTAGCTGTAATCCCAGTTTTCACTCTTCTGGGGTTAGACTCAAGCTTTTCCTCTATTGGTCACTCCCTCATTTGCACAGTGACACTAGTCTCTTTAGGTATCCCACAAAGAATTAGCAATGCAGACTATCTAACTGTTTTCATTGCGAAGTAATACATTGGGCAAAATGTATTATCCAGCTGTTTATTTCGAATAAAACGGCACAGATGATGTCATATGACAGAGACATTGAAGAAAGGGGAATAAATCCTCAAAGCGAAGGGTGGCTAACAGACAGGCCAGACAGCTATTTTTAGCCAGGGGACGCGTTAGAGGGGATATTTAAATGTCTGGACCTTCATAAAAGTGCAAACTGAGAGTCTGCATAGTGTAGCTAAGCTTAGGTCATGTTGATCAGTAAATGTATCGCTTTCCAGACGAGGGACGCTGGTCCCAGAGAATTTTTAACACGTCCCAAAACATTGGGAGCCACCTGGCATAGCCATGAAGAAGAGGCTGGAGAGTCATTAACGTACATCCTTCGGTTTGCCTGTGACGCTGACATGCACGTGTTGCGTTTATAAGGGAACCACTGTACTAATGATGAAAACTTTCCAGAACTTCAATTAAAATTTTTTTTCTAAATTCTGAGCCATCCCTTTGACTTTGTTCCATTTTTGTTTCTTTCTCCACTCCAGATCAGCATTTTCATGACCCACCTCTCCAACTATGGCAACGATCGACTGGGTCTCTACACGTTCGTCCACCTGGCGTCCTTCCTTCGCTCTTGGACCAACCTGAAGCTCCACACGCTCCCGCCTCTTCAGCTCGCACACAAGTACTTTCAGCTTTTTCCTGAACAAAGGAGCCCGCTCTGGCAGGTGTGTTTGCATGGGGTACATGCCACGTGCATGTATGGACCTGTGCTTTCTTTTTCTGCTCTGCGTTCGGTTTGTTTACTGAAAAAAACGAGTCCTTTTGTACGTAAATCTGAGAAGAGGTGCAATATTGTGGTGCGCATAGAACAAGGAAGAAAATAGGAATAGATAAAGTAGGTTGTGTTTGTTCTTGCTCGTTGTCTGCTTTGATTCAGGGATCCATTAAGTTTATCGCAGGAAACAAAAGTCGGAAAGCTGTTACTGCCTTCTGACTCCTTTGTGGTAATGTTTGAGGAGGTATTTACAGCTTATATGGATTTGTGGTGTCTTCAAAGCCAGGAATGGTTCAACAGACCATTCATTCTTCTGCTCTATATAGCAGTTTCTCCTCACTGAACGTAGCTTTCCTGGCATGTTTGTTCTCGACATGCTCGCCCTCTAATCACTCTTTCTCTGCGCCCTTTGCAGAACCCATGTGACGACAAACGGCACAAAGACATCTGGTCCAAGGAGAAAACGTGCGACAGGTTGCCTAAATTCATGGTGGTGGGCCCACAGAAAACAGGTGAGAGGAAGCGATGCGAACACTCGGGCGTCCACGTGTGACACGGAGGCTTGTCCTGTGTGCACAGGTGTCTGCATCAGAGCCTTTTCATGTAATCCCCCATGCTCCTTTACTTCTGACAGAGGGAGACAAAGGAGGAGGCTCCTGCCTCTTTTTCTTCCACCCACATGCTTTCCGCTTTAGACGCACAGAGGTATCCGTCGTTCTTTTGCTTTGACTCTGTGGCAGAGACTGAAATAGAGAAGCTTACATAAAACGTGTAAATTCAGGGTGCAAATTATAGTCCTAGAAAAGGGCCTATAAGGGACTCTCCTGAACAAGGCTCTAAAAGAGGTAGAAATAATAGATAGGGGACAGTAAAGCATTTATGAATTTTGTATAGATTTACTTTTAAGTGTAGTAAATAAGTCTGATAGGGTGGCAGGCGGCTTATACCGTAGCTGTAAAAGTAGAAAAGGCACCCCATCTGTGATGGCTAAAGGTCCTTGATGCAGCCATTGGTGTGATTCCTGACATTGGGACCATTGCTGAGTTTCTTTCCTGCTTTCCCCGTGTCTCTTGTCTGCCTGTTTCCTGTCTAATTGCTGCTAATAAAGGCCTGTAGCACACAAAATGTGTTGTAGTAGGATAAAGCCACCATCATAGTAGGATTGTAGCCATTGTAGTAGGATAAAGCCTCCCACTCCTGTCAATGAAATTGTCTGAAAATGAACTCCGCAACCAATCTTCTTATTGTAGATTTATGAACAATGACCTTAACTTAGGGAACTGAGGTCTGCATATTCCTTCAACTGAGGATCTACTTCAGCGATTTGACTCAGGTGTGTGGGCTCAGGGACACATCTAACAGTTCCAGGACACCATACCTCGAGGACCGGAATTGAAGCCCCCTGCTTAAGTTGTTTCTCTGTGACCTCCTGGATGAGAGGTCGGTTACTCCTGTGAAGATGTAATGGCTTCACAGCCACAGACACTCCTGTGAAATGACTAGAAATGACTGTGTAACCCATTTCAGGCTGATACAAACTGATGACTGTATTTCTTGTCTGCTCTGGAATTTCTTTGCATCAGGCATCTTTCAGTCGACTTCCTGTTGTCAGACAGTTCCAACTCTGATTGATCTTTGTTTCTACAACTGTGGGAGTAACAGGGGTGGCCTGGTTGCACCTTGTGAAACTAAGAGAAAAAGGGAGTGGTGGATTTAGCAGGGCGGAGGGACGGGGCAGGTTAGTTTGGATAGCATTCTCCCCTTAATAAATTTAACCAATCAATTAAAAAGAGCTGTTTTTATTTATTTAGGTTAAAATGTGCTTACTCATCTATGTGTGACAAAAGAGCAAAAATGGCAGAACTCTGTGGGGGGGGGGGGGGGGGGGGGTGACACACTTTTTCACAGCTCTGAGGTACTGGGCTGAAGTCGAATTCTCAACCTACGAGAGAAGGTTAAGAGTCAGATTTCATTTTTGAATCTGAAACTATTCAGATTCAAAAATGACTACTGAATAACTGCATTGGATCAACTTAATTCAATAGTGGACTCTAGTTGCACACCAACCCTTTGCTTTTGCAGCTATAATGTTGTGTTAATCCAAGACAAATTGGTCACTTTACTTCAACACAACTCATTCACTTCCCTCCATACCTATTTGACCAGTTAAACCAGTGGTAATAGGTGACCTCAGTGGGTCCAATCCTGCAGATTATCAAAGGTGTCTCTCAACTCTGTGAGCTATCTGAACATTGTGCCAGAGAAGGCGTCGTTGCACTTTGAATCTGGAACCAGGCTCCGGTGAAATGTATTTCTCCTGAATTTTCTGTTCCCCTGACTTCTCTATAGGTTTACATATTGTGATGTTAAGTGTAGTGGCTAGTAGACAGGTGAGGAGAATACGCCTGTGAGCGGCAAGCACACAACCCACGTGAACCATCAGCGCATTCTGAGCGACCAGGGTAACAGATTGCTTCAAGAAAAGGAATTTCTCTCATCCATTTAATTTTCATTAGTTCTTAAACATCTTGTTGAACATGAGGTCAAATCTTCTTCTCAGTACACAAGGTAACATAATGATTGCCCGTTTCTATTAGTTTAACTTAGTTACCTCATTTTCAATTTAAGGGTACCTGTTATCGTGAATAAACTAAATCTCATTCAGTTTCAAAGTTAAATTGAACATGTTAATATGCAAATTGTTCATATTATGTAGTGTCTACACCATATTACTGCGTTCTCCAAGTACATGAAACAATAGTAATAAATTAAAATTAAATAAATAGAACCAACAGATGCCAGATTGTTTTTTTTTTCCCAGTGTAAAACAATTACTGTGTGGTCTATGCCCAGTGGACTGCTGGACTGGCAATGATTCATTATAATCGATATAGGTGGCAGATATTACGATAAACAAAACGATAATAAGACTTCAGTTTACTGAAGCACATCCAAGTGCACCACCTACGTTGCACCCTGCATACATTAAATGGATTCCAGAGCATTACGCCTTCATGAGATTTCCAGAATTTATTTAGGCAGAGTTTTTTTTTTTTTTTTCCCCGAGTGAGGGGTGAAAAGGTGAGGGATGAACAGTAATTACCTGGGTGGTAATATCCCAAATGGAAGGAGAGGTCATTGTCACGACATTAGCAACCCAACAACAATTAGATTACTATAAATCCCCATTTTATCAGAGGGGAACCGGGTGAAGAAAAGAGCTGCAGAGGGTGAGACAGAGGGCAGGATCATTTCCCCCTCTGCTGATTGGTGTCAAATGCTTCTGAGTCATTTGGAAGGAAAGGCCTATGATCTTTCTGCAGACACACGCGCACTCCCTCTGTGAATTCTCTCCACCATATAAATGTAGGAAAGGGGGGGGGGGGGGGGGGATCATCCAGTATGGATCTGTGTATAACATGTCTCATACACATCCTCATGCACACTTTCTCGCAAAACCCACACTCTGCTGAGCCGAGCTAACGAGCCAGTTATGAATTATGCCCTTTCTTCCAGGAACGACGGCACTTTACCTCTTCCTGCTCATGCATCCCTCAATCTCCAGCAACTTCCCCAGTCCGAAGACATACGAGGAGGTCCAGTTCTTCAACACCAATAATTACCACCGAGGAATCGACTGGTGGGCGCCCACGCACTGCACCGCACCACACACACACACACACACACACACACACACACTTCTTCGCCTTCTTTCATTTCTTTGTCTTTTATTAGGCTGTGCCTAAGGTTAAACAAAAGATAACAAACCACCTTTCTTCATTTCGTGAGGTTGTTATCGCCGTTCGCCAGCCTTTACAGACCCCAGTAATGCGTCAGGCGGCGCAAAACAGCTCAACAGTGTCGCCAAAATGAGGTTTTAATCCTGTAATGTAAGCCAACAGACATATGTCGGCCTAAAATGACCCATAAATGGGTTACTTAGCTGACAGACACAGCTGCCGCATTCCCCAGAAATACTTCTTCATTGAAAATGGCTTAAACCACATCATCAGATTACTTTAAGGCACAGATAAACTCCAGAACGTGTCGACTTTCCGGGCCGCATTTGACTTTGAAATTATGTGCAAAGGCGCTGCCGCGCGTTGCTTTGGCTTACCGGGGTTTGATTAAGTGCAGATGCCTGCGCGTGTGGTGTGCATCTTAAAATGAGGTCTGTTTTGCCTCAGGTACATGGAGTTCTTCCCCGTGCCCTCCAATGTTAGCACGGATTTCATGTTTGAGAAGAGCGCCAACTACTTTCCCTCGGAGGAGACCCCACGGCGAGCTGCTGCCCTGCTGCCCAAGGCCAAGATCATCACGCTGCTCATCAACCCGTCTGACAGGGCCTACAGCTGGTATCAGGTGAACACTCCCAGCACCAGCATGCACACAAGAAGGCTGATGCCCGTGACTGCACGCGTCCTGTTCCTGGCAAAAGTTTCCACGCCCCTCAACGTCTTTAACATTCTGTCACATTACGCCAACACACTTCGGTGCATTCTACTGACATTTTCTTTTAGACTAACACAAAGTAGTGCAAAAAATATGGATTGGGTGGAAAATGATACACAATTTTCCAATTTTCTTACAAATAAAAATCATATCTTTGTGACCTCCACTTGTCATAAGCATCCCTTCCCCATTATGACAGTCTTTTTAGGGTGATGTAGGTAATTTTCGCATGTACATGCGTATACATGAACTGCACTTATTCCTCTACAATTTACCTCACATGTGAGTTAATCAGGTTTTTTTGTGGCTGTTTGTGTGATATTGTGGTTATTGTGCGAGGCATGCATTGTCTATTGATGTTTTTGATGTAAGTGTCCGACGTCTGGATCTGCTCCAGGTGGTCCAAATCACTGGATCCTTTCTTTAATTACAGCAAAATATAAAAAGAAAGCACAAAAGCTGTGTTGGTCATTGTACTTGTATATTCCAACACAATTTGTCTCCTGCATTTCCTTAGGTAGCAGTGTGTAGCTTTTATGGCCCCCAGGGTCAAATCTGGGGTTAAGGGTCTTGCTCAGGGACCCATAGTGGCAGTCTATGGGGATTGAACCGGGTACCTGCAGCCTTCTCTGGACTCAAGCACCCTGCTCTAACCACTTAGGTCCCCACCCCCACCCCAGCTGTGTTCCAAAAACATGCTGAATCTGCTCATTTTGGGTTATATTACTGGGTCATTTGACTCTTTTATGCATGTGTATTTATAATATGGTGAAGGAAAAAACCTGTCCTGCGTTCTCTGAGATATTTCTATCTGTATCTTTTAATGACAACCACTACTATGCTTGTTTCTTTGAAGAAAAAAAAAAATAAGTGTAGTGTGGATTTGTTTTTAGACCCCTTTAGCCAGATATCCCTAAATGAAATCTGGTTTAATCAACTGCTTTCGGAAACATGATCATAGTGGAGTCTGCCTTTGTGTAGTTTCTCTGGGTTAACTGAGACCGACGCAGAACACCTGTAGTTATCTCAGGCCTCTGAAAGGCAGCGAGAGAGTGAAAACCGGGCGAGCAAACAGCATCACCAAGACCAATGAAAACAGAAAAAGAGGTGTGGGAGGAGTTCGAAGCAGATAAACTATGAAATTGTTTCCCAAGCGTTGGACATCTCACAGAGCGCAGTTCAGTCTATCATGTGGAAAAAGAAAAAGGGTGGTATAAGTGCAAACCAACCAAGACATGGCCATCCACCTAAAACTACATGCTAGCCAAGAAGAGCATTAATCAGAGAAGCCAAGAGGCCAGCCTCCGGATGTGCATAACCGGTAGAGTCATGCCCCCGAAGGATTTAAAGCCGTAACTGCGGCAATATCTTAAACGCTCCTCGGAGACGCAGAATACAAATTGACGACACACTTTTCCTGATATTTTGTTTGTTAAAAACTTTGAAAACTACGTGTCCTTTTCCTTCCACTATACAATTACGCACCACTTAGATAGATGTGTTTGTCTGTGACGTAAAAGCCCTAATGTGATACATTAAAGATTGCGATTGCAATATGAAAACAGCCGAATGCTTTTACAAGACACCGTGTTAGAAAAGCTGTCTGCCTCGTCTCGTGAGATGCCTCGGATGTCTGTTTACGTAACGTCAAGCATCCAAGAATGCTCTGATGCTACTAGCTAATGCTGCCTTATCAAGCTCTCTGTTATATCTGCAAATCAATTTGTTATAAACCCCTGAGACTGTCATCTTTGGGCTGTTTGATGAATCAGAAATGAATGGCGTTAATAAGTCAGCTCCAGTTTTATGCTGTTTTCCTCAAAACAGATACAAAGGAACGTATAAAAGGAAAATCCCCGACGTCCAAAGCAAGATATCTGACGCCTTTTTTTCTGCTGTTGTGCTTCCCCCCCCCCTCAGCATCAAAGAGCTCACGAGGACCGTGCAGCCCTGCAGTTCACCTTCTATGAGGTCATAAGTGCAAGAAAGGCGGCGCCTGCAGAGCTGCGGTCCCTGCAGAGTCGCTGTCTCATCCCCGGCCTGTATGCTACACACCTAGAGAGGTGGCTCATGTACTATCCCGCTAACCAGGTACACAGAGACGCAGACGCAAGCCAAGGCAGACTCTGCATGTTGTAATCCCAAACAGATTCAAAAGCAAATGCTAGTCTGCTTTGAGTTTTTAGCACAGTCTTTGCACGGTTTAAAATGCATTTAAGCTTTAATGATCTGTAACACTTTATTTTCCATCAAATGACACTCAAGTGGCAGTTTTACAGGTATCTACCTAATGAGGCCCCGCTCTGTGTGTTCAGGTGATGATAATCGACGGTCATCAGCTGAGAAGCGACCCCGCAGCAGTGATGGACGAGGTGCAGAAGTTCCTGGGCGTCACTCCTCACTTTAACTACTCGCAGACCCTTACGTGAGTGTCTGACACTGTACGTTTGCCTGTCAGGTGTGCAAGCGGGACAAATGTTGTTCCCATATGCATTCATCAACAGGTTCCCTAATGTCCCAAATCTGTGGGAAGCCTGACATCTGCTGGAAAAACAGTTCGGTCCACATCCGACAATATTAGATGGCTCTTTGTTAAAGCTGCAGGGGGGAAAAAAACAATAAACAAAAAAAAAAAAAAAAGCATGAATACATAAGGATTATTTTTTGGTTTACACATTCTTTATTAAAAACGTGAAATAAAAAAAGAGAAATAACAAAGCTAACAAATAAAAAGTATAGCCGCGACAGTAATTACGGTGCACCCTAATGTGCAATAAAGTTCACCAGACGTCTCAATATATCCTCAATTCCATCTGACCTCTACATCTTGCAAAATGATTCCTAGAACCTTCGAAATGTTACATTTCACCACCTCTCAACCACAACCTTCTATATTTGTGATGGTGGTGGCTTCATCATGCTGAGGGACTGCTTTCTTTTCAGCTGAGGAAGGGAAGCGTTGACTTGCATGAGCTATAAATGCATAGCATAGAATATTTCACAATAATTTGCAACTTTGTGTTGGTCTGTTACATAAAATCCCAATAAAAGACATAGGGTTTTTTAGTTTTAACATGGCAAAATGTGGAAAATGTTCAACGGGTATGAATAGTTTTGCAGGGTACTTTATAGTAGGCCTTTTAGAAACAAATCGCAGCACGCCGTTTCCGTCGCCCCATCATCTATTCTTGCTACATTCTTGGTCCTCGAGGACAGGCCTGCAGGAATCTAAAGTGCTCAGGATAAATGTTTACCATTTATACCTTTGGTAGACAGAGCACTTGCACTCCAACAATATTTGATATCGTTTAAAAAGCTGTTTTCCCACACTGAGTTTCATTCCTCTAAACATTCAGTACAATACTCTGTAATAGTCAGGGGACCAGCGGTTCAGCCTGACTGGTTTAATATTGGTTCTCATCAGCCATTTGTACCGCAGCAACCTCATTCTTGTATTGATTAACTGTTTTCGAGCATTAAGACAGGCTTTTTCCACAATAGGATCCATCTATGTTCGCTTGAATCTCCAGTTTCTTGCCTCTAATCTGTCAAGGACAGACTCATAATCATACGCTGCATTGCTAAAAGTTTTCATATATTATCTGACAGAGGAAACCAAAGTTTCTATCTATCTATCTATCTATCTATATTTGTGATAAGTACATTTGATGTGTAATAATATGGGCTGAGATATGTTATGTTATGTCTGTCTTTGAAATGTATAAAATGTTTAAACCATAAGTATTTGAAGAAGTGTGCAGGGTAGCCGACATAAATGATCAAACCGATGTAAACTACCATCCAAATAAAGATGTCCAAACCCCTGCAAACCTTTTCTGCCAAGATTTTAAATCCACCATCTGCTCCTTCTCCTCTGAAATAGATGTTACTCTATATGGGATTAAAAAAACATCTGCTACATTTTGTGTTAGCACATGTGAAATAAAAAAAGTTTAACCAGATTTTAACATAGACTAAGCGCTTTGTGTTGGTTTCCTCATTTTTACTCGGCTGTGATTAAACACATAATCAAAAAGATTTTTTTTTTTTTACTTTTTTAAACGGTATATTTGGATCTAGGCATGGACTTGTTTCCAGTATTAAGAAAGATATACCAAGGTTTTATATATATAAAAAAATCCCAGTCCATTTTTGAGATACCAGAGAAAGTGAGGGTAGAGTGGGTATTTCTCTGGATTTATGGAGTGCAGAGTAGTGCAGAAATGGCCCTTCTTCACCTGCTACTGCAAACTGCTGGTCAGCTGGCTAAAAGAAAGCCAGAGAGAGCCAAATTCAGCTGTTGTTGAAATATTTGTCTTCCCATCATCTCTTTTTGCGGTGAATTATCCCATCTGGTTGTGAAAAGCAAGGATGAACGGGGTGTCCCCAACAGGTTGACACCCTGTCTACCAAATATCCCTGTTGTTTTCTTTTCTTTCATTTTTCTTTTCTTTTTTTTATAGCTCAGTGGAATACAATACAGTTTCATTATGAGCTTTACAGCTCGATATTCATCCAGGCAATAGATTCAGGGTTGAGTTTTTTTCAGGTTAGGTTTACTTTGAGGGAAAAAAATGAAAGCGCATTTTAATATGCTAATTAATATGCTGTAAATAAATCACCCAGAAAAGGAATGACTTGCTGTTGTTTTGGCAAGATAACACCACAGAAGAGGTGTGATGATGTATCACATTTTAAGATTTTTTTCTGGAAACAGTGCTTCAACTTGAGGAAAAAAAATTAAGAGACTGGGAAATATATACTAGTAGTTTATCTAATTACATTAGAATATCATTGAAATTGTAATTATTTCACTAATTTCATTCTATAAGGGAAAACACGTGGAGTGTAGTTCAAGGTTTTGTTTTTCATTACCTAGCAAATGAGAACACAAAACTCAGTTTTTTAGACTGTTTGAATCTTAATTAAGACCCAAAAAAGTTTGGATTTTATCTAGAGAGTTGAATTATTTAGTCAAGGACATTTAAGTTTCAAAACAATGTAAATACATGGGAAAACAATTTTGACTTCTGTGTTTTACTAATTGTTTCATCTTTAACAATATTTTTTCCGCTAGTATGAAACATGTCTAGAAGCTGTTATAGATAGAGCATATTTAGAATGTTTAAATTTTTTACATCAGTTATCTAACTATACTTTTTTACTCTGAATGCATGTGGTTTATACACCTTGCCAATGACAAACAAAGCATGCATCGTAATATAGGACTGTATAAAGAGCAGTCTTTGAAATGTGTGATCTAGTCATTGGTTTACTGGAGATTATTTATTCTTAAATCTTTTCAATTATTTATCTTCACCCTTCTGAGTCTCAGGGGGGAATTTGCAGATGCAAGTGATTTGTATGTATTTCTGTTTAAGTGCACAGTTGCTGTTTTTTAACCCGGGTTGCCGAGTGAAAAACTTGCTACATATTTGTATTCTAACGTTAATTGACCCTCCTGGGTCTCTCGCCTTTTTTTGTGTGGAAAGATACATTCGTTTAACTGTTTCATTCGGAGATCGCTTTAGATTGTTTATTTCACTTGGAAAGGATTTGCAGAAATATCAGGCCAAACCTGAAATCAAGATCAGGTTCCCACTTTGGGTTTATTTTTTCTTCTGTTTCACCAACATTACCACCAGCTATTTTCCCCTTCTTCTTTTTTTTTGTCACGATCTGCATAACACAAACAGTTCAGCTTTGGAGCTTTGAGCTTGTTGCTCAGGCTGCGATTTACATAAATAAACATAACTAGGGTTTCCACATAAAGGCAGGTACAATACTTCATTTGAAGGAGACAAATACCCAGCACCAGATCAATCTCTTTATTTGGAGATGCCACTTTAGGAGCAGATCTGCCTAGGCTTCTTGGTGCAGAATTGGAAGCACATTTGCACACATTTAGCACCTGCTAATAGTTTTGTGCATCTGCCCCTCGGAGTGCAAATGGCTTGCATCCTCTGTCTGCCTGTCTGATCATTACAGCTGAAAGAGGACAAGACAGCAACCTTCGTTTTCCTGCACCGTTTCAAGCCAAAAGACTAAAGTGATTGAAAACAGCATGGCAACAAGTGACAAATAATTCCCCGGGACAAATAATAAAAGCTAAAACTCCTAGCTGTTTTTGGGGTTTTTTCAGCCTTTCAGAGCGGCGGCCGCTAAACCCCGCCTCTTAAGTGACTGATGCACTGTCTGATACGTGGGTCCACAGCCTGATCCCTGATGACATAAATGAAACATGTGGCATCTATGCTTTGGGTGAGTGGGAAACAGTTTATGTCTAAAGCACCACTCATCAGAATGCAATCAGCCTGCGGAGCCTCAAGCTTCGAGACAGTGACATCCAGAATTTGTGTCTCGGACCGGGAGAAAGAATGACTCTGTCTTCAATCACAATCCCACACGCATACAAATAACTCGGGAAGAGATTCTGATGGAATAATGAGTGGTCCCTGTGTGTGTGTGTGTGTGTGTGTGTGTGTATGTGTGTGTGTGTGTCTGTCTTTTGGCTGAAGATGGAGTTAGACAAAAGCCTAATCTTCTGTCCTGTCATTTCTTTTTTGACACAGCAGCACTCCGACAGATTCCTAACACTCAAGGCTATTTTTTTTTTCAAAATCTCCCCTTTCTTTCCTTACTTTTGTGACTGAAAGAGACCACTTAGCTCCTGTTTTGCTTTATTAATCCAAAAATGTAGGCAGATGAAGAAATAATTAACATCTTTCATTCCCATCCACCTTAACGTTGTACTCCAGCCCACTGTGCCAGTGGAGCACACTGATCAGCCAAGCTATGATAACCAAACATCTCTCACCCTTAAGGGCTGAGATGAAGATGATTGCATAGATGGGGACTGTGCTGGATCGCTGTGGATTTTCTTGCCTCGCACACATGATATGCTGAGGTGGGCTGTAGCTGTTAAGTTCTTTTTATTACTGATGTGCTGTGTCAGCAAAATATCCAGGCATGACATTACATATAACTTCTCATATCTACCATAGCCGGTTGTACAAAAAAATAGGCCTAGTTATGTCATCATGCACAGACATAAGAAGGAGACTTGCAGCTATTTATATATAACCTGTTCTGAGCGTCTTCACGTTGCTAATAATGGGCTGGTAAATTAGCAAGGCTGCTCACATGACGGTAAAGGAAGCAGCATTAATAAATCACTCTTATGAAAGACCTCTTCTTCACAGTTGTAATTTTTTTCATGTGTTATAAAATAGGGTTTCATCTGAAGCACATTCCTTTCACTGCCCAGTTTTCTTACTTGTTGTCAGGCTTTTCTGCTAGAGCTTGCTGCTGTCCCATCAGTAGAAAGCCTTTGAATATGGATGTTTGTTAGATAATCACATTGCAATACCACGTTTACGATGTTTAGTTAAATGGAATCGCTTTGAAACCTTTTTGCCATCTATTGAGACTACATAAAGATATAACTAATAATTCTAACAAAAGAAAAAAAAACACAGTTTAAAATATGTTTGGATTTCAACAAAACAAATTTTTCAATAAAATCTATTTAATGTAGTCATGTTTTTTTTGTTTGTTTGTTTGTTCTTTTTTTTTACTTCAGGCTTTCCGATAAAAAAAAAAAATGAAGATTTTCAATGAAACCAAAACTTGCGGACTGGACTAATTTTAAAAACGGCCAAACTGTCTTTAAATTCTCTGCCTGTCGGCCTCTCTCTTCGTTAAACCCGATGAATGAAAAGCCTGCCACGCTTGAAAGCGCTTGCCCATGAAGAGGCAAACGCTTTCAGCTGGTGTGACGCCACCAGCTAAAACCGTTTCTAAAAAAAAAACGTATTTTTTTTTTAGAAACATCAATCCGAAAGCCATGTAACGTTTTCAGGGTGGCTATATTTTGTAAGTATTTTGATTCATTTTGGACCAAACACCTCAACTGTGTATGAACTATTTAGTGTTTTATGTGACCATAAAAGTTTGACATGTAAGACTTATTTCGCAAGGCACAGCAGGACTCCCTGAAAATGGAAAGTGGACTAATTGTATCCATTGTGCATCTGTCTGGAGACGACAGCAGTAATGTGCTGCCTTTTTGCTCTCAAGGTTATTGATTTTTCATGAGCTTGACAAAAAAAAAAAAAAAAAAGACAAATCCCTTTTAATTTCTGTGCTGCAAGATTTTCATGACAATA
This sequence comes from Fundulus heteroclitus, assembly GCF_011125445.2. Taxonomy (NCBI): domain Eukaryota; kingdom Metazoa; phylum Chordata; class Actinopteri; order Cyprinodontiformes; family Fundulidae; genus Fundulus; species Fundulus heteroclitus. Next base: position 14,734,007 of record NC_046365.1, read on the forward strand.
AACTTCTAAACACAGTTTTTCACAGTCAAAACTGACAAAAAGAAACCACTTCATTTCGCCAGTCATGGTGACACTTTTACCTCTATTTTCTGCTTTCTTCTCCTCTCAGCTTTGACCCTCAAAAGGGCTTCTGGTGCCAGCTCCTGGAGGGAGGAAAGACAAAATGTTTGGGAAAAAGCAAAGGAAGGAAGTACCCTCCCATGGACCCAGAGGTAACTTGATTTCCTCTTAATTAAAATAAGGGGGTAAAAAAAGATTCATGTATCGCGATGTAAGGGATTAAAAAAAAGCAAGTGATACTAAAGGAATAGATGTGGGTTTTCAGTGCCATTCTGGCATTGAAAACCCACATTTCTCTCCATCATTGTGGCAAAAATATCCCCTATAGGGCTCAAAGCAGAGGTGGCCGCCCCAACCCCGTCGGATCCAGCCGGACGCTTTAGACCTAATAAGGAGGACTTAATAAAAACCACAATGAAAAAAAAAGAAGATCAGAACAAGCCAGATTGGAATAAAGGGAGATGAGAGCTAGAGAGAAAAAAAATCCATAAATCTTTGTCCTCCCTCGTGACTCCACATAGAGGCTGCAGACGATGAATCACACATTTGCTCTCACATAGATACATTCTGTCTCCACACATGTGCTCATGCGTGGCTCACGGCTGTGCCTCCGCGTCACCTGTAATTAAAATTTATTTGAGCCTCGACCAAGGAGACACCAGGAGAGGCCAAGGGGAGGCGACAGAGGGAACAGCAGGGCAGAGAGAGACAATAAATGCAGAGCCTAGCGCAAGTATTCACACCCCCTGAACCTTTTCACGTGGTCGTAACGTCACACAAGCCTTGGTGTGTATTATGAAGGACCAAAATAAAGCAGCACTTTTGTTTCTACAAATAAAATCTGCCGCCCTTAGCACCATTACCTTATTAATTTGAGACATAATTGGTAACCAGGATGTATTTACTGTCTATGAATAGAGCTGTCTTGGGAAGTCCTTTAGAGGTTTGTTAGAGCAAACAGTACCTAATAAACCGCACTGTGAAGAACGAAGAACTCAGCAGGCGGGTCAGGAAGAATGTTTTGAAGTGTAAAGCCGAATCAGTTTATAAAACCATATCCTGAGCGTCAAACGTGCAATGGCAGAACGGCAAATCATACGGAGACATGAATGTCCACCTAACGTGTCAGGCTGTTCAAAGACAAACAGCTGACTTTGGCTGAGCTGCAGAGATCCACCGCTCAGGTGTGAGAATGTCTTGGCAGGACAAGTTTTAGGCTGCGTTCACACTGCAGGGAAATGCGACCCAAATCAGATCTTTTTGCCCATATGCGACCCATATCTGTCTTTTTCATGGCAATGTGAACCAATTCCAGTCTTTTCACCTCCATATAAATCAGATGTGTGCCACTTCCCTATGTGGTACTAATTTTTATACGGATCAGATATTTTTCCAAAGCATCCGCAGTATGGACAGTCATGTCACATTTTATACGTCTTTCACGTCACTCTCCTGTCTCTCACTGCACGTCCACACACAGTAGTAAATGGTAAATGGCTTGTACTTGTATAGAGCTTTAACTAGTCTTGACGACCTCCAAAGCGCTTCCCCCTACACTTTAGTCATTCACCCATTCACACACACATTCACACATAGACGGTGGTGAGCTATGTTAGTAGCCACAGCTGCCCTGGGGCAGACTGACATACACCGGCGCCACCAGGCCCTCTGACTACCACCAGCAGGCAATGCAGGTGAAGTGTCTTGCCCAAGGACACAACGACAGAGACAGTCAGAGAAGGGGTGCATTGAACCGGCAACCCAGCAATTGCAGGGCAAACTCCCTAACCTCTGCACCACTGTCGCCCCAGTAGTAGCAGCTAGCGCTCCATAAAATACCATTGTTAATAGCCGTCCTTCTTTCTTCTTACCTTACTTCATCTTGTTATGATGTGGTCTCAATATTGTAGGCTCCCATTGCTTAACAGCTTTCCACTAATAAATAAGACTTTTAATTGCATTCTTTGGGAAACGCCCCTATTCTTGCCACTCTCCGTACCGTAAGACTAAGGCTACGTTCACACTGGAGGTCTTGATGTTCAATTCCGATTTTTTGCTGAAATCAGATTTTCTTTTGGTGGTGGTCATTCATACTACTATTAAATGCGACCGCCATCATACTGCTGCTGTCTGAACAATTCAGGACTGCAAAGCGACCCGCAAGCACAGATAACAGAAGGAGACGTCACACAGCAGTGCGCTGTTTTTTCTAGAATTGTTCGATAAAGTTTTGTTTAAGAAAAAAACAACCTTGAAAATAAATGCGAATACCAGCCGGCATCTCACCTTGTTGCATGTGGGGAAGTATGGAGGAAGGGGATCTGGCCAGATGAGACCAACATTTTTATTTTTGCCCACATACAAAAGGCTCATCACCCTGAGATTCACCATCCTGCAGGACCTTGACCTTAAACATTTAGATAAATCTTGTGTTATAACAGCAGTCAGAGTTCAAACCAAAATCCAACAGAACATATTTTGGCAAGACTTAGAAAACAGAATATTGGAGCAATTGGGTCTGTAGATTGTAGCCTCTCAGTAATCTTTTAAAAATATTTCTTGATTGTAATCTTTTCTCCTCCTTCATCTTCTCGAGTCTCGACTGCGGCTCTCTTGTTTTTTCCTGACTCTATTTCCTTTACTTCTCCCGCCTGTCTGTCATGCTCATTGTTCACACTTTCTCAATGTCTTTTCCTCTCCTCCCCTTCCGCTCCGCAGGCACGCGCATATCTCTCCAGGTATTACAGGGAGCACAATGTGGAGCTGTCAAAGCTGCTGCACCGGCTCGGACAGCCCCTTCCCTCATGGCTGAGAGAGGAGCTACAGAAGGTCAGCACCATGCTCATCTCACCAATGGATATGTGCTTTTAAAGGTTAAAGGAAATACCTAAAGTATAAAGAGCCACACAATATGGCTATTTACAAAGACTTGGACAGGACCTGCTACGGTATCGGTTCTTTTAATCATTTGGTCAGAATCAACATTTTCACAGGTTTTGTCTTATTTGTTTTTTTTCTGTTTTAGACTCAGGTTGTATTTTTTAAAGGGAGATTTTGTGTTTTTCTAAAATCAATAATTGCCCTTGACTAGAACAAGAAAACACAGTAACCAAAAGTGCAGATGAATCATTGCAGCGATTTTTCTGCCAAGTCCAAAACCAGCTAACATTTACAAGACCTCTGTCCATTGTCCTCTGATCTCCCTATCTCTTTTTATTTGTTTGATTTACCATGTTATGATCTGCCCCAGGAGTTTGTCAGAAAAAGGAGTGAAGCTTTTACGGGGCATTCTCATCCAAACCACCTCAACTGAACCCTTTCAGTGCAGATTAGCAGCAGCTCTTCTAAGACCTCTCCCCTAATTTCACAACCTGGCAAGCCAGACTGATAACGCTTAGCGCTCTCGTTTTTGTCCTACACATTATCAATCTGGGTCTGCTCCCATTGAATCTATTCAACCAAAGGTTGGTTTTAGCCAATCACAGTATGTCGTAAGCAGCAGCAGTCGCCATGAGAAACCATAACAGGTTACGCTGGTCAAGACCTCTGACTAAACAGATGAGATTAAACAGATGTGAGAGCAGCAGCTTTGTGCGCGTCCTCCTGCGCTGCCATGTTTATTTTGGCTCGGCTCTGGGCTTAGCAGATCATGCTGTCGTCACAGCTGTATGTCCCGCCTTAAGTCATAACACTGCAACAGAGAATGGCCAACTCGTGTTCGTCGAATCTTGAACGGTTGCGGCGGGAGAATTCAGCTTGCAGGGAAGGTTGCCGATTTGATGAAGCTACACTTCCTTTAGCTATCCTGAAATCCAAGCATCTGAACGGAGCTTACTCTACATGCCGGCTGGGCTCACCCTTGGAGATAAGGAGAGGAGCTCTGTAATATAAGGGAAACGTCTCTCCTTTTTGGCAGAAGTATATAAGAAATCCTCCAAAGGGAAGCATATGGCGGCTTCCTTTTATAGATTCCAGAAACCCTTCAAGTGACTCTTTTCAATGTGAGGCATTGGTGGCTCTACTTCAATTCCTCCTCCACCTATTGGATGGAGCTTCTCGCCCTCTCGTTATTTATATCCTCTATTTACCATTTTTTTATTTACTTTTTATCTATTTACTCTTCTGCATCAGTACCCATAATTATTAGATATGGATCACAAGCTGAAGAACAAGATCTGGGATACAAACGGCTGAAATGAGATTCCGCTGTAGGTCAAGTGGTTGGGCTCTGCCTTAGAGATGGGGCTGCTCAGAGTAGAGCAGCTGCTTCTCCACTTTGGAAGGAGCTCCCAAGATCTGCAACTTAAAACTCAATCAGAACCTATAAATCAGATTACCTCCCAATTTCATGCTAAATACTCATGGGTGCTTCAATTATAGTATTTTCCTAAGTCCTTTACAGGAACTGTATGGAAACACTTCTTATATCTCATGTTGTTTTCATATGCACTTGTGCCCTAAGCAGAAGTTTTCTCCCATTTTGCAGGAGACATTTGACTCTTAATTAAAAAGCAAACAAACCAAAAGAACAATAGTGCAATTAAAACCCTTCATTTCATTTTCTTTTGTCTCTCTCTCTTCTCTGTTTCTCTCTCTCCAACATTTCCCTGTTCTTACCCCTTTCTGAAGGTTAGATAACATTTCAGTCCATGAGCCAGGGGTAAAGGTCGAGCTATCAGAGATCGGGAAGCGACCAGGAGCTCCTGACCTTCATATGGGCGCTGTCTGTGGCCTTTTTAGAGCACGCTGAGGTGAAGCCAAGGACGGAAGGACTTGTTTCACCTGTGAGCTGCGGCGCTGCTGGATGGAGCGGGAGGAGTGAAGGGGCCAAGAATCTTTGTGAGCTGCACTGCGATGGATGGATGGATGGATGGATGGATGGATGGATGGATGGATGGATGGATGGATGGATGGATGGATGGATGGATGGATGGATGGATGGATGGATGGATGGATGGATGTTGCAGGTGACTGGAGGCAGCTCTAAAGAAACTGGGACTAAAACAAAGCGCCAGCTTCTAATAACAAAGAGAGCTGTGGGAGACGTTGAGGATTTGGCATGTTCTGAATGCCCAAACCTGGTTCTGAACTGACTCTCATGCAGACCTGCAGTGACTTTAATTTTTTTTTTCTTTTTTTTGAATTGATTTCTCCACTAAGTTATGTTACCAGAGCAGCGCTGGTCAGCTGTGCAGGGTTCACATAGAGATTGATTTGCACTGAGTTCTGTTCTATGGATCCCCCAAATACGAAATAATACGTACCTTTCAAGAGTTTCTTTAATATCCTTTGTTTGTTTGTTTGTTTGTTTGATGATGAGAATAAAAAGCAAAGATGAGATGGACTCAGGGTGAGTGACAGACTGTTACTTGTTTCTTTGGATTATAAATCTCTTAAAGCAGGTTTAAGGCAGCTCTGGTAGCATTGTTCCCTCCGCAGTACGTCGCCGGACACCTTCACGGGAAAAGGTTTGGACTGGAAGTGAGTAACTGAAACTAAACACGTAACTCAGTCAGGATTCTCCACGTATGCCGTGTCCATTCATTAGAGAATGACTTCAGTTCTAAGAACTGCAAATGTATGACCAAAACTAGTCCAAATTATGAGATGCGTTTAATTTTGAAGTTGTTGTTTTGTTTTTTTTTTTCAGTTGGTGCTGTGACTGCCAGCAGGTTATGTTTTATCAGTGTCTCTTTTAGGTCTAAACCTCTTTTTCCCTCTGATAACCAGTGGCCTATGTTTAGCCTCAATTTGAATGCAAACAAACCTAAATGTCGAACACAAAACCAAAATTCCAATAAAAATGGATATGACTGCATTAAATGTTTATTGTGTTTTTGGTGAGCTTGCCGGCCCACGTGAGGCCCGTTTGTGAGATTACCTGTTGTTCTGAATGGGTCAGGATAGAGAGCTTTACTTCAAAGGTAAGTTCAAAGGTACTGTATGGGAATTTATTTGGCACATTCATTTTACAAAACCAACACAGAGGCAGACAAAAAAAAAAAAAAAAAAGCTCACGGCTGTTTGGCCACTTTGCAGTCAGCAACACGGACATGAGAAACATTCACACCCCTTGTTCCGCTCCATGTTCCGACCGCAAATTTCAATGTGTCGCGTGGAGATTCTATGCAACAGACCACCAGGTAGCACATACCTGAGAAGTAAAAGGAAATTAAAGCCATGCACACAGTCAGCAGTGTTTACAATTCAAGAATTAATTTGGTGTTTTCAATCTGTACTCCATCATCCTCCATTTAGCTGATATGTATGTATAGTGTTGCATTTTACTTGTTTTCAATCACTTCACCTGTCAGGGGTCATGATGTTAAGTCTGATGTGCTCCAGCTTTTTTCCACACAGAATCACATCACAAGGCAAGCACAGCAAGTAAGAAATAAAAATAAGTCCTGCATAATAGCAGAATGGAACATACAGGCAGGTACAGATAAGCTTCGACGTATCTATAGCCCCGCCAGGTTGACATTCAGATCTATTTTTTTCAACTAAGTAGGTTTCTGATCGGAAATGAGACAGAAAAATCAAATAATATAACAATGTAAGAGGAATATCAGTAAAATAAATCTTAAAACTATTTCAAAATGGCATACCTTAGTCCAGACGTACAGAAGGTAAAGCAGGCAGCTGTCAAATGAAGGGCTCAGCCATGACGTATAAGAAATTCCTGCAGTTGCTTCAGTGTTGATGGAAGCCTCCCCGACCAGTTTGTGGTTTTATCACTTTTGGCGATGTGCAGTTTTCGTAATGTCTGTGTTGTCCCATTTGGGCCCACTTCTTACCCCTTGCTCCATGTAATGCTGTAGAATTGGTAAGCGTGTCCTACTGTTTGCAAGTAATATCCTTTGAATTTTTGTACATTTACCGTACTGTACAACTAGGGCTTTAGCAGAAGAATCCAAATTAGGAAATGTGAAGAAAGTCTGTTTCAGTCAGTTTCACTATGGTGATGCTGAGCATTAGCTAGATCAGACTGAACGCAAAAATTACATTAGAAAATGTGTCAACAACCTGCTATTTAATGGTGAGCACACGTACCACCAGATTATTGCGGGCGCTTTGGTTTTTTAATTGTTCCCCCAAGCGAATTTGTTTTTGTAATATAAAATAATTGTACAGCATACTGTATGTTATGCTATATTAAAGCTGGAAAAAGTGTTGGAAATATTTATCATGCTGTATTCTTACCTTACATACACCCAACTTTTTAAACAGAGAGGTATATACCTGTTTATCTGTAGTAAGTAAGTTCTGTTCTGTGACAGCCAGTAGAGTACCAAATAATACATTTACACATTATTAATTAAATAAGGAGCAAAAGGACAGGGTTTTATCTTTTTTGACCTACATCAATTTGAAAAGGTGTTACACTGAACTGTAACAGCTGGGACTTTGGGGTTTAAAATAGGTGTAAGATAACAGAAGTAGCCTCAATCGTGTTTTGACACCAGTGCCATGAGATGCTTTGAGATTTAAATCAGTTGAGGTGATTTGACTTTGAGCTGTGAAAATACAAACGATATTCACAGTGAACCTTTTTGCAAAACCCCGAGTGAGGTAAATATCTGAATTGGGTTTTTGTAATTTCTCAAATTGACCACATGGGGGCAGACTCAGACTGAAAGCCAAGTTTGAATGGTTTCGCTTCTTTTGATTATCTATTTTCCTGCCTGTGACAGTGGCCTAAAGATAAGACTGATGTGTAAATAAATAAATAACATCGTGTTCCCTAGGGCTCATGGTCAAATGCAAGTTTAATTTAACTTTTCTCTCTGCCATATGGGCTCATTCAAGTAAACAATCCTCTGTTTATCTTGTTTATCGTGCTGAAGTGTCCAACCAGCACTTTTCGGGTAACGCAAAAATAAATAAATAAAATCAACAATTTTAGGACTTTAGTCGACAATTTAGGTTTCCTTATAAGGAAAGTGTGGCTTGAAATTAAGTAATGTACCATATACCTTCAAAGTTAGATATTTTTTGTTTTGTAGGCTGTAGAAGACACATTCCACCTGCATTTTACAGTATTAAAATACAATTTAACAAGATAAAGACAAATAAACAAGAATGTCAGGTAAAATGTGTGTCTTTATGTCTAATATTTTGTTTGGTGCAGCTACCTGGTGTAACAATTGGCCTATGTTTTCGTTTAAAGAAAACTAGCTCCTCTTCATGTCAACACTGCCAGACATTTCTACGAACACTGGGTGTGTAGGTGTGTGTAAGCAGTGTCTCTTTCTGACAGTTTGCTGTCATGAACGTCTTTAAAAAAATATCCCTACAGGGCCTTGTCACCTGCTCAACCTGTGTCAAACAAAAGACCCAAAATGAAGCTCAACATCTACTTTAGCATGTATTTACAGACACCGCTTATGGCTATTTAAACTTCAAAGCCTTGACACCCAAGTATTGAAAGTCTAAAACGTAAATAACTCCCGATTGGCCTTTTAATTGTCTCTCCTTCAGAAACATGTTTTAGCCCCAAGATTGTGAAACATTTAGAATCTTGTTTTCCAAATGTTTTAATGGCAACAGCTAGCTTGAGCAGTGAGTCAGCAGGCAGACCATCAAGATGACTTCTGGAGTTACTGATGAGCGTATGTCAGGTAAGAAAACAGCAACATAGTTGTTGTTCTTTTTTTTTTTTTTCTCAGAGTCTGAGCCAAGTGAAGAAGGGGATGTTTAGCTGCAGATATCTTGTAAATACTTTTGCTATAGATTTTGCTATCACAATGTTTCACTTCGGTGGACATTGTGTCATGCATTGATGCCCTTATTCAAGGTCTTCAAATGAAATTGTATCTATCTTTAGAAACTTTTGACTGCATTTTGACTTTAATATATTTATTATTTACATGATTTTTATTTCAGACATGGAAATTAAGCTAACTATTCTGAGCTGAACATAACTGAAAAGGTAATGGTTGTAAAAAAAAAAAGTGTCCCCTTTAAATAGCTTGAGCGTGATAAATAAAAAGTCCACAGATTCTAACTCCTTACAAAATTTTCCTTTATGGGAAAATGTTACATTGAAATAATAACATTAAACAAAGTAAACATTGCATTTTTTTAGGTTTATGTCTTTCTTTAGTATCAGAATTATGTTCAATACTGTAATAACAACACATGCACAAAGTGTGGCTGCAGCAAACAGCCACATGGAAATACTGTTTTGTGCTTTGCCAAAGACACATTGCCTTTCTCTGTAAGCGTTGCTCAACACAAAGTCAACCTCTATGTATTAGTGCATACAATGGATGAAGACCTGTGCAGTGTTAAGACTTGAAATAAGCTTATTCCATAAATTAAAATAAACAGGACTGAAATGAGACTTGGGAGCAAATTTCACTGAGTATTGTACAGTTAAATGAAACAAAAAAATATATATAAATATAATATGTGAATAATACGTGATTTTAGTGCAAGTATGAAACTTACTCCACACTAGGTTTGGTCCTTTTTTTAAACAAATTACACATTCATTTAAAAAAACAATACAATATAAGGTAACAATAAATGCTTGCACACAAAACATAATTTAAACAATGGATCATGTCACAACCACAGAGATATTTCACTTATGTTGTATTCACGAGGGTGAATAAACTTCAGCATTGTGCTCTGACACTTTTTTTTACCTGAAAATCATCTTTTCACCTTTTCGTTAGGCAATATGTATTACCATGACAACGGATTGTCGTGAGGGAAACTTATTGCTGCCTTGTTTGTCACCTGACTGATCGAATCCTGAGACGTCACCTCCTTTCCGTTTCTGGACCCTCATCGTGTTTTCTCAAGGCGTCCAGTTACTTTGCGTATCCACGAGCTGAAGGCGGAGACCTTGGTGTAAACACCGGGGGACTGTTGTGTCCTGCAGGCGTGACCCCAAGACGTGACCCCATAAACCACCCAGCCCCCTCCAGGACGCTCGCACACCAATGGTCCTCCGCTGTCACCCCGGCAACTGTCCACGCGCTTCTCGGACTGGACGCTCCCGGCGCAGAGCATGCGGCTCGTGAAGGCGCTGTGGAAATACTGCTGGCATTGACGGCGGGGGAGGAGGGAAAGAGGGGCTTGCTGCAGAGTCTTGGAGTAGGAACGTCCTGTAAACGGAGATGCCGGTTAAAGGTTTTAATGAGTCCTGATGGACATTTGAGTTTTTAAAAAATAGGGTGGGTTCGCAGCAATGCGGGATATTCTTACTGCTGCTGCTAGTTCAACCACTGTGACGACATTGATGTTTGTATGTGATAGAGTGCCCCAAAACCTTCAACGAAAATATTTCATCATGACCGACTTGTGTGTCATGTTTTTCAAAGGCAGATTGATTAACATGAAATTTGAATAGTATTCAACTTTTGCCATAGGTAGATTAGTTCTTGTCCATTAGCTTGTGTTAATGTCAGTGCAAACACAGGTCAGCAAAACAGGCAGACAAGCTAAAACATACTCTTTCCTGATGTATTCCTGCTGCATTCTCAATGCAACAAAGGACTAGACCCTGCCATCCCAGCCAGCGCAATGCCGACCAGACAGCGTCGCTCAAACGCACTGAATCCAGCGGCAAGCACAGTGCAAACCCTGTTTTGTCTGAAACCCCCATGGCTGTAAACCAGGTGAAAGTCTCTCTACGCTCATTCCATGATGACTCTGGTGATTTTTATTAGAGTGAACCTCCACCTCATTTCTTGTGGGGAGAATATAGGTGATTAGCTGTAACTTACAATTAACCCATTCTGGGTCAGCATTCAGGTTTTGCGGCTATCTTCAGCCTTTTCCATGCCGTTACCACCTGTTCCTGTGCGCACACACGGAACAGGCTACCCTCTCTGGTTGGCTCCCCTTTTTCTGTTTGAATAATGCTTCCCCAGCAGATATTTGAAAAATGGCCGAGGCAGGCCAACGGCCCTGGGCTGCCAGTCCGCCTGTGCGCGTAGTTACGGCGAAGCATGCGTGTAACCATATGTTGAGTCTTCTTACGCTTTTGACTCATTGTCAGATTATGGTGGAACGGGTAGGTATAATAATGCGGTCCCTTTTGTACACAATTCCCTGTCGCATTTAGCTAGTGTCTGGCCAGCTGCCTGAGTAACACCACGTTTACAATCCCACCAATCAGATTGCACGACAAATATTCATCAGGTTCACGGATATGCATTTTTCTACGAAATGTGTATTGCAGATCCAGGGCCAATTTAATTAAGATGACAGCACAGACAGCCGTGATTTGATCTGACTTTGCATCATTTAGACAGCGATCCACAAAATATGAATAAATAATCATCAACACTGCTGGGGTAGGGAAAGGGGGCTGTTTTCAGGGGTACTTAAGACCCTCCTGTGCTCTCTCTCGCCACCATAGCTCAGAGTCATTAAATATCCATGGCAGCTCCTGCCTTGTGCATGAGTATGTGTGTGGAAAATTGCCTGCATGTCTGATAACATGGGTGGCAGATAGCCAAACATAAACAGCTGAAGAAAGTAGACACGAAGCCTTGAGTCAGACGCTTGCTGCTAAACATCACAGACTTTAAATAGCCTATGCGCCCTCACTTCAGCAAAGCAGTAAAACTCTCCCAACCACCCACACAAACATGCATATTTTATCAGTCAGGAATCATACGGGCATTAATGAGATCCAAGAGCATTTTGCAGTGGGGAGTGCGGGCTGTTGCATGGTGAAAGAATGACATTCTGCAGGCCTCTGTGATGAGGTCGAGATGATTAATGACACCAGTATGTAATTTAAAGATCACTAACAGATGTGTGTCTGTGTGGGCAGCCGCAGGAAGAATATGAACACGTGCAATTTACCATACAGGGTATTTGGAATAGAAAAAGCATTTGAATTTTCAGACGGTGTTTTTGTTCTTGGAAGCAATCCACCATTGCAATTATGTTTTTTTTATGCAAAATTAGTCTTTTATTTTCTTTCCATTTATTACTCTACCCTAACAGTTTGAAAATGACCTAATAACTCATTTCACATATTGCTGTTTGAAATCAAACAGTGTTTTTCTGTGAGAAATAGATTTTTTTAGGCTGTCCTTGTGTCTTTAGATACATATTTTTAATATTTATTACCCAAAATAATTAAGTACTACGTAACAGGTTTTGGACGGAATACAGAAAAAAAAATTTGTTCTATACTACAAGCCATGCATTAAAACACTGACCTGTGTCCCCCCATCCTGTAATGTGGCAGTTGCTGGCCTGTTTAAGCACTCTCTCTTTCCTCATGGGTAGGCAGGCGGGAAGGACGTGACGGCTGAACGACACGCACTCTCCCGGTGCCTGACCCATGGCCCCCGGTGACAGGCGGACCAGGGCCAGGTCATAGTCGTTGCTGTAGGAGTGGTAGTTCGGATGAAGGATGATTTGATCAACTCCGTACTCCTCTTCATACTCCTCTGGGACAAGGGAATGGTAGTCGCCCAGTCTGACTTTGTACTGCTTGGTGCTGTTCCCATACCTGTGGAGATCAAGAAAGCGTCTCACGTGTGTTATAACCTTAAACTTTCATGTATTTTATTGGGATCAATTAGGAAACTGAAGGAAAATGATGAACTGTTTTCAAAATTCTATGTGAATTGGATTTCACCAGGATTTCACATCTAGTCACTAAGATATTTGCCCGTTATTCTTTCATACTCTTTGCATTTGTAGATGATGGATCGAACAGAGCTCTGTCAGGTTGTCAAAGCTTGGGATGTTGTTTTTGAAACTCCTCCCCAGCTTCCTTCTTGACATGTCTGCTGTGTTCCTTGGTCTTCTTGACCTTGTTCAGTAATGTTCTGTTACAAACTTCGGAGGACTTCACAGAACAGCTGTAGTTGTACTAAGATTAAATAATACAGAGGTGTTCTCTGCTCACTTATTAGGTGACTTTTAAACGCAACAGATTACATTGGTGTCAGAGTAAAAGGGGTCAGAAGACAAGAGCATCCAATTGTTTGCATAAGTAAAATTGTAAACCATGTATATTTCCTTCCCCTTGACAGTTGTGCTCTACTTTTTGCTATACCAAATAAATAAAATCCTAATGCAATACCTTAAACTTGTAACGTGACAAAATGTGAAAAAACTCAAGAGGTATGAGAAGTCTTGTTTTCAACTCTACGAATAGCTTGTACTTTCAATATTACATCTGCCCAAGATTGCATACTTTTAAGCTTGCTACATACGCTATGAGAACAAAGAGATTTTTTTTTCTAATAGTATGGGTAGGAAGAAGACAAAAAAAATTGTTTTGGCTCTGTCTATACAGAGTGCACGAGACGCTCAGCTGCAGAACTCCGCCCCACGTCACGTCAGACTGTCCTGCTAGGAAAATTTACAGAACAAACCCCGTAAGTGAGCGGAATTGGCATGTTTGACTGCTTCAATGACCAGAGTTGTACTGCAGGACGGCGCAACTACAGTTCCACAGATGTGTGAGACATTTCCACTTCTCCCAGACATTGTGTCGAGAACAAAATGGCGTAATTTGCTGCGGGAGCGAGAACAAATCTCCTGTTTCTCGTGAAATATGTAGCAGCCATTAGCCATGACCTGGTTTGAACAAACTAAAAACGGAATTCAATAACAAAAAAACAGATTTGCTGCTTTGTGCCAATGTTTTCTTGACTCATAGTATGTCTATTATCAGAGTGTTGTCTACAGTCGCTTTATTTGTAGACACCAGACATGTTTGGCTTCCTCGAAATGAAAGGGACGAGAAGGTGAGCAGGGTGATCCAGGGACCGTGAAGGATGGAAAAGAAAGGCGAGACGAGGAGTGAAAGGACGAAGCTTTTAGACAGAGCCAAGTCTCCACTTGTGTCCAGTTACACACGGTGGAGTGTTTCCAGAAAGATGTCCGACCGCTTAAGTACATCAGAATTCACTGACATGCACTCTTTGGAAAGCTAATAGTGGTGAGTAATAAAATATCCAGCATCCTCTCCTAAAACCAAATCTACATTACAGTCAAGGCAGTTATTACTGAAAGTAGCTGGATTACTGTAGGCAAGAACTCTTCTGTACAGTTACAAGTATAAATAGATTTAATGTGTTGGCAGCATGTGACTGCTGACCTCAGGTCAGCTTTCACGAATCTACTAATGCTAGATGTCTAGTAAAACAATTTTATACCTTCAGATTCAATTCAAAACGTATATTTTGATGCTGTTTTGCACTAAACTCTGTGAATTTCCTAATTTTTGAGTGTGTGTGTTAGCTTAATTTAGTAGTTAACACTCATGAAGGTTGACACCATTAAAGTTGGAGGTCCCTTTTTAGCCATTGCACACTCTTGCTTGCATGCTGCAAATGACTTGCAAGCTGTAATTTGCTTGGAGCATTGAAAGAGCAACATGTGCTCAGACAACCAAGAAAAATAGGTTCAACGACTTGACCTCTGGGGTCTGATCATAATATTAAGAACAGTAATAAGAAAAAAAATAGAAACTAGAGACAAAAATAAGATTGAAAAAATTAATGGGCCTCATAGAGTAGCATTAAAGGGGGTGCTTTTATGCCCTAAACATACCCACATATGCGGTAGTAGCAACACGATGCCCTGCATTAGTATTAATGTTTTTGTCATGCTGTCACCACTTTCCTTATCAAGTTGGGGAAAAGCATCCCCACAGCATGATGCTGCCACCATTATTTTATCTTGGTGGCACATAAAATGTGAAGCTGTGAAGTCGAAAGTCTCTGTTGGCCTTCGTGCTCTCCTGCATGCATCCTGGAAATGGCTGCAGAAAGCTGTTACACCAAAGACTGAGAGCTTGACAGCTTGGAGCATGCCAGTGAGTATGTGTCTATCATCAGATAGACACAAAGAGCTTCAAGGGTTAGACCTCTGCAGTCAGTTACGATGTTCTTCGTAACAAATGTTCATGTTGAACTGTGGCGTAGCAAAGAGGGATATTAATCTAAAACACAGAACTGACACATTTTGGTGGTGTGTCTTAAATCCTGTGCCGCAGTCGTCTAAACATCATAAATACAGGCACACTTATACAACATAAACAATAACAAAAGAAAGCTTTTCTAAATGATTTTCTTAATCACTCATATGGTATGTGTTTTGTTATTATAACAACAAACGCGCGTACACACCCCACTCTATTTTGTCATGGTAATATTATTGTATTATGCCTGGTATTTCGGCCTCCATTTAGCCTCCGGGCAGTGTTTGAAATTTGAATGACTTAACAACAGCCTCTCAGTGTTGAAGGCATTCCATAATATGATGACAATAATTTACTTAAGGCTTTGTCATATTTGGTCAATTATGAAGGCATCCAACAACCAAAGCAATACCGACAGAAAGTTACTAAGCAGCTCAGTAATTAAGCGCACAATGGGTTATAATTACTTTAGGCAACGCCCATATTTTCTTCGTTTTACTATCAACTTCTTAGGGACAGCAATGCCAGTCTAAACAAACTAGTTACTGATTAAGGCAAAGGACAAAAGGACATACCAATGAGTCAGTGCCACCATCTGAATAATCTTTAAAACTACCTTCTATCATTTTTGGCAACCCTAGTAACGATGTGTAAACATTATATTGCAGTTGTATGATGTCACACTTTAGAAAAATCCAACATTTTATTTGTGTTCATTTATACAGAGAGGCAACTAATCCCACAAAAAATTATTTTATTTTTTTTAATTTATTTATTTTTGTGGACATGCTAAGTCTGAGAGATAGGGTGAGAGGCTCTGTTTTCCATGGGAGTTCAAAGTTGAGCCGCTGCTTCTCCACATTAAAAGGAGTCAAAATTGTTAAAGACAAAAGAAGAGGGCTACTTGGTTAAACTATTCATACTCCTTAAACTTTACAACCAAAAACTCTAATGTGTTTGAATTTAAAGCTATAGTTGGTAATCCTGTTCAAAAAATTGTAAAATTGTCCTTCCATCCTGAAAGTAGTTAATACATTATGTATTCACAAACAGAAGGTTAAAAAAAATTGTTCGCTGTGGGAGCTGCAGGCCTGTAAAAACTATAACCAATCTCTGCCGTTCGGTCCGAAGGGCAGAGATTGGTTATAGTTTTGTTCCTGCTCTCACCCATAGACGTTATATACTCACCCCCTCTAATATCTGCTGCTTGGGCTGATATTCACATTTACAATATCTAACAGACCAAGGGTTATTCAATAAATATAATATACATAACATTGTGTACCTTTAAGGGGGTCTTTTCTGGGTTTTATTATTTTGGCCACATGCTATACTTTTTAAGGGGGGGATAAAAACAAGTGACACATCAGACAACTGAAGACAGTTGCCAAACTAACCCATATTTAATGTAAACCATAAGCTTTAGTCATGAACTCTTAAAGCCCAGACCTTTCCAAATCACAACACAACCCAATACATTGTCCGAATGACAGAATGAAGAGTTCTTTATAAATAGTCCTTATCAATCAAAAATCATGAACCTCCCAAAAAAAAATAAAAAATAAATAAATAAACTACGTTTGGTGAAAAGCTGTTCCACATATCTGTCCGTTCCAAGCGCGGATAAGGTAAAAAAACAAAAATGTTGGAGCATTTAATCCAATACGTAGTTTAATACAGAGTAGCTCTCACAGGCCTCTTTTCTCCTCCAGGCCTGCCGTGCAACCTGTCATGCACCCCGCTAATTCCTCTGATTGCCACCCTTATAGATTCTCCATGTGGCCTCCTGTTCGCTATGATCAGCAAAACTTCTTTTTTTTTCTGGTTATCGTTGTCTGGAGTTAATTGGGCTGTCCCCCACTCAATCTCTCTTTTTCTTTTCTTTTGTGCAGAGGAGCACCGATCCAAACCTGGCCTGATTTTTTTTGCGGTTCCAGATGATTCTTATAGTGTAAAATTATAAGGCCTCGTTGTTTTAAATTACACAACACTGATAGTATTTTTTCCATGTTAATAAAAACATTTCATTTCCAGATAAGACATAAAAAGCTATTCGTTGGGATAAAAGCAATTATGTAATTTTTTTTTTACTTGGAAAAATAGTCTATTAAATCCAATAAACACCTTTTTAATGTCTTAACTTGAAATGTTAACATAAAGTGGATAACTGCCCTGGTTCATTTATTTGAGTGTGGCACTGTAATTAAAACTGTTATAACAGCCTAGATACGTCTAGATTCAAACCCATGTGTGTCCCTCACCACACAATGAGGAGAACTGTAAGAGGTAAAACAATCTCAAAAGCTGGCTGAAAAAACTGCAGCAGGTTTTTTTTTTTTCACCGTGAGATTATTTTAGTACAGTAGAAGGTACATTTACTGTAAGGAGTTTTTCACACATTAACAAGGCGTAACAGTAAGATATACATTTCCATTTATGCTTAAATCTCCTGGATGATATAATCAAAGTGCTTTTAAACATCTGTACAAAGATACTCTATGCTGTTTTTTGTTTCAGATTGAAGAGTAAAAGTTTGCATTAAATCATTCATCTCATAGTCACAATTGATCCAGTTCATCAGGGGAGCTACAGGGAAAAAATGTCTTCCTTTCCGAAATGTGGGAACATCAGCATTCACAGCCGTGGAGCGTCTGACGCATTTAGCAAGTTGTGGTTCTACGATTTAATGCAAGCAATGAAACTAAAACCTGGTAAGAAAAATATATTTCTTCAAAAACACCACATGTTCCTCAGAAACAATAAATACTGACTCTTGTGGTCAGATTCTTCTCCGATCTTAACTTCTTCTCCAGTGTATTTGTTCAATTATGGGTACCACGCGGAGGCCCCTGAACCCGAACCATGCTTCCTGTCACCTGCACTACCACTACGGCCAAATCACGACCAATTACTCCAGAGACTGTGTGGGTTCTCGGGAATCTCAATGGAAACTCACTTCAGTTTGCATTTAAACCTCAGGCATCAACCAAACGGCAAACATGCCGAAATTGTAGTGTGTGGAAGCAGTCTCACATTTACCTGAATTAAATTACATTCAGGACTTAAAATAGCAGGTGTGGTGACGCGTTTGTTCCTGACCTTTTGAAGCAGTGTGCTGAGGTGAGGACCCAGCAGGTGTCAATGAGAGTCCCACCGCAAACCAGCCTGCCGTCTCCTCGAGATCCTCGCAAACGAATGGCAGCCTGCCACGGCCAGCCGCCCCTATAAACACAAACATGCACACAAACACTGCCCTGTCACTACCAGAGCAATTATACTGGAAAAAAAGGAGGAACAAGAAATTTACAGATTGGTGAGTTGAGTTTCCTCCAGACAAAGCAACAAATTGAAATTAAATCAGCGCATGTGGTCGTTGCACAGAGATATATATAAACAGGGCCTTAGCAACAGGATGCCTTTGTACTAACATAAGCGCATGATTTATGCTTTTTTGGGGGGGAAACCCTAACATGCCTGTCAGAAAGAGTTCACAAGAGGCAATGTAGAGTATAAACATGCACTTCTGAACCACAGATATGCAAAAAGACAAGAGTAGAACGTCCACACAAAGACGTTCATGCAGCCATCAGCAGAAATATTGTAGATTTACCTCAATCACTAAGCAATAAATGTGCTATAGGAATCTAAGTATATTCCTATTAACAGTTTTGATTTCGTAAAAGCATATTTGCCTCCATGTTTACAACTCAATCCACCACAGAATCATAATCTTATTTGTCCTCTTTCCTACATCAACATAGCTTATTTCTTCTGCTTCAGAATTTAATGTATTGGTTATTTTCAAACAAGTAAATTACAATCTTGCTTTATTTCAGGTTCTAACTGCTAACACAAGTTATGCAGAAGCAAAGGTAAGCAGCCAAGGATATCAATAATGATGATGAGACAATCTTTCTGTTTTATACTGTCATACATTTTATGACACTCTGGTAATCCTATGTGCCAAAAGAGTACCAAAACGGTGTTTGTATGGCCGCCAAGAGTTCTCAAACTTCCTGTTTGAAGTTTCAAATCACATTAGATCAAAGGCTTAGAACAAAAGCTGATGAGCAAACCCAATTTATTGCGTTTGCTTGCAACTTAGAAGCAGAAATGAATCCCAGCCTGGGATTCAATTAAACAGAGGTTTTACCAAAGGGCTGTCCAATCTTAAGATGGAGGTTTGATAGATTTTGGTTTAGCTGAGCTTCCCCCTCAAAAGAATGAAGCGATTGACTTGCTGTTTAACCAAGATCTGGATCTGGGTTTGGACTTTGATAATTTTTCATATAAATACTGTATATCTTCATTCTGCTTGTAGAGGTTCAACGATTTATGGCTATAGTGTGTTCATTTGTGTCTTTAACTGGATGCAGTCTTCAGCCATACAATTGTGATCAAAGGCCTGCCAACAAATAATCAAAATTCAACTTTTTAATTTTTCTTTGTTCATCTCTAGTTTCTCTCACCCTAAAGAAACCATTAATACAATTCAGTGTTTTTGTTTCTAAAGTTTTTATGTCCTTACTGTTTTTTAAACAAATGGGGTTACATCACTAAGTATATGACAGAGAAGAAAAAAGAAACTAATAATTGAGGGAGAAATAAATAAATTAACAACCTAAACAATAGTTTGAGAGATGATCCACTTGAAATCTGGCAAATTAAAAATAAAGGAGGTAAATTAAAGTAAGACACGCTGTTCTGTTTCTGATTTTGTTTGGACAAATCTTTTATGTTTAAGATAAATCTAAAATATTTTTTTTCATAGTTAGTTTTTATTTTGTCATACAAAAGATTAAAGCCATTCCCAGACTTCTCCAAGAACCCCATAAAAATAAAATTAAAATCAACCTCCTCTGTTGCTAGCACAGCTGTCATTGTTTGTCATGTTTACTATTTTTTTTTTACTTTATTGAAAAATGATTCACTCTTAAATAACATAGACTGATTTAAGTTAATGGCATAAAACCCAGAGCTTGAAAAACGTTTTACCTTTGAATCAGCTGGTATCCATTTGCGACGTGAAATGTGGTCATTTGCTCTGACTGCTTCTCTTTCCTCTGTTATTAATCCCATCTGTCCCCTCCATCTTACCTCAGAGAGTTCGCTCCTCCTATGATCCGGCGCTGGCGAGTGTGCACGAGGCGCAGACCGCAAATTGAGCTGACAGGATCTGAGAGAGACAAAAGAGGAGCCACGGGTCGTGTGAATGAGAATGTGTGGAAAGATGGTGATTGCTACGCCATAAACTTCATCTCGGATTTTCCTCTTGTTAAATATTTAGACAGGTCCAAAAAAAAAAATGAGGTTTGAAATTTACCTTTTGGTGGAAAGCACAAGGCTGAAATCGATTAGAAATAAAATTTATTTGAGCTCCCTTTCAGAGTCTGAGCGTAATGGATGTTAAAGTCTAAGTAGTGAGACAAAACATCCTCTTGGCGCTGGTTAGAACTGGGAGAGGCAATAGGATATTTAGCTTTGTGTGAATCAGCTCTTACATGTGATAGACAAGATGAAGTGAAAACAAAGTCTGACCATTTTACCATCTGGAGGTATGTACTGTACAGTGACTTGAAAAAGTATTTGTACCCCTTGGACCCTTTCACATTTTCTAATGTTACAACCACAAACTTTAATGTACTTTTTTGGAGATTTATGTGGAGGTCCAACACAAAATGGGTCTACTACAAAAGCACTATTCAATCCATTAGCAATCATCTGACAATGGAAATAGAATGACACAATGGCAAACCCTTGGCGTGATCTGGGTTACTACAACAAAGTAGTTGCTAAATGCTAAATAAATTAACTGAATGCTAGATACTAAATCGCTAACCTGAAAATTGATAGAAAGATCGTGAAGCTCACTATTTCGACTTCAACTCGCTACAGTGGCATTTAAGACAGAGCTGCTTATGTACCCCACAGCGGCAGACCTACCGACGTTGGTTTTTCTGGGTCACAATATCTTTTGAGCCAATACGAATACTGATTGAAATTTCAATGGCAGTACACTCATTAAACATCAAAATAATGCATGTAGACAGCCCTATAAGACATCCATGTATACAGTTTATTGGCAAAAATAAGTCAATTTAGGGGTTACTTGTTCTTTAAGAAAGCAATTGTTAAGAAAAGCCAAAAGCTGCCCTTTTTGCCACAAGGCATACTTGAGACAAACGTGTAGAAGAAGTTCCTTTATTAAGACAAAACCAAAGCTGGAGTCTCTGGCCTACATGTAAAATATCTTGTCGAGAAAAACTAACACTGCCCATCACTCCGGACACACCATTCCCACTGTGAAACATTGGGCTGTCAGCAGCATACGACGAGAAGGCTTTTCTTCAACAGGGAAAGGAAAGTTTGTCAGAGCGGACAGGAAGATGGATGGAGCTTAACACAGGGCAGTCCTGCAAGAGAACTTGTTAGAGGCTGCAAAAGACAAGAGACTGGTGTGGCAGGACTCTAAACATTCAACCAGACTGTGTCTCCATAGGCACAAATGGGAAAGACAAGCCCTCAAAAGACTTGCAGGGTCTATATACAAATGTGTGGCACACATTTTAGACTTTTGTCATCAGAAATGGTCACAAACATGTACACTCGGAGGAGTTTCAGACTTTCTGCTAAGCAGTTCATCTAGTTTTTGTCAGCCATCTGTTTCTTATCTGCTTGTTTAATCCACGAGACAGAATGGCACTGTTTGCAAAATACATTTAGAGTTTCTGTATAACTCTTCACAGAGATCAAATAAGTTTAGCTTGTCAACCGCTTGACTGACCTTTAACCTCTCTGTTGCTGTGCTGCGATTCTCCGTAGTCACAGATGACCCCGGCGTCCTCGCTGTGGCGGCAGTTGTGCGTGCCGGGCTTCTGCTTGATGCAGTCGGCCAACGAACGCTCCTCGCCGTTACACTTCACGTTGTCAACGTGGATGGGGCCAGTCCCTTCTCCAAAGTATGCCATCACGCGGGCCTTTGCAACACCGCTGGAGGGAACAGACAGAACAGAAACCTTTACAACCAACAAAAACATATCAGAAAAACTGAAAATAAAGGTGTTAATGACACATTAGCTTGGATGTTATAGGGCAGGGGTGTCAATCATACGGCCCGCGGGCCGGTTCCGGCCCGCCGAACAATTTAGTCCGGCCCGGTGGCAAAATGCATTATCATTATTCAACAAAAAAAAAATATTTTTTTTTTTTTTCCAGTGTCCTGTCTGGCAATGTGGCAATAAGAATTGTTGTCTTAATGCCAAAAAGAGCTCATCAGATTTGACTTTCACAAGTGGAGCAGTACTGCTTTTGCCATAGAGCTCCGCTTGATTTATCAATGTGAATAGTTTTATTATGATTCATGCAGGGAATATCTCAAATGATATGGACACTACAATGGGAAAGTAGGAGAGGAAAGGAAGAACAAGATGAAAAAAAGAAGAGAAGGAAGAGAATGATAAAACAATTATTGAAAAAAACATGTACTTGGTTTAATTGAAAATCTGCAGTTCCTATATTGTCCACGGGGGGCACTGTGTTTTAATCAGCAGATGGTAGCACTGAGCTTCAGACGTGTAAAATTGATTTTAAATCATTTCTTAATTTTTTTCTGTTTGATGTATTTTGTCATGCAGGACAGTGTTTTTAAGTTCCAAAAAATGTGAATAAAAGTTTTTCAACATTGTACAATCACTTTGATCAGTTCTTATGCATAATGCACAAGTAAACGTTTAACTGAGTAAAAGTATTGTTGAAATTGCACATACCTTTCTTAAAAACGCTGAGCTTATTCATAATATATTGTGTAAAAGTGAAATTCATTTAATATAAAAATCAACAACAAGTCCACTTTTATTACTTCTATTTAATCTTGCAATGAGTTTACTCGTGTGGCCCTCTTGAGATCAGATTAAGCTGTATGCGGCCCCTCAACCAAAATGAGTTTGACACCCCTGTTATAGGGGGACCCTCCAAGGTCGCGATGCAAACCAGGTTGAACACTTTGACAAGCCAATGAACTACACAATATGATATCAGGAACCTATAGGCTGTGGTTGTGAATGTAGAGGCTGTAACTGTGATTTTAATTAAGATTGAAAAGATAACTGGAAGAGATTGTCTTATATTGCATCCCTAGAGTTCGGTGGGTGACAGGTCCTGTGACCCCAGTCATCCATTGGGAATTTCATGTCTCTTACTAGGTCATCTTGTGCTGTATGTGTTCCTCTGACAGCTCCCCGAGCAATACTTCAACTTGGAAGCAAGCCTAGAAACTGACATCATGCCTCGTTAGTGGCTTTCTCTAACAGCACACACATGTGTAACGGGTAAAGTACAATAAAACCTGCTTTAGATGAAAAGTCCATGCTACGCATTGACCACTGCGGACACCTTTCTTTCCAATAGGCATCTATGTTAGAGCATATGTTTTAACTGTTCGATGGGGAAATGAATGATGAGGTCAATGTGAAAAATGGTGGTTGAGGAGTTGACAACACCTGTGATAATGCAATACATTTATAAAAAGTCTGACGGAAACCACTCAAAATCCCATCTTTCATTTGAACAAGACTGTTTTAAAAAAGTTTGTACATAATCTACCAAAGAAATGTAAAAAGAATAAATGTGAAAAGGCAGCAAAGTTTGTTTTGGACATATGGTTGATTGTAGAATATCCTAAAAGAACCCTGAACAACAGAGCCTGAACTTCTAATAATTACAAAACTTGTAGAACAAATCTTTATTAGTCACTGCAATTGTACATTTCAACTAAATTTGTTAGCATTTAACCCATCCCGTTGGTCGTTGACATTTCACTTCTCTCTCGGAAACAATTTGCGCTGACAATGCAGTGAAATTACCCCCAGCCATCAGATAGGAGGAGTGTCTATCCGCTTGCCAGTTCCTCCTGTCTGTTCAACTCACCATGGCGGACATGGATTTGACCGAGCGAGTCACGATGATTTTTGTAATGTGGGAACTTGAAAAGACCACCTGAAAAAGACCAACATCTTCCTAGTGTTATCATCTCTGAGAAGAGGAATACATCCACCCAGACACAAAGGGTTTGGCGAATACCACCGCCTGTAGCTGCATCTAAATGGTGGTCGCTTCCAGCGATGCTTCCGTCTGTCCAGAGCCCAGTGTGAGGAGCTGTTGCCCTGCGTCAGGGGACAGATCACGCTCCAGGACACAGACTACAGGCATCTTCAGTCAGGAAATCCATCGTTGCTCAATAGAAATACAGCCTAATTGTACTGCCTAAATATGTAACATATTTTGTGCTTAAATAAATGGATGAGGAGGACCCTTCATGCGATGGGAATTGAAAGAAAAGTTTGGATTAATGAACGTGAGCAAAATTTCACTTTGCTCTAGACGTGCGTCCAGTTTCGCTCTAGTCATGTGTCTACTGCGCTGTTCACGGCGCTCTATTCGCACAATTTTTGCCATTCGCATCACTTGAAACGCGTCGTCCACACTGCAGACCATTAATTCGCTCCAGATAATAGGGATAAAATGTAAATCATTCGCTCCATTCACCTTGTTTGCGTTCAGTGTGAACACCCCTTTAGGAAGCAGCCCCCGGGAGCAATCTGGGGCTAAGGGTCTTGCTCAGGGACCCATGAAGGCAATCGGTGGGGATCAAACCTCAGAACCAGAAGCTTTCCCAGAACGCAAGTGCACTGCTGTAGCCACTAGTGGATCTAGTGAATTCATTTTATATTTAGATTTTATTCATTCAGTAATTTTTTTCTCTCTCAATAAAACACCTTGCAAATGTGTTTATATCCTTTTCTCTTTTTAAAATTTTGCATTTTTCACTTGCAAACATAAAACTCTATGTGCGTTTTGAGGATTTTATTTGATGTACCACAAAAAGTCTGCAGAATCAGGACATGAAAACCTTTAAAGGTGACATACTATGCTCCTCAGTTCTTCCTTTTCACATTGAAATCATTCAGTTGTCGTCTATATAAAGTGTAACCGCAATGCTTCGCTCAGAGAAATAAAAAATTGCAAAATTGGTAAGTCCGTGACCGTGTTTCGCAGCTTTGCAGCAAATACTGTGATGTAATTGTTAAAAAAAATGCAATAGAAACTAAATGGTTTGAAAAATATGACCTAAAAGAATAGAAAGATATCTACACAGCATCTGGACAGACTACATTAAACTTTTCTGCATTCCTACTGATGCCAACCAAGTACACAACAAGATGTATGCAAATGTTAAAAAAAGTGGATTTTGCATGATATCGCCTCTTAAAGAAACCGGTATTTAAAAAATGTGGCATGGATTCCTTTTCAGCCCCCTCGAGTTCATGCGTTGTAGAACCAGTTTCTGTTGCAACAAGTGTCTTTTGGAGTATCGGTATGTCTCTATCAGCTTTGCATATTTAGTGACTGGAATTTCTGTCCTTGCTTCAATACAAAATAGCTCACACACGGTCCAGCTGTGTGAAGAATGAACAGCTGTTATGTCTTGTCACAGACTATCAAATGGATTTAGCTCTGGAGTTTGACTGGGTCATTCTAAAAAATGAATAAGTCAAACCTAAGATGAACATCCATCCCAGTCTCAAGTCTTTCATAGTCTTGAACAGGTTTTCTTTTAGGATTCCCCTTCATTTAGTTTTCTACACTTTCCCATCAGCCCTGACCACCTTCCCCGTTCCTGCTGACAATAAGAATCCCCACAGTGTAATGCTGCCACCACCATGCATTATCATGTGATGGTGTGAGACCTGGGCGGTGTCTTGTGCCAGTGTTCTGCAAAGCCCCTGAGTTTAGCATTTAGTCCAAAAAGTTTAATTCAAACCTTATCTGACCAGAACATCATCGTCCACATGTTTGCTTTTAAAAGTCGTTTTCTTCTTGCCAGTCTCCATGAATACATGCATGCTTTGGTGTATATTTTGTTAAATCTAGCTTTTAAAACTTTCAACTTTTTGAAATAACATAATTGAAATAAAGAGATAAACATTTATGTTTATCTCATGTTATCCCTTTATTTTTTCTTTCAATATAGGGTTTAGTTTTTTTGTTCCCCATTGCACGTGGATTTACATATTACAGAATCTTCTAAATTAATCCAATTCTTCAAAATGCCAAATGAAAGCCTCTCCATGTGTGCAGCAGCTCACTACACATCAGCCTGCAGCTTAACAATGACAGCGTCTGCATATTTGGGCCCTTATTTTCTTTAAAGCTACTCTGTTTGCCTTTTGGGACCTGTCATGTAATAAGTTGTCACCACACCCAGCATGAAACAAAATGAAGATTCTAACATGTATGTCAAACACCTTTGAGTCGCCCTTCTGTCTTTAATTCTCTCACAGTTATGTTCCCCAGATGTAGCACTGGAGAGGTATGTGTCACAGGAAATACTTTTTTTTTTTTCTTTTTTAGAATTCGCATAAAACAAAACCATTTTGTTTTGGTTCAGTTCTCCCTGAACTTTCATATAAGAAAGAATTATTATTATTTTTTTTTTTTACATATAACCAGGATTGTAATATTGGTAATATGTTAGCTCCGACAGCTCTACAGTGCTGTGAAAACTGTGTTTTTGCTTTTTTATCGCATACAATTCTGAGATCAAACTTTTAAAATTCTGATAAAAATAACCTAGGTGAATAAAAGAATTATACTATATATATATATATATATATATATATATATATATATATATATATATATATATTAGATATATATATATATATATATTATTCTATATATTATATATATATATTATTCTATATATTATATATATATATTATATATATATATATATATATTCATATATATATATATATATATATATATATATACAGGTGAGGACTTAAATCAGAGGTGTTGTGGCATGACTTAAAATGTCATCATGTTTGAAATCCTCCCCATGACCACTTACACAAACACTTAATGACTGTTGTTCCCACCACAGTAGGTTGGCATGAGCGGTTGTAAGGTTTACAGTGCAAAAATCGTTCAGAAAAGGATTGATATACCATTCTAATTATTTAAAGCTATCTCCCCACTAAGAACTGAGCTTAAACTGCGCTGAGGTTTT
This sequence comes from Fundulus heteroclitus, assembly GCF_011125445.2. Lineage (NCBI taxonomy): Eukaryota > Metazoa > Chordata > Actinopteri > Cyprinodontiformes > Fundulidae > Fundulus > Fundulus heteroclitus. Next base: position 14,761,051 of record NC_046365.1, read on the forward strand.
GTGTGATCAAAGTTTAAGTGGAAAAAAAATGTCCAGACAAAGAAACAGGAAAGGAACAAAAGACTCATGCAGGGTCAAAAAGGTGTCGATGGATTGTGCGAAAAAATGCAGGCAGTCTGGTTTCACTTAACTGAGCCTAATGTAAAGAGCGATCACGTCCCAAAGCCACAACTTCAACTTAAGTTCTGCTCCAGAATTTGACCTCATTTCCAACATCCTGAGCTTGACCACAATTGCAAAAAACATGTTTAAAATAGGCTGTCATAAGATTTAGATAACTGTAAAGATATCTTGTAAGCACAGAAACATGTGTGCCGTTCACATTGAATGTACATTAGCTACTTCATGCATCTTGAATAAGTTGTCCATCTGTTAGAGGTTCAGAAAGAAAAATGTTGGTCTCCAATCTAATGTCAAAAATAATCAAACTGTGGATAAAGTCACACTGCATAGTACTATATGTCATTAATTCTTTATGTTTCTATTGTTTTCATACTTTGCAAATATTGTGTCTTCAAACAGGAGAAAAAGTTGTTTTTCTTGTTTTTTAAGCAACTTCAGAATGTATTGGGATCTAGATATATTACTAAGTTTCTGGTGTTTTGTTCAAAGTAAAGTTGTATTCTAAAAGTTTTCTCATTCATTGTGCAGTCCCCTATATAACATCCAGCTATTTAACACTGTATGTTATATTCCAACAGCAGTTTTCTATTAATTATGTATCACAATTTACATAATCACAGTATAAGTACAGTATAGATACAGAGTTTGTACACTACATTGGTCAAAAGACACTGGCATGGTGTGCGGTAGCTTTCTGACCCTCATGCTCAATCATGCACAGGACAAGGAATAAAGATGTTGAAAAAAAGTTTATTTTCAGGAAGGATCTGTGATTGGAGGTAATGACCTTCAGAGGCGTCTGGAGCAGGGGTATAGTCTTTAGAGGAAGCCAGGAGGACGATGAAGATGACTCTTCCAGGAAGAACTGAGACAACTTGGGGCTTACTGTTGCAGAGTGATGGAGGAGTGTTGAACGGATCCAAGAGGTTAGACTTGCAAATGAGCCTGGGTCCAGATGGTGTACTTGGAGTGGCTGACAGAAGGATTGGAGAGCCGGCAGGCCCGGATGATGAATCCAGGAGCAACAGATTCAGTGAGGTGATCAGCAGATCAAGAACTGGAGCTGTAACATAAACCTGAGAGGAGTATAAGGGCAAGTATCTAAGAGACAAGATTACTCTTGACATAATCATTTTTTCTAGGGGTAAGCATGAAAACTCTGAGGACTTGGTTATCTACAATAGTTGATCATCAGGCAAGGAGCAATCAATCTGCAGCTCCTTAAGAATGCCAACTCACTGTAGAGCAGATGGAGAACAGGAGCACGAAGCAGCGCCAGTCAGCCAGACTCGCCTGTAGAGATCTTCTGTTTAAGAGGAAACTCTCACCCAAGCAGGAAACAAAAACAGGGGTGCAGTTTATTGTCATTGGAGGAGTTCTGAGAAAGGACTGCACCCACACCAGAGTCAGAAGCATCCACCTTTGGGACCGGTTTGATGAAAGTACAGTAGGTGCACTAGCAAGCTTCTGGAATCCAAGCAAGCTGTTTTTTGGTGTAAGTGAAAGATGTGAGTGGGGAAGCAGATTGACTGTAGTTTTTGATAAATGTGTGGTAAAGGTTAGCCAACCCTAAGAAATGTAACTGGTTTCTGTAACGATTCTGTCTTATTCTGTCTGTGAACGATCTCACAATCACACTGAGTTGTTCTCGGCCACTAATCCTGTTCTCTCGCCCGCAGTGGTTCCAGAGTTTGCTCCCGTCAGTTTCCTGTTCCAGCAAAATCAGTTAATTTTATAAATCTTTTAAATGTTATCCTGCGTCAGCTGAATTACCGTGTCTTCAGATTCTGAAGGCATTACAGTTTTCTACTGGCAGGAGTAAGTCATTTCAGGACTGCTCGAATCTTTCCGCTCTGGAGGATAAATTCAAGAAATTAAACACGGAACTCACACTTCTTTGCTTTGACAAACGATTCCCTAACCTCTGAATGACTGATCTGATGTGCGTCGCTCTTCGGGAGTCTTAGAAAAGATCAGCGTATCATCTAAGTAGACGAAAACAAACCAGTCTAGGAAGTCCTGAAGAATGCCGTTCGCTGAAGACTGAAAAACTGCCGGAGAGTTGGTCAGTCCAAAAGCTATAACTAATTACTCAAAATGGCCGAGGAGAGAGGCTGACCAAATAACAGGCGTTTCGTAGCTCGACTTCTGAGAAGATGATGGCTTCTCAGAAGTTGAACTTGGATAGAAAAAGACCTAATGTGTGACATGAAATATTGTGCAACAGCCCCACCTTAGATCTTTTCCTTGGAGAAGTCCAATAATGTAAGATAACTTGGAGGGGTCATCAGGAAAGGAAGGGACCTGCGGAAAAAACAGTATTGTAACAGAAAGCCTCCACACTTTCCGATCTCTCCAGCATAGGATTGAGGAGTGGGTGAGACAGCCTCTCGGGAACGGGGAACATCAAAAGGAGGCGGAGCAAAGACGCCGGTTATGCTGGATGTAGAAGGAGGCTGTGCTGGAGGAAAGCATTTATTTATGAATAAAGTTTGTTAGTTGGTCCAAACACTGGAGAACTGGTGCATGGAGCAGCATCAGTCTGCCACGCCCCACAACAGACATCTTCTGTTCAGGAGGAAACTCACACCCAAGAAAGAAAACAAAAACTAACCCTCCCAGATCCTGACAGACACCACAATGCACTGCTGTAGGACCTGGAGGCACATGTAAAGGCAATACCTGCATTTATGTACTAACACCAGTGTTTACATAAACGTCTAAAATGGCCTAAAATTCTGTTTATTTGCATGTTGTTGAAATTTACAATCACAGTGAGTCCTGAGATCATGGTGCTTGTTCTTGTATTATAGGTATGCAAGCTACATTCCCAAGGGGTTTTATTTTATTTCATTTCTTTTCATTTTGATATGAATATTATAGTGGATTGCTATATCCATACATCATAAGCTATAATCAGTGTTTATGTTAGTAGGTATGGATGGTTTTAGTTTTACCTTTATCCCTTGATGTTCATCATATCACAGTAAAACATGCAAATTCAGAATCAGAACATTGCAGGAGGACTGCACCAATCTATTTAGGCGTGCAATCTGGTGCATCCTGCTATTATTTGTGCAACATCTAACGCTGACACGTGAATAAGGTGTTGAGGTGTTGCTAAAATAAAGTACTTTTTTGGAATGTAAAATGCTGGAAACCCCTAACATCCATGTTAAGTGGTAAACATAACATAAACCGAGCATTGTTCAAGTTCGGAAAACAACAAATGTTGTATATTCTCAAAATAAGAAAAAGTAATACATGAACTGTTCTAAAATAATACAAGTTGTACATGGCAGAAGAAGCCAAGAGGAGGCTGAATGGCAGAAGCCTAAATGTCATTTAGTTACAACTTATTCAACTCATATTCTTTTTATAGCCACAATGCACAATTTTAGACAATCTAATTCTGTCTAATTGTATTTGATTTAGTCAACTTATTCCAATCTAGTCCAAGTGCAGTTAAAGCTGTTTAATAAACCGTTTAATAAAGTGTAATAAACGGTTTAATAAACTCTTTAATAACCTGTTTCTTCCTTTTTTTGCTGCTCTCCGTTACTGTACCCGTGCTACATGTATCATTCTGTGACAAAATGCCACATTGTTACACTTTCCTGCTAATTTATTTGGAAGTCTTTACGTCTCTATAGAGGCCTTTCATTTAACTTTAAATGGCAACTGCTGTGAAAGCATCTGTAAATAAGGTTGTATTTCTTCGAGTACTGTTTGTCCAGCACAAACACATTGCTCATTGCCACTCGGACTTGTGGGGGCAGGAAAACCCATTAAATTGCGCATTCGCAAATACTGAGAAAAGTGGTGTGTGTGTGTGTTTATGTGTGTGCGTGTGTGACTTTCACATTTGCAAAAGCCAAGCAATAAATCTTACTTGAGTATGCCTCTAGGGGGGTTTCAATGTAAGCCGTTACTGGCCTTTGCCTCTAGAACTACAAAGCCATCAGAGGCTGTTTCCAAACACGCGGCAGTGCAAACATCAATACCTGTAGCCCAGCTGCCTGCACACCACCTCAGCATCTTGATCAGTCCATCCATCATCACAGACAGTCCCCCACTGGCCAGACAGAAAGAGCTCAACACGACCTTCCCGGGAGCTTTCCCCTCCCACAAGCCGCACAGGGATACCTGAAAAAAAGCATACAAGGTGATTTTATTAAGGCTAGACTGATTTATGGATTGCCAAATGTGAAAAAGACTGTAGACAGTTTTAGGGAACTTTTATATTAAATATTAATGGCACAGGATTTCCCCTCAACAACCCAATATTTGCACAGTGAAGACAGACTTGGTGACAGTAGGGAAAAACAAATCCCTGGTGAAGTAGAAGGTTTTGTATTTGACTTAATTTAGGCTGACAACATAAATTCGCCACTGATAAAGATTCACTTCTGCTCACCGAAGACACTCCAAACACGGAGTTCGGGAATGTTCAAACGAACAACTCTGGCATTCCTGACAAACCTGATCCTCCAGGCTAAAATTTTTCTGTAATGGCAGCTCGGGCTCACACACACTTTCCAGAGGAAGTAGTTGGCTCACCTGTCCGCCTTCTTACAGAAATGTTTTTGTGTGTGTGCGTGTGAGCGTGGAGCAGGAGCCTCCCAAAGCCTGCTCGGTCTGTGAAGAGTATTTGTTTTCCTTTCCTCTTGGCTCTTTTTGAATCTGTCTTGTTCTGTCTCTCCCAGACATACACACACACACACACACATTGTGTGCCACATCAGTCAGGCTTCTTTTTTTTTCTTCTTTTTGTTGAGTATTACTCGGTGTGCACACTTGCTCAATCATATGCGCTTACATTGACGCTATTTGAGTAGACACTGATGGGTTTTCCATGTGGAGACTTCCCCTATCAGTTTACACTCTTACGGAGTCTATGTTTGGACAGGCGTTTGGATGTTTGCTTCGAAAAGATGTAGATCGCGAGGTCTTTCTTTTGAAATTAGAAGTCCTTCAAAGCCAATAGACCTGTGCACACTGCATGCTGTAGAAACCAAGTTTCTGAGTAATATCCAGCTACTCTTTCGTGACTTCTGCTTAAACTCAATAGAATTTAACATTAAAAAACCCAGCTTGTTCATAATGTGTTTGTGGAGGACAAAAGGGGTAGGATTAAAGCTGACTGTGGGAATGTTTGCTTCTCAGTGAGCGTCGGCTAATGGTGAAATGCTCATGTTTGTGCTCCCGCTAAGAAACACAAACACTTCTGTTGCTTTAACACTAACATACACGCACTTGTGTTGGGGTGGTTCAATGGTATGTAAATGTTTAATACAAAATTAATACGGGATTCATAGCCATGATGACTTCAAGCAAACCTCTAACCATCTCAATGAGGAACATCCGTGTAAAACTAAGTGACTGATACCCAAAATACAAAAGGGGGACACAATTGATAAACTTATGAAGTCCTCGTTCTTGTACCACAACTTCTCCTCAGCATCAATAAAAAAAAAAGGACTAAAGTGACGGCTGGAGCTCAAAAGGTCGTTCAAATTTAAGTGCAGCACGGTGAACTTTGTCTAACCCCTTTTCCACCTTGTATCATCGCACTGAGTCTCCCCTCTACCTCTACACACCACCAACCAACACGCTGCGCGATTGTTCTCACAAAGATCTGTTTTATGATCTCGAACAAGTGAGGGAGAGGAAAGAGAGAGTTCATAGCAGCGGCTGGTTTATCTGCCGCTAATTCATTTCCAAAATAAACCCAGACCAATCTCCCTGTGGCATGCAGAGTGGGGACAGGGGAGATCTGCACACACACCCCAGCAACGCTCGCACGCTAACAGGCTAACACACGTAGCGCACTTTTGACACACATATTTCGTCAGGGGTTTGTAGGACGAGAGAGCCCTTCACAATCTTTCCCAACACTCGAAACATCCTAAACCCACATCATCTCTCGCTCTCTCTCTCTGAGCAGTTTGTGTAGCACTAAAGCTTTTATACAGAACATTCAACATCGCCCTTAGCTAAAAGTAGTGTGTACTAGAAGTTAATTTTATTAAATATACTTAAGTTTAACCTTGAGTATTAGTATTAATGTACTTAGTCTCAGACTTCTGTTTATACTTTTCAGTATAAGTCAAGTATACTTCACTAAATTGATAAGTATATGAAATATAGTTTATAATAAGTAAACCTCAAGTACACTACCTCATTTTAAGTAAAAAATAAATATACTTGTAGTACGGTTGAGTAAAGACAGATACCTTCATGTGAAGTTTACTCTCCTTTTTTCATTCCTAGGCTTATGACAATTGTATCGCTGCCTGGAAGCTGCAATAAAATAACCATGCTACAATCAGATGTTCTCCTTGTCTTCAGGTTCTTATAAAGTGAAAGCCTCTTCTGATGAGGACGTTATGATCACGGCAACAAGGTGCTTCACCAGGTTGCAGTCTGTCACTGGTAGAGTTTTCTCCTTCAGCCTGATATTTGGAAACCCTGTGAATCCCCTATTTCACATCTGCAGCTAGTAGGTTTGGTAACTCGAAGGGGTTTTACAAGCCTCGCAGAGAACGGACAAGTGAAGTAACAGCACAGGCCCGAGGGATTACAATGGATGACCTCACCTTCTTTGTGTCTCACCGAGAATGTTGTCTTTCCTCCTCTAAGTAATCCGAGATCTAATCGTCTGCAGGTTCAGTTTAGTAATGATCTTAGATCGGATCAGCTTGTTTTTTCCATTATCAGGGAAATCCACTACAAGCAAAGTTCAGGTCGAAGGTATCTTTAGATGACCTGGACTAACCCTACAATGAAGATTAATTTTGCAACAAAATTGCTTATCAACTGGGGATTTATCACTAAGGATACAATAATATGTTGCCTTGAAAAAGTCTGTGATATAGCCACAAACGTATTGTGCTGTATAAAACAAAAGTAGTGGATAATTTTGAAGTGAAAGGAAAAGGATATAAGGGGTTTTTTTTTATTCGAAAAATGTTAAACACATTTGTATTTATTCTCCTTTACTTTAAACCCTCTCAATAGAATCCAGGGGTGACAAATGAATGCTGCACAGCTGTCAGGGTGTGAATGGGTGTAAAGAGCTTTGGGGTCATCCAAGATTACCCTGTATGTGGCTCCATCAATCTTCCCATCTCCCCTGCACCCCAGAGCATGATGCTGCCACCACCATATTTAACAGTGGGTATGGTGTGGACACGGTGGTGTGCAGTGTTAGTTCTCCACCATACAAAGCGTTTTGCATTTGGCCAAAAAGTTCTATTTTGGTCTCGTCTGACCAAAGCACCTTCTTCCACATGGTTGCTGTGTCTCCAACATGGCTTCTGGCAAAATGCAAATTGGACTTCTGATGGTTTCCTTTCAACAACTGCTTTATTCTTGCCATTCTGCTATAGAGACCACATTTATGCAGTGCACAACCAATAGTTGTCCTGTGGACAGATTGCCCCCACCTGAGCTGTGGATCTCTGCAGTTCATCCAGAGTCAACCATGGGCCTCTTGGCTGCATCTCTGATCATTGTTCTCATTGTTTGGCCTGTAAGTATAGGTGGACGGCCTTGTCTTGGTAGGTTTACAGTTATGCCATAATCTTTTCATTTCTGAATGATGGGTTGAACAGTGCGCCGTGAGATGTTCAGAGCTGGGCAAATCTTTTTATAGCCTAGGCTTGCTGTAAACTTCTGCACAACTGACCTGTCTGATTTGTTCCTTGGACTTCATGATGCTGTTTGCTCCCCAATATTCTCTTAACCATCCACTGAGGCCCTCACAGGGCAGCTGTAGTTGTACTGAGATCGGATTACACACAGGTGGACTCTACTCAATCATCTGGCAACTTCTGAAGGCAATTTGTTGCAGTCAGAGAAAAGGGGGCTGAATACTTTTGCACACCACACTGTTTGGTTTTTTATTTGTAAAAAATATTTAAATCCTGTATAATGTTCTTGTTCTTTGCCATAAAATGACAATACAACAAAATTGTGTTTGTGGTTGAAATGTGACAATATGTGGAGAAATTCAAGGGGTAGGAATACTTTTACAAGCCACTGTATAATAAGCCAGCATGGCGTGATAATTTAATCAGAAAACCTCTGTATGCAACCAATGAGAGCTGCTGGCGTAGATTTCTGTAAAGTCATGGTAGGCTAGGCTCCTGTTAAAGTACACATAGAAAATCTGTCAACCATAAATGCTGGTAAATCTTCTCGTAGATCTTAAGATAGTTGTGTTCTGAACTCTCTCCGTCAATCACAAAGCTGTACTGTTGAAGAGTAAATATAGCTTTTTTTATCCAAATATAATATTCCAGGGATCAAGCTGAATATATACATTTACATTTATAACTGAAACTTAGCACCAAATCAGGCCAAACAATCCCTGTTATAGGTCACTTAGGAGTATATTCTCTTTTTGCTAAATGCCACAACAATGAAAGAGGGTGTTTAAAATATTTTTTGTCATTCTAAGTCAAGCAATTACATATACCAAGATAACAATGCGTGTAATTAACCACTTAGAGAAAAAGTCCCTTACTGACATGGACAGAAAGGCGACTCGGTGAGAAAGGAGGTGTTACTCCAAAAGCAACATAAGACAATAGATTACACTTTGCAAGTGCACTCAGGGAGAAATACCTCTATGTTTGAAGACATGTGCTGTGGTCTGATTAAAACTGAAATAGAAGTGTTTGGCCATAATGAGCATCGCCCCATTTGGAGGAAACGGGGAAGCTCGTAAGCCCGAGAACATCATCGTGAATTATGGAAGTGGTGGTATCATGTTGCGCTCGTGTTTTACTGCAGGAGGAACTGGGGCTCTTTACCATTTACAGCAGACAGCATAATGAGGAAAGAACATTATGTGGAAACGTTAAAGCAACATTACCAGACTTTAGCCAGGAGGCTTACGCTTGGACACAAACAGATCTTCCATACGAACAACGACCCCCTAAGCTGCCAGAGTACCTACAAAGCAAATAAAAGATTTTGGAGTGGCCATCACGAAGCCTTGATCCTCAATCCCAGATAAAATGTATGGTCAGAACTGAAATTGTGTGTAAGAGGCAAGGTGTCCTACAAACCCAACTCAGTCAAAGCAGTTTTCTCTGGAGGAATGGACCAAAACTAAAGCAAGCTATTTGTGAGTAGATTGTGGAAGGATACCCAAGATCTTTGGCCACATTCATACAGCTAAAAGAGGCAATTCCACCAAATGCCAAGGAAATGTGTGTGCAAACATCAGAATTTGAAGAAAGTGAAAAGATTCTGGCAGTTAAGAAAAAAAAAAAGAGTTCAGTCCGATTAATTGTCAGACTGTGATGAAGAAGGTTGTGTGTCTTGTTATACACTGTGTCTGTGAATATCTGGTTTCAACTGTAGTTTAGGCACTAGCATAAAATAATGATGTTCTAAAACAACACCTTCCCTTTAACTTGTTAAAATCAATATGGATTTGGGTTATTTGAAAAAAAAAAACATTTAAAAGACAAGTAAAATCTTACAAAACTGAGTTGTTTATGTGCAAGAATAATAATTGTTTTTGAGAAACAGCGTCACCATTTCTTGAAGGCCTGTCGAGCTACAGCCTTCTGGAAAGCAGAGCCAAGTTCATAGTTTTCACAGAGCCGGCAGAAACATTCTATGTCTAAGTGGATATCAGCTGGTTCCATACCTGGTCAGCGCGATCTGATCGCAAGCGTAAACATCAGAAAACTTTCCTGTCTCGTTCAAGTCACTGTTATGTGTGAACTGTAAGGAATGCATCACAGTAAGATAAGACGCTGTCTTACTGGCTGGTGGACTGGCTGCACTGCGCTCAGAGCTGCAGACGATGTTAACATCTTCAAGGTGCGTGCAGTCATGGCGGAGCCACTCCCTCCTGTTGCACAACAAGAGACTGGGTTCTTTTCCTGTGCAGCTCACGTCGTCCAAAAGGATAGGACCTGACCCCACCCCAAACCGCTGGACTGGGTTCGCGTCAAGTCCTTCCGCATGGAGAGTCTCGCCCACCCTGCCATGCAATACATAGGCCATACGTCCACAACTAAAGCCACGTTCTTGTGATTTGACAGTTGATCATAAGTGAGGTTGAATAAATACTTCAGATCACCTGTAGCCAAGCTGTCGACACGCGACTTGGGTGTTTGACGCCGTCCAGCCATCGTCGCACACCGTCCCCCACTGGCCACGGTAGAAGATTTCTAAACGTCCCTCGTGGCTTCCTGCTCCCCCGACCAGCCTGGTGGTACCGTCTGTAGGGATGGAGAGGATAAAAAGAGCAATTTTGCTTTCTCTAAAGCGCTCACGTTAATGTATGCTGTATTTTTTTTTTCTCTCCATTTGATTTCAAAGTCGGATTGAGGAATTTACTTGTTGTTTCGAGTTGTAGCTGTTCATCACGGTACTCTTGAGATGTGAAATACCAAATGAAAACAAAACACAGAAAGAATATAAAGAATTCAAAATGCCCACTAAACAGGAAAACACAAGACAGAGAACAGAAAGAACAGCACAAAATGAAAAAAAATCTAAAAATGCAACATAAACAAAACAAAGGATATGAATGTATTAGCATTTAGAGTATATATTGTATGTGAAACATTGTTTATCTTTATGTGGTGCTTTTATTTGGTTAGTGTACGTACTTTGCTGTGTTCTCTTCATTTTCATGTACTTTGGTGTGCTAATGTAATGTCAAGTGTAGCATCTTAAATGTTTTGGCAGAATATTTTGTAGGGATCAAGATATCTTTTGTCCCTGATATCACTCAACCATTTTAAATCCTTTGTACCTGCTGATTTTCTGCTGGACGGCCATAATATACCATTCCAACGTGGGCTTAATTTAGGAAAGCTGTTATAACCTTCTGAGAGCAAGTCAGTGAAAATATTTCTAAAGGCATACCCGACTCGATCCATACAGCCTTCAGTACACTCAGGGTTTGCTCGTGCAGAAAATCTTTTCAACCAAGCAGCCGGTGAAGTCAAGGGCTAATGCTATCAAAGTTCCATTCTGTTTTGATCTAACTTGTTTGATAACTCTGCTTGTGACATATTTCTGTGAGGTTCCAGCTAAACATGTGCAAACGAAACCCACAGAAAAAGGCTTTTTTTCCCCCTCCCTCATAAACTCCACGTTTTGCTTTGAACATCATAATATTAGCGCAGCTCCTACAGACTTTCAGCAGCCAATACGGTTCCTCTTTCACTGGAAGTGTTACTGTAAAAGGTAAAACAAGAAAAGAAAACTACTTGTTTTTGAAGCACAGATTTCTAAGTTCAACAAAAAAGTGCATAGACTACAATCCAGATGTGAAAGTTGTGCACACAAAACTAAACCTTGACGATAAAAAGAATGGCTTGCTTTGGCTGCAGCTGATAAACATTCCCAAACAGTGCACCGAGAAGCTACTGATTATTTCCTGCAAAAGTCTGCATCGGGACCCTGCACCAACACTTGGGTTTGGATTGGTAAATATAGGCATTTATTGTACTTGTCTTCTGAGCAAACAATATAGAATCAAATAAAAAGCAGTTTTTTTTTTTTTCATCAAGAGAAGGCAGTATTAACGTCTTAATGTCAGACTCAGACAGCAACAGGTCAAATAATGTAAATTCCAGCCAGAGGACTACTTTCACCTTGATCCTGCGACTACACGTGTGACTCCCCTCCTGATTTACAAACCCCAAAATGGGAAAGCTCCATCTTTCAGGGCAAACAATTTTTATTAAAAAAATGTTAAAAATTTCTTGAGTATAGCATTTTGACTTCTTTGCTTTCTGTACCCTTGTATATTTCCACTAGAAAATGTCCTGACAGAACCAGAAAAACACACATTCCTTAACGTTATAGTGGAGGTTTTCTCAGCCATAAGCGTAATTGTAGTTGTTAATCCTTGCACGTGTGCTTGACAAGTCAAAATTACCCCCCGGCTAAGATGAGATGGACATCAGTTTCGACAAGTCAAAATGCCTGCATTAAGAAAAGCGGACTATCCCTTATGGCTTATGGAGCTGTGGGTAAATGTGCCAACAAGTGTGACTTCTTATGGCGGCTTGACAATCCCGATGAATCACTCGGATAGGAAGCTGTTGGTCTACCTGTAAGAGCGCTGCAGGACACTCCTGCGTCCTCAGAGTGCAGACAGTTGTGTTCTCCCCAGGCGCTCTTTGGACACTGCTCCAAAGTGAGCTCATTGCCTGAGCAGCGCACCTCGTCCAACCAGACACGGCCTGTGCCTTTGCCAAAATGTGCTTGGCTCCATGCCCTCGCAACTCCACTGGAAAATACAAAAAAAAAAACCACAATGCACAGAAAATGAATGGTTTCTCCCGCAGTAACTCTAATGCAGTAGAAAACTATTGTGTTTATAAATAGCCTCGCAAAAACTTACAAGCAACAAAAAACAATAAGATACGGTTTATATTTAAACTGTCGGGTACCGCCGTTTCTTACCATTTCAGAATTTTAAACAAAAATTACATTTTTAAACGGAAATTCACTGTCACATCTGATTGTGCAAAACACAAACCCCGCACACATTTGCCAAGAACACAGTATTGCTAAATATGCATAACTCCATGGTGCGAGGATCCGTGCAGGAACAATGAGCCTGATTCACTGTTTGACTCCCAGATGTTCTTGACAGCGCACTCCTCGCTCTGTTTCTGAATGGAAAGAATACTTGTCATACTTCTAGAGAGACGGAGAGGAAGATGGCTCGACACCCACATTTACTTCTCTCACTGCAACAGCACTGTCTCTTAGTAAAAGTTAGTTAAAAACCAACATTGTTATTTCTTTGTGTGTGTGTGTGTGTGTGTGTGTGTGTGTGTGTGTGTGTGTGTGGCCTTATTTTTACCTCAACCCCAGCTGCCGACACACCACCTCTGCATCATTGTGGTCCCATTGGTCGTCACATATGGAGCCCCACTGCCCCGCATGGAAGACCTCAACCCTGCCCTCTGACTCAGACCGACCTCCCACCAGCCGTACAGGAAGGGTCCCGACCACTGACGGGCACACAAAATGAAATTTGCAAGTTTACACTCATTTTAAGACCAGAGTCTTTGCATCTTTACGCAGCAGAGTGGCGCTTTCGCCGTCCCAGAGCAGTGTCTTTCAAGAGTATTCACACCCCTTGAGATTTGGTCGATTCTGTGATGTTAAAACCAGAAATGCGAATCGGTTTTACTGGCATTTTACTTGATGGACACACAAATTAGGTCCTACTTTTTAAGTGGAAACGAGTGAAAAGAGAGTGGTGCAACTACAAACACATCAGACAGCTCTGGGATAACATTTTGGGTTATAAAAACAATTGCCTAAGCGTAAAACATCCCACAGAGCACCGTTAAATAAACCATCTGGCAATGAAAAGAGTGTAACACACCTGCAACTCCTCTTACCAACACATGTCTTTCCTTCTAAACTAACAGTTAGGTAAGAAGAACAGCAGCCAAGAGGCCCGGTGTAACTCTGGAGGAGCTGCAGAGATCAGCAGCTCAGGTGGGAGACTCCGTCAACATGGCAACTACAGTTTCATTTGTGTACTCATCAAATATGGCCTTTAGGGAAGAGTGGCAAAAAGGACGGAGCTGTTATAATGAAATTGTAGGAGGGCTCCGTCGTGGTGTGGGGATCCCTTTTCCTAGGGAAGCTGTTCTTTTGATGGGAAGATGGAAGAAAAGCTACTCAGTGCCTCAAAAGATTGAGACTGGGGTAAAAGTTCACCTTCCAGCAGGAAAATGACCCTAAACACACAGCCAGAAAGAAATAGTTCATATAAAAGCAGATGCATGTATTCAGACCAGGCTGTTTTTTTTTCTCCAGGGGAAGCTGCATCATTTCTCTGTATTCTCACAATCATTCAACAGTTTGTGTTGGTCTATCATATAAAATTCAAATAAAGCATGTGTGGTTATATGGACACAGGGTGAGCAAAGGAAGTGGCGTAAATAGGTTTGAGAGAGCCTGCTCAGGAGCTCACGGAGCTGCAAAGGAGCAGATCTTTTTTTTTTAGAACAGTGAGATTTTTTTAGGTTTAGCAGATCTCCTTTTATTCAGCAAACCATAACACGTCATCGCTGACACGTGAGGCCGGCCTACCCCTCTGTTGGGTGCAGGTAACAGCTGCAGCCAGGGAACACTCCTCCCCCTTCCAGGTAGTTTTGGGACACTGGAGTAGGTCCGGCTCTTCTCCCTGGCAATGGACCGCCGACCAGTGAAGCTTGGCAGCTTGGGGGCCAAACAAAGGAACCGCACGAGCAAGACCAGAGACCCTAAGACAAGAGAGTTGGGCAAAGAGGTTACTTAAACAAATTATTGCATTAGACTAATGCAATAATTAGAGTTGTTAAGTATTAAAAAAAAAGGATATTGATGTTTTGCTGTCTGATGAGAGAATGATGGCCTGCAAAATTGGGTTTGCAGGCCTCTAGGCACTGGTTGCTGTAATCCCCAGCTTTCAGCTTGCTCACCAGCAGCTTCCAATAACCAAGCATGGGAAAGTCATCACCAGGGCCTCCAGCTAATATACGGCTGACATTTGCCCTCCCTCCTTTCGACTGTGTTCTCTCCCCGACTTCTGTGCGAACGCACACATGCCGCGCAGACGTGCGTCCGTGTCAGAATGCGGGCCTGCGCTGGTGTTGGTGACAGCATGTGTAGTAAGTGTATAGAGTGACCGTGTTTTCCAGGATCCTCGTTCCAGCGAGTACGCCCCGTCTTATGAGCGCCGCCGACATGAATAACCGCTTTACGGGCTCCCCCCGAGACCTTTCTCTGGCATGGCCATACCTCATAGTTAAGACCACGAGGCAAGTCGCACGCAGAGGTCGGCTGGGGAAAGGAGGGAGCTTGCAGCGATGTAAATTACTGAGCTCTAAAGGTAATTAAATACCTAAGTGAAAAAGGGGCAGAGGGAGGGGGGGGGGGGGGCAAAGTGCATAAAAGATACATACATGCACTTTGGAAAGAAAGAAAAACAGTTTGTAGACTATATGTCTTATGGGTTGTTAACACCAGCTCCAGCTTGGGAATTTATGATACATGACGACACGACTCCCCCTTCGCACCTGTGTTTGAAACACATATGTGGGGAAGATGAGGCGGCAAACAGCGCAACGTGCGAGCACAAGCCAACGCATGCCCTCACCCTTCGCCCAGCTGTCTGCAGACCACTGCAGCATCTTCGTCCGCCCAGTGGTCGCCACACACAGACCCCCAAACTCCTCCCAGGTACACTTCCACCCGGCCGTCGAGCTTGGAGCGGCCTCCCTGCAGACGCACCGAGCCTGGGGAGGAGAGAAGGTTGGCGAGAGTCAGAGAAAAACAAGCGGCGGAGGAGAGCTGGAGCCATGGTAGAACGGTTTAAGTTTAGGAGATGTGCAAAGAATGGTGAACTCTAAAAATAAGGATCTTTTAAAATAAAGATACCTCACTATCATGCGCATCAGAGAATTCTCGTCCATAAAAAGAATTCACTCATTTCACGTGTTTTTGCCACAACGCAACTGTTGCACAACAGAAGCTGAAGCAGCAAATGTTGTTGCAGAACTTCAGTAATGAGACGAGAAAACGGGGCTTCTTGTTTTTTGAGTATTGAATATAAAAGATGGAAAACGAGAGGAATGACGAGAGGACAGAGGCCCGTGCTGTTGTCCTGGCGACATAAATTATGTTATGTCGCATAATTCATTATGGAACATACAGGCGCCATGTTGTTAGAATTGATACGGCTCTACTAATTTGGTTTCTTGTAAAATGTAGGGATGATGCATTACAGCAGCAGCATGTTATTGATGCACTAACGTCCTTTCAGGAAGCGTGTAAAATGAGCTTTATTTTATCCTGAACAAAAACAACGATCCAGAACAAGTAAACTTAATTAGGAGTAAAAAAATGCTCCTTCTTTTTTTATACTGTGAATTAGTAGTTGTTTATCACCGCATTTCATACTTCAGTGGACAAACTGTTTAACTTGTGTAATAATGATCTTTCTTTATAGACTTGAAAGTTTATGAGCCTTTATCATATTTAGATAATGCAAAAACTGAGAAATACTGCATTTTTTTCACAATGTAGGACGTGAAATGGTGTAGTTTATTGCAAGTTTTATTGCTTTATCTGGTATTATTTGCATGCTCATAATACAAACGTGTGAGTTTTTCCATGTTTCGCCCTGTTAACATGACATTGTCATTGTTTTTCTAAATTGTCCAATGTACTCTTTTTGGGTGAAAGTGAATTTTACATTGCGTGCGAGGCAAGAGTGAACTGGTACAGTCCAAGCTGCTTGAGGTCCAATAAGATTCCACAGTCACTGATGGTTTGGCGAACCGTGTCAATAAATCAACCTCCATCACATAGAGCACTTTACACACCCAAAGTGACCAAAGTTCTGCACAGGTCCAGGAGAAAAACAAAACAAAAATTAAGAAGAACAAAGAGAACAATAAGGAAAGAAAAAATATGACGTCACCTGCTGCTGTTGGTTCACTTTATTCATTCAAGTCCCAAGTCAGCACAGGAAGTTTTAGACCTACTCTATCCCATCCATCTATTTACAAGCTTAATGGATATGTTGGTTTCATTTCCCAGCAGGACCCGGCTTGGGTTTAATGACGTTGGCCAACAAACTGTCCTCAAGCTGAACGCCTCTAAGCCAACTGGGCTTCACCTCCGCAGTTACACAGGCTGGCCGCCTTGATGCAGTCCCTCATGCAAAGGGAGCCCCGAACACATGAGTGCTCATATTGTAATATACATAGGTATATTCCAATTTCCTGAGGAATTGAATTTAGGTTCTCATTAGCGAGCCATCATATTTCAAATTAATAGAACTGAATTGCTCTAATGTTTAAAGAATGAATTTAATTAGTTTCCCCTTTTGAGTTGAATTTTTGAAGTAGGTTACCTTTTTGATATTCAAATGTATTGTGATAATTGTCTGTAAAACATCTGAACATGCATGCCTTTTTTTTAAAAAATCTCTCATTATAAAGTTATAGTGTCTACGGGCATGCCCATAGCAACACACCAACACCCACAAACTAGGCTTGGCACAGGTAGAGGTGTGCCTCTCTCCGCTATCAGCAGCAGATCTGAACTTGCAGCAAAGAGAACACTTTGTCAGAGGCTACCCTCATTTCGCAACACAGAAACTATGCACCTCAGTTAGACGCACTGCTTAAATGCTTATTATTTTTTTTATACAATTCAAAGATGCAAAGTTTGGGGAATTAGATTTCAACTATAAAGCACGTATTTTCCATTAAAACAAATCCTTTCAGGTGTTACCACTCATACATAAGCAAATACACGTGCAGCCACAATACAAAGCATCGCTGGGACTGTGCTGCAAAACATCTGCTCCCCTTGAGCCCATATTGTCACAAAGGTATTTAAACATGCATATTTATTCGTTTATCTTTTCCTTCAAGATGCATTCATTTTTAAATGATCAACCAGGCCATTTTTTTGGATGCTGGGCGCCTATAACCGCTGATCGTGTCGCGTTTCATCCGCTGACAGGCCTGCGTGTTTACCTTGTTTACAGTCGCAGTAGCCCCAGTCGACTCTGCCTTTGTGGTTCCTGAAGAAGCACCAGGGTCGGATCCTGCCGTCCGGGTTGCGGCAGTGGTTGTGCTCCCCTATCCCTCTGCCCGGGTAGCGCTCTCCGAAGCCGGCCACCTCCGTCCAGTTCATGCACCGGCTGCCGGACTCGGTCACGTCGACGGCCCCCCGGTAGGAGCCGTCCTTCCCCCGGCTCCGTGCGCAGTCGGTGAACGGCAGGATGAATGAGGGGAGGCTGCTGGAGGAGCCGCCGCTCGCAGTCACCCACACGACCAGCGAGGCAAGCAGCGCCGCGCTCATGATAGGTCTGGGAGCGGAGCTGCTGATAACGGCGGAGGTCCGACTCACGCATCAGCTGACGGAACCCCTCCCCGCTCATCCAGTCAGCGTGTGCGCTTTGCGGCGAGGAGGAGAGGGGAACGAGCAGGACGGATCTGTTTGCGTGGGCTGATGGGGAGGATACGCTCAGAGAGAGAGAGAGAGAGAGAGAGAGAGAGAGAGAGAGGGAGGGAGAGAGAAAGAGAGAGAGAGAGAGAATTAACATTAGTGCGATTGATTGAAAACATTCATTCACGTTTATCCAGTATCCAAAATGCGCTAAATGCGCTAAATGCGCCTTTTCTTAAAAGTAACAAAAAAATAACTAAATCTAACAAATCAGTTACCTTTTCTCTCTACATAATGCATGGAATGCTTCTGGAATTTAACGCAGTTACGATTGCGTTATATTATAGCTTATGACTCTACAGCTTTACTCGTGCAGGAGTGTAAAATGAATGGACCTCTATAGAAATGTTTCAGTCTGCTGTTAGTTGTACATTCATAGCGGGAAAAAAAAAGGAATTCAAAAGACATTTGCTTGCATTTACATATAGCCCTGCAAAATAACTTAAGTAATAACGAGAGATAACTATTACCTAGTGTAGTTTGTATGTGTTGTGCTTAGGTAGGTTTGGTAGGATCAAGCCCAAGCTGCTAAGCCATTATTTTTTTAGTGAATGAAGGAGACTTGTGACTGAGCTCTTGCCTGATAAACCCTATTGTTCAGGAAATGTTTGAAGGTTACAGTTTCTACTTCTGACAGTGCAAATGTCTGTGAACTTTTAACATTCTCTAAAGATTCCCAAAAATCTATAACTCTCACAAAGTAAACGTAATATTCCTTTGATTAAAGCATTTCATAAAGGTTCCAAAAAGATTATCTACACATGTAACACAATAACTCCAATAGTGTGTCTGCAGCCTTGACAATGTGGCCTTTAGAGATCCTTCAGGGAATGTTCCCCAAGACCTCTGAAGAGAATTTGTAACCTTCTCATTTTAACCTTTAGAAATATTAGAAACATTCTGTCCAGGAGTGATGCTGAAAAACTAGTCCATGCATTTGTTACTTCAAGGCTGGACTATTGTAATTCTTTACTATCAAGAAGTCCACAAAATGCAGTTTAAAGCCTTCAGCTGATCCAAAATGCTGCAGCAAGAGTTCTGATGAAAATCAACAAGAGGGATCATATTTCTCCTATTTTAGCTTCCCTTCATTGGCTTCCTGTTAAATCAAGAATAGAATTTAAAATTCTTCTTCTAACGTATAAAGCCCTTAATAATCAAGCTCCATCATATATCAGAGCTCTGATTACCCCGTATGTTCCTAACAGAGCACTTCGCTCTCAGACTGCAGGTCTGCTGGTGGTTCCTAGAGTCTCTAAAAGTAGAATGGGAGGCAGATCCTTTAGCTATCAGGCTCCTCTCCTGTGGAACCAACTCCCAGTTTTGGTCCGTGAGGCAGACACCCTGTCTACTTTTAAGACTATTCTTAAAACTTTCCTTTTTGACAAAGCTTATAGTTAGAGTGGCTCATGTTACCCTGAGTTACCTCTATAGTTATGCAGCTATAGGCTTAGGCTGCTGGAGGACATCATGGTCTATTTCTCTCACTCTGCTGGGTTCTCCTACTGTTCTCCAATTTGCATTGTTTGTTGTTATTTCAAATTTTAGCTTTATGTTCTCTCTGTGTTTTTTCTCTCTCTTCATAGTAGGTACACCTGGTCTGACGTTCTGTTAGCTGTGACACCATCCATTGAGATTATGTGTTGTGAATTGGTGCTATATGAATAAAACTAAATTGAAAATCCTCAGGGAACATTATATGAAGGTTCCCTAAATATTATCTACAACCCTGACAATATCTTATGAGAATATGTATACCAAAAAGGTTTCCTGAAGATTTTTTTTTTTTTTTACAATTTTCATGGTGTAATGCTTAGAGATCCTGCTGGGATGTTCCACAAACGTTCTTAAACATACATCTTTCACAATGTAACCCGTCAAGAAACTTTAGAGAATGACCGCTAAAGGTTTCCGAACCTCCTCTGCAACTTTCCCAATCCAACCTTTAGAGAACTTCCATGAAGTCTTCAATAAAAGTTCCTGACCATTATTTACGACTTTCACATTGTAACCCTTATGAACGCTATGGAGAACATTCCCTGAAGGTTCTCTGGAGATTATTTTCAACTTTAGAAAACCTTTACAAATTTTCCTAAACTTGTTCTTAGTTTGCAGGGAACGTTTGGACAAGCATCCTTGACGGTTCTCTCAAGGTTTGCATCAACACAGACAATTTATCCGTTGATTCATTTCCTTTATTCATCCAGGTCTGTCTCATAGTGACACACCAACATTAACACTTGATAATAAATAGAAGTTGCTCACCTTTATTGTAATGCATTCAGTCAGTGTGCAGTTTGGCATATTGCAATGCATAGTTGATATATTACTGCCTGTAACTGAACTCTTGATCTTTTTTTTTTTTAAAACATGGGACAAACATAGATCAGTTAATATGGCTTACTTCTAACATATCTGAGAATGCTCACTTGTTCTCTACATAGTGCACTTTATGTTTTGGAATTCTCACTTGTGCTATACATTAAACAACTATGCCTTTCGAGTATTTTTGGGGGACTCCCCCCCCCCCCCCCCCAATTTTATTAAGAGCAACAAAACAGAACGTGGCACACATCAAGTTGACAAGAACAAACAAAGGGGTGAATAAGGTAAATAAATGAAAAAGATACAACTTCAGAGTACCACAAGCACAAAACACTAGTTCAAATTGTTCTAACACACGCAATTAAATTAATATATTAAAATGTTCAAAATAATTGCATGTTTTCAAGGCTTTTGAAGTTAATTATTGAGAAAATGTTATGCTTTATACACAAAGTAATTCAGTAAAATTTAGCTTACGATTGAAGGACATGGATTTACAATTTGGACAGTCGCAGTAGGAGAGAGAGTTGAATTCACTGCCAATATCTTTGTAACCAAACAAGACATTCTTCGAGCATAAGGAACAATTTGGGTAAACACATCAGAAACAAAACGTGAAGGTTTGCTCCAAAGATGTTTTGTGAACAAGCAAAAATAAACCATTGTTTTTCTATCGGCTTCACAAAAACATACATTTTACATTGATCACTTATAGGTCTCTGAGGGTCGTGGTTAGTTGGACAGAGCCTTTGAAGCATTTTAGGGAAACTTCCTTTACTTTGTTGGTCAAAAATTACTTTTGCAGTAAAAACCAGACTTTGTCACAGCAGATATGTTCCACAAAGCTGTGCCAGAATGATTGAGAAGGGGGTGAACAGGTAGAATCTTGAAGAAACAGGTTGTGAACTGTCTGGCTCTTCTTTTCAGAGGTTGATAAGAGACAGCGCTTGCCCGTTTCAGCTCTGTAGATCCAAAGACACAAAAGCTGGTTTCAGTCTCCTGTTACACCTTTACAAAGTAAGAGCAACCAAGCAGAATCAAGACTCTTGTGAGACACTGACTCAGAATTCAAATTTACACAGACACAAATCCAAGACAACCAAGAAAAAAATAAAGAATAAGCATTAATAGAGAAGAACCTCAAAAATGCAAAAAGACACTATGAAAAAAAAAAACCTAAATTTAAAGTTAAGCTCTGCAGCAGAAAATGAGAAAGACTTATCAGAAGGGGAAACACGGTACAATTGCTATTGGATAAAAATAAAATATTTAAGTTGGATGCATCAAACAACACCTCCTGCGAAGCTAAAAGTGAGCTCCGTAGGATCTGATAAAATATAAATATTTAAGTCAAAAAAGACAAACGGCAGTCAGTTTATAGAACAATGTAAAATACTGTGCAATTATTTCGATGTACTAGACAAACACTCCCTGAGAAATATAAAGTGTCCAAATAGTCATTGGCAAAAATTTAAATAATAAAGTTGATTGAAATGTTCAAGTTAAAAAAAAAAAAAAAAACATGTAACTTAGCATTAATACCCAAACAAGCTAAAAGTGTGGACATAGACATTAGCATGTGAGACACAGAGTTAATGATTAACTGAATACTGTGAGGATGTTGTTGTCAAACTGATGTGGGGAAGAAATGTACAGGTGTTTGCTTTTAGAGACACTATAGCTGTTATTTAATATAAAACATTTACGTGGCCTAAAGTTATGTTTGTGAATCAAGGACAGAGCCAGGAGCATCTGTTAGGGAAGGAATGATTATTTTAGAGGAGCTTTGTTCATTCTGTAATTGTAGAGCAAAATGAAGTCAAGGCTACCTATCAATGAAACACATAATGGGAAATAAAATTAAAAGTAGGGAAGTAAGGATTTTAAAGTAATTCTTCATGAAATACATTGTTAATGATTTAGTTATTGTGGTAAAGTTCAGAAAACCATGTCAATATTTCCAGTGAGTACTCATCAAGACTTGTTTTAAAGTTAAATTATAATTAAAAGCATATATTTTTCTTTTTTTTTTAGGGCTGGGTATTAGATAATATGTACTTGATATGTATATATATACAATATATATATATATATATATATATATATATATATATATATATATATATATATATATATATATATATATATATATATATATATATATATATATAATTATTTGCTCAGTCCCCGGTGATTTGTCATTGTGTTCATCCGTCCAATACAGTCTAGAATTTCCGTCAATGGAACAAAGCAACAATCCTTATTATCTTGCTCATTTTGACAGTGTTTTGTCGGCCTTTTTTTGAGCGTCAAACGTATGCGTCAAGATCCATGTCGTCATCAAGGGGCGACCGGTTCGTTTACAATCTGGCAAATCAAAGTCGGCATACACCGGTACCCGTCCTTGTAAGCGGAGTTAAGACCAAAACAATCAGTTACCATTTAGATCCGATATTTTTTAATTTCATATTGTTGAGTAACTTACCTAAACACAAAGTTCGTTTTTCCGTTCAGACATGAGCCCCAGTTTAACAAGCCGCGATTAAAGAGAGAATTCAACACGGACCAAGTCGTGTGTTCCAGTGTGAATAACAAGCGTACCCGCTGTGAATTTTAGCGGCTACCATCCCTCGGCCTGTTTTGACTGCAGCTTGCTTGCTCGCTGCTGCTGGATGTGTGCGGCGACATTTGCATGCATTCCTGGCCGAGTTCCCTTTATGTCATTTTCACGCAGTTGTTAAGAGGGAAGCAATGAACAGCAGGCTTCAGGAGATACGCGAGAGGCAAAAGCTGAGACGGCAGCTGTTGGCTCAGCAGGCAAGTACGCAACCAGCCAGTTAGCTAGCGTCAAAGCTGCAGCGTGAAACAGGCTCATCCTGCACGAATAAACGCATCATCGCGGATAAAACGCGGGTGCTCACGCGACTCTGCAGAAAAGGAGGACTAGTTTTTCTGTCGGCGTGAATTCGTGTTGGTTTTCGAGCCCCTTCAGCTAACAGGAAACCGTGAACCAAGCACAGAAATAAAGAGAAACGCAAGGTATTGCTGTGTTGAGATAATATTGGTTATTTTTTCCCCCAACCCACAGCTGGGAGCTGAGAGCCCGGACAGTATTGGAGCCGTCCTGCACAGCAAAGATGAGCTGAAGGAGATAGAAGAGACCAGGGAAACGTGCAGGTGAGATGAAACGCCTTCACACACACACACACACACACACACACACACACACACACACACACACACACACACACACACACACACAATGTGGGCATCTGCTGGCCTGGCTGGCCCTAACAAAGGTCACAAACCAACACAGGTGAAAGGACAACGAGAGGACTCATTTTAAAACCTAGCTTTTCGTGTCGATATGTTCTTCCAGTGCAGGAATAAAATTTTCTTTAAAACATTTAGAGAAGACTCAGTTTCAAATGACCAGATCTGAAGCAGCCAAGGGGATGGTGCAAAGATTCCCGCAAAAGCACGACATAGGAAATGGCATTAAATAACAAAGCTTGTGTACAAATAAGAAGTCTCACTTCAACATAAATGTTTTTGTCTCTTTGGTGCATTTGTTTTGTTAAAACAAGTAAAGTCTTTATTCATGAAGTTATTTGCAGAAGGTAGAGTAGCCAGAAATTGACTGAAGTAAGAGTAGTGATACTTCAGTCATGATATGACTCAAGTAGAAGTAAAAAGTACAGTGCAGTAAAACTACTCCTACATTTTTTTATTTTTTTTTCAAAAAGCTACTCAAGTAAGTGTAACTGAGTAAATGTAACTAGTTTCTACCCACATCTGGTTTTAGATCAGTTTGATCCTAGAAGAAACTGTTAAAGCCTGGAAAATGACTTGAGACTCTGTCGGAGTCAGGACCATAACCATAAGTATACAGCCAGAGCTACAGCAGAAGGATTTAAATCAAATCATGTTCATATTTTAGTCCAGATCTAAACCCAATTATGAATGTGTGGAAAGACATAAAACTGTCTTCTCCCAGATGATCTCTATCTGACTGTGCTGAGGAGAATTGGGGGAAACATATATATGTGTCTAGATGTGCAAAGCTGATAAGAGACATTCTGCAGAAAGTCACACACCTGTCCTTCCAGTGAAAGGTACTTCTACAAAGTATAAATACAACCCCAATAAAATACACTGGGGGTGTAGTTGTAATGTGACAAACTATGAAAAAGTTATAAGAGTGTGAATACATTTGCAGTATACTGTGCGTTTCTCCAACACATTTGTGGGGGTTGGCTGTGTTGCTAAAGGGTAAGGCCTAATGGTGTGAATTATCATTTAAAAAAAATAACAGCACAATATACACTATGTATCTATAACTATTCACTCACCTGCTTGGACTGGGGTTGAATATGCCGTTGGTCCACCCTTTGCAGCTACAAAAAGCTTCAGCTCTTCTGGGAAAAGCTGTCCACAGGGTTCTGGAGTGCGTTTATGGGAAAGTTTGACTGTTCTTGCATTTGTGAGGTCAGACACTGACGCTGGACGAAGAAGACGCCGCTTGGGGCCGGGTCTTTTTGAGAATAAGCGTTCTGTTGGATTGAAGTCAGGACTATGTGCAGGCCAGTCAATGCCCTCCACACCAAACCCTCTCATCCATCTTTTTATAGAGCTTGCTTTGTGCTCCCGGTACGCAGCTGATATACCAAAGAATTATTTTTGCTCTTTGACAATATATTATGGAAAAACCTGCTCACTTACATTACTTGTTTTTGAATTCACATAAACTAAGAGCAACATATATGCTCGTGCTCTGTTATTATGTTCTCACATAAACTTGTGGTGGGAACCTATGACAATGTGTTTTGGGATTGTATTCCCTATTTTGCTTATATTTTGCTTTGCTGTATTCGCAATGTTATTTTGCCTCACACACTGCTGAGAAGCTGGGAACGGTTTTTGTTTTGGAAACATGTTTTGGAAACGGGACGAACAGATCAGCTGAGAGAGAGAACTGGCCACTCTCGCTTCCAACTGACACTTTGTTTACTGGTATAAAAAGGAGCGAACCGCCCTAAATAGTTGAGTCTGCCGTGGGTTCGTGTGTGGATGCGTGGCCGCGTGGACGTTAATCTTAACCTGGACTGAGGGCTCCCAGTTCCGTGTCAATGGTAAGAGCTGATTCTGAGAATCTGTTGAGCATCACGCCTGTTTGAAAGCTTGTTGCTTTAAGTCCTTGCTACTTTGCATGTGTGAAGTGCTTGCTGTTTTGCGTTGCTGTATTCTGTGGGGAACAATAAATGTGGGCATTATTATCCTAACAGAAAAAGTGTTTTAGTCCTTAATTGTTTGTTGCCGATTTCTCCCGATCCTGAAATAAACATTTCATAAAACAGCAGCCATGTTGGAAGAGGCCATCTCCAAAATGTTCCCACAATGTTGGGGGCATTGAGTAGTCCGAAATCTCTTGGTCTGCTCCAAAGCACTTTCACAAAAGTGTAGAAACAGTCTGCCGGCCTAAGAGCTGAGTTTTACACACCGTAATTGTGATCCGAACACTTGATTTCCATTATTTAGCGCGGTGAGCGAATACATTTTGGCTAAATATGTGTAACCTCTAACACGGTGAAGGATTCACAAATGGTCATTTAACTGTAGCCCAATAGGTTTTTATCTGTGACATGGTTCCTGCCGCTTTATTCTTCTGTTTATTCTTCCCGTCTCAGAATGTGGACTAGTGACTCGCGCTGATTTCCCATCACTGTGGGAGGCACGACGTGGTCAGTGCAGTTTTTTTTCCCTGTCGTCACCTGTCCGACAGGCACTTTCCTTCCGTTCAGCAGGAATGCCTCGGTGGTTTCCAGAGTTTCAAAAACCCGCGCTTGCTCCTGATTACACCTGCATGCGTCCAGTTGGATGTTTGGTTAATACATTTTTATCGTCAGCAGATAGAAAGAAATGTCCTGCATCGTGTGCTTTTTAATGATCCGTTCAGATGTGGGTCATTATCGTGTTTTTTTTTTTTTTTTTTTTTTACCCGAGGCGAATGTTTTTCTGATTCTGATTAGGAATAAAAATGATGTGCTGTCCCTCACATTGATCGGTGCCAAAGGTTGGGTTCTGTATTTTTTTAATATAAGTGCATGTTGTGGACATTAAAAGCATTTGTGCTTGCAGGGCCTCATATGACAGCTCTGCCCCTCCTTCCAAAAGGAAGCCACAGACGGATGGAGAGGACACAGAGGAAGATGTGGAGGAGCAAAAAGTGAGTGTGCTCTCTTCAAGTTTGTCCCCAACATGCACCAGCTAAACATGGAGTCACTTTGCTGTCAAAAACAGCTTTAATGATGGAAGTGAACAGAATTTCCTGGAAGACAAATGTTAATAAAGCGTATGTTACAGGTTGATTAACAGGTAAACAGCAGTCAGGGTTACATACCTTGTAAAGCGGCTCCCCAGTTTCAGCGAGTAGTGATCAAACTGTTGCTGTAAACTGGCTGTTTAAAAAAAAAAGAAAGCAGTTTCCAAAATTGAATCTGCACTTTAAAAATAAGAAAAAACCCCACAGGTAACATAAATTTCCAGAATTTTGATGAAGATTGTATTATCTTACGACTCACTGTGTTTATCTTAACATTCCCACCGATTACACTTCACAGTTCTCTTGAGATTATTTTGTTTCCTTGATCTTCAGTCGCCGCTCCAAAGGTTCATGAATTCAGAGGACATTGTTTAATTCCAGGATTCCCTCTGCAGCTGCGTGCCTCTGACATCCGTGTGCATTTCACTTTTTTTTTTTTCAACCAGAGCACAAGGAAATGTTTGAGGGGCAGTGAAGTGGTTCAGCAACCAGTCATATGTGTGCAGTTTTTTTTTTTTTTTTATGTGAACATCTAGAATCGTCTCAGCCTCCCTGTACTCGTTTAGTGACCTCAGTTCTACGTCACTCTTAGCACTGCTCACCAAAACCAAAAGGGAAAAAACAAACAACAACAAAAAAAAAACGCAAAATGACTCAGGAGTTTCTCCACTGTTTTTTTTTTCATCTAAATTCTTTGCTTTAATGGCGTTTTCGCTTCGCCTCTTGTAGTATTTTCATGTGTCAGCACATTTGAGAGTTCAACTGTGAATGTTTGTTTCTATAGAAAACATAACATCACAGTGGTTGTGATTTTGCATAATTTTTAATTTTTTTTAAATCGCTTTTAACTGAAATAATTTTCATTTGTATGAATCTATCAACGTGTTGCTTGTCTGACATGATTTTATTCTGGACTCCGTCTTTTGTGTGCGCTAGGATGAGGTGGAGGTGCAGCAGGAAGAGGAGAGCAACCCGTACGAGGAAGTCTACAAGGATTCCAGCACTTTCCTTAAGGTTGGAACACATTCTTTTGAACGCGGCCGGGTTTTCTGAAGTATCATCAAAGTTTTACTTTAGATTATTTATTTTTTTCTTCCTTCATTGAGGCGGTAGAACTCGTGTCCTGCATTGTCTATATCAGAACGCACTGGCTATAAGTGGCGCTAAAGCTTTTGAGCAGCATTGGATGGATAAATCGACACACTCGCCCTCACTTGCAACGGTACCAGGAAGAAGATTTTGATAAATGATTAAAACCGCCTGATGTTGGAATCTGGCCAGAGTTTAGGAGCAGTTCCCAGCTAACATGTTAATGTGACCGGTTTGACCTGCGTCAAGTTTCACCTTTGAGAAAGCTGCGGTTTTAAGTTTCAGCTTACTGGATCTTATGACTGTTCTGACGTTAGTAACCGAGCGAGCAGTCGCTAAGGGCTCTTTTCATAGAAGATCATCAGAAAAAAAAACGGGAAAAAAGGTTTTGTAAAACCTAAAAGGTTTAGGTTCCATTTTTTAACATTCATTCATTCACGTTACATTTTCTCCTCTTTTATAAGATGCTTAAAAACCAAAAAAATCAACATGTTGGTCATCCACCCATGAAAAATATCCAGCACTTGTCTGGCTTTGACCCCTACGTTCCATTTTGTCTGATTTTCAACCAGATCTGTGTGCACAAAAAGCTGCATAAACGAAACGACGCGTCAAAATGTTATGTCACAATCAAGACGTGTTGCACATGATTGGCCGTCGTTCACGCCTGTCAGACGTGGAAGCTCGTGAGATAAACAGGTCTTTTTTTAGCTGTGGCTATTCAGCTTGAAGGACAGGTTTTGTTGGGCGGGTTCACTCTGTGTCAGCGGCATGCGTCACTGGACACAGTCCTGTTATTTTGTCATGCAAAATGGCCCAAACTTAAGCCTGTTTATAAATGGATGGTTTAGTGGTGGTTTAAGATTAGGCTTGATGTATATGTGGAAACTAGTCATGAGTCAAGGCAGAGGATATGACGAACTAGAGACAAACGCAACTATGGATTTGCTATATGGGTAAAAATGACAAATCCGGATTTTTGTAATGATCTTTCCATCCACACGGCACGGTGCAGCACGTTAACAATGACGGTGATGCGTCAAGCGAAGCTGACTTTGTGTGCAGGACGTAGGTCACTGAAGCAATATTAGACTCTAAATGTTTAAAGAGGATTTAGTTTTGAATATCTTGCATATGGAAAACAATTCTGCTCTCGCTGTCTCTTTTTATTTTAAAGATGTGCAATCAGGAGGTGTGTCGTTGCTTCGGCTTTAACCACTGCTGCTGACAAGGGTTTAAACATTATAATAGTAAATAAAATCATTTACCAAAGTGCCTGGATCTCTCTTTGTTGCATTGGGGAGTGTCTGTAAAAGTGGTTAATGTATTGACTTCATTTTGTCATTTTACAACCACAAACCTGTACGAATTTTGTCGGGGTTTCGTGTGACGGACCAACACAAAGCAGTGGGTAACTGTAATGCGGCAGGAAAGCAATGCATCCAAAATATTTCTGCAACCAAAAATCTGCAAAGCATGTCTTTCATTTCTAACTCCATTTACAACTCCCTTGCCTGGTTAGTTAACGGAGTCGATTGCGCGCACACACAATCTGTCAGAATAAATACAGATGTTCTGTGAAGGCCTCAGAAGTTTGTTAGAGAACGTCGCCGAACGGCACTTTGAGGCCCGAGGAACGCAGCAGGCAGTTGTTCAGACGTTCAAAGCAGGTTTAGGTTGTAGAAAAGGTTCTTTGAACAACGGAGCAAGCTTTGAACGTGTTGAGGAACACAGTTTAACACAAATGTAAGACCGCTTTTAGCTGTGCACTCCACAAATCTGGCCTTTAAGGACAAGGTGCGGGAAAGCCCCTTGTTGAAAGCACCTGCATAAACAATGCAGTGGAAGGACAGGTATGCTATAAACGTGTAAGAAGGTGCTGGGGTCAAATGTCACCTAAATAGACATTTCTGCCTGTAAGATAAATGTGACACATGGTAGGAAACTAACGCAGCACATCACCGCCCTGTGGGGATGCTTCCCTCCAGCAGGGGCAAGATCCTGGGTGGGTGGGCAGACAGATGGAGCAAAAACCTGACAACAACTAAACATACAGCCAGAGTTGGAAAGGAGAGGTTTTCAGATCAAAGTGTGTCCATGAATTAGTATGGGCCAGTCCGAATTCATGCATCACTACTCCAAGGCTCCATGTCATTTTCTCCTTCCGCTGCACATTTCTCTGCTACTTTCTGTGGCTTTACGACACAAGATTTAACAAAGATAAAGAAGTTAATGGCTGAAATGGGACAGGATGTGATTTAATTCAAGGGAAGGACTATTTTTGCTTTATTTAGGCATCCCAGCCTTTTAGATGTCAGTTCTATTTTCTGGCAATATAGATTCAACAAGTAAATGTTGCATTTCATTATCGAGTACGCACTTATTTCAACAGGCATGACGTAGAAAATCAGTAACTCCCCATTTGCCTTTGTTCGGGTGAAGCTTTTCGGGTTTCCATCTTTTGCGGCGCATTCAAGTGTTTTCATTTGAATTAAATTTAGAAAGCCAAATTAAATTAGAAATACATCAACTTTTCTGTATGTGCCTTATTTTTGCATATGTTTTCCTAATTTCCTTGCCCCTCTAACCGACTTTCTCCTGCTCCGTAATTCTTAGGGTACCCAAAGCTTGAACCCCCACAATGACTACTGTCAGCACTTTGTCGACACGGGACACAGACCACAGAACTTCATCAGGGACGTGGGTGAGTACATGATGCCCTTTTTTATTTATTTAGTTTTATTTTTTTAGAAATGTCCTGCTTGTGTTCTAGTGTGAACTGTGTCCTCTTTGTTCAAGGCTTGGCCGACCGATTTGAAGAATACCCCAAGCTGCGAGAGTTGATCCGACTCAAAGACGAGCTCATCGCCAGCACCAACATTCCTCCCATGTGAGTGAAATCGCATTAGCAGCGGTATCATTGAGCCCGGTTGTAGGTGTCAGACGGCCGCTTTCTAGCCTGCTCAGAGACGAGCTTGTACTTCTGTGTAAAGCAGCGGGCGTTTGCGTTTAGGTACCTCCAGGCGGATCTGGAGCACTTCGACCTGCGGGACTTAAAGAGCCAGTTTGATGTGATTCTGATCGAGCCTCCGTTGGAGGAGTACTACAGAGAGTCGGGCATCAGTCACACGGAGCGCTTCTCGACCTGGGATGATGTAAGTATTGGCTTTTCATTACGGCTGCTCTTCACTTTGTAGCTGCACCTAACGCCATAAGAACTGAATAGACTCTGGACGTATATAGGCCCGTCACAATAACAGATTTTGCTGGACGATAAATCTTTCTAAAAATGATCGCGATAAACCACAATATTGTCAGTTGGAAACCTTTTTCAACTAATATGATAGCGGCATAAAAACGCAAGTATATCCTCTCGACACAACTGCTTAGATTATTTGGCTTAAATCCTATAAACTCCTAGACTGTAGCAGCCATTTTCAGCTTTGACACCAACTCCATTTTATTTTCTTACTGCCGTTTTCTTTGGCTCTCCCTCACGAGGCTCTCATGCTACACTTTAAGCATGTACCTAAAACAAGATCTAACTCCTCTTACTCTGAGGAAACAAGAAGGAACGGGCAAGTAGATACCGATGCATCGTACTGAAACATTTTTGTGATCCAGTCTTGGCGAGAGTGGAGGGGGAAGCACAAGTGGTGAAAAAAAGCAAGCATGCAAATTATTGCGCCTATTTTAATTAATTAGGTGATGGAAATTCATCGTGTGATTAATTGATTAATTGATTATCGTGACAGCCCTAGCAAAGTATCGATGTGACAGATCTTTCTTGTAAAGTGCAGCTTCGATCTGCTAAGTGCTGCCTGAGTTGAGTGACTTTTTAATTGCCGGTTGGAAAACCAGCGGGATTGATTAATTGCTGTGATGTGAAGCTACAACTAACACTACTTGGAAAAAGTGACTTTTAAACACTAAACGGCTGTCTAAAACAAACTCGCTTTGAGGTTATCAGGGATATAGGCACGGGTGCTGCAAGCCAGCTGTTATGTGTGAAACAAAACAAAAGAATGTCGTCGGCTTCGGGTAGATGAAGAGCTGTAACCATAACAAAGAGCAACAATGGTGCTCAATGATCCGGTTGATTAGCAGTGACAAGCTCTTCAGAGCGTTTAACAACAATGCAGCTCAAGACAAACATTCTGTCTTGTTAACGATATATTTAAGCAGTCTGGAGCTTTTCACCGTGCGGCATCTCATTGTTTTCTATCTGTGGCTGTTCTAGATCATGAGACTGGAGATCGAGGAGATATCCGCCTTGCGCTCCTTCGTCTTTCTCTGGTGTGGCTCCGGAGAAGGCCTGGACCTGGGCAGAATGGTAACTCGGCCCTCTGGGATTAATTCAGGCAGCAATCTGTGTTGGTGGCTGGCCAGCCCATCGTACTGGAAAGCCGACTCCTTCCTTGTTCCTGCATTGCATGGAGTTATGTCACAGAATCATTTTCTCCATTCATACACGGGCTACACGCTTGATGTTGGTCGCGATGCTTTCTGCCATCCGTTCGTGCGTTTTCCTTCTCACCCGCGCTATGCTCGGCATCTGTTCCCCACCACAGGCATTCTTTGTCACGTTAAGCAGAACAACCCTTTATTTTTCTCATGGCACACTCGTCTACTGTTGTGACGTCAATCCTTTGAGCTTATCAGTAACACCGAGTCACAGCCACGCCCCGAGGGATGAAAATATCTTTTAGTATGCCCTTTACCCGGGCCGGTATGTTTATGTAACATTTTTGTTGTTCCTTTTTCCATACTGACTCTCACTGCAGACAGTTTCCTCATTTTAAACCCGCGGGATTTTAATTCTGTTTAATTCTGTTCAAGGATGCAGAATCTTACTTTCAAACGGCAGTTTTTTTTTGTTTTGTTTATGTCAAATTAGAGAAAGCTTGAGTTGATGCTTGACTTCTGATTTTTTTTTTTTTTAATTAGGTTGTCTGAATTTGAGCAAGTACAGAATATAAAAGAAGAGTTTAACGTTATAAGATATTGTTTTATAGCTTCTCAGCTGTTATGATGGTCCACTTACCGGCCAAGCGGGCAGGAAAGCGACACCCTGGTGTTTGTTTAGTTTAGTCATGTGCTGATAAAGGCATCATTGTTCTGCATCGTACACCTAATAATATCCTACAAAGACTTACTGTCAAACCTTGTCATTAAAAAAAATAAATCAGATGCTGATAACAGCCAAATGCTTCAATCCTTATCTTGATTTCAGTGCCTGAGAAAGTGGGGCTTCAGGAGGTGTGAAGACATCTGCTGGATCAAAACCAACAAGAACAACCCAGGAAAAACCAAGGCCCTGGACCCAAAAGCAGTTTTTCAGAGGACAAAGGTACGACGTACATCCACATACAACTCAAACAAACTGATATGTTGCATTTTGTACGTCTGTGTAACTATTATGTTACATTATCCGCTTTTCCCAACAGGTATAAAAAGGTTTATTCTCAAACGCCATACCAGCACGCTGTTAAAAATATATCTAAATCAACATGAGGCTGATTGTTATGAAGACGTGGACCCCCATATCCTCCCGCATCAATAAAAAAAGGCTGTTACATGTTTGTTGATGTGCAATTATAGAGATTATAGAGCCAAAAGGTCACAACTTATGCATAAAAGGTCTGACCATTTTGACCAAGAGTGCTGTCGGTAAACTGTGATGCATTTAAAGGATGGGGGGGGGCAGGGGGGGGGGGGGAAACATCAGGTTTTTGTTTGCTGATCAGAGCCTCCATTTCTAGTTAAGGATGCGCTTACGCTTGATAGAACAGCTGTTGTAGCGACACAAGGCTCTTTCCTTGGTCCACCATGTGTCATTATTTCAAAGAGGCTGCATCCATGTGCCCCCTCTGCCTTGTGGTCTGTAGCATCTGTGCAGCTGAGCTGAAACTATTTTTTCCCCCCCAATAGAAATTGATCTAAAAAGCCTTAAAACTGTCTTAATATTACTATTTGACAGTTTTGCCAACCCGTTAGATTTTGTATTGTTATTCCAGGAAACATTCTGAATGCGTTAGCAAGGTGTTGGATATGTGATTGAGTAAAATGATAAAAGTGCAATCTGACCTGTAAGAAAGTAATGTTGATAATATTACAGTTAAAATCTAGAAAACAAAACACTGAATCAAATGCTTTGGATACTTTTAAAACATTTTTACAAAGTTCTATTTATTGATGAGCTCCCTAGGTCCTATACAGTATTCCAATAATAACCAGGGCGACACGGTCTTCATTTCATTTCATTGCATGTATGCTGAATGTGTTGGATATGGTAGCTCCGTTACACTTGATGGATATAAAAGTGTGAAATTTCCATTATTGTTTTCAGAGTTAAATAATTATGAACATTATGGGGGGGGGAAAGCATACAATGAAATTCCCTAAAATACATTCAAGGTATGAATTTCTGGGACCAAAACAGAGAACCAAAGAGCTTTACACAGCTGTGTTAATTCAGATTTTTCCTCTAAGGGGAAATTAGCTTTTTAAGAGGCGTTAAAAACACAAACTGAGCCACTGTTTGTACAATGGAATAAATGGCCACCACTGCTTGTCACCACTAGAGAAAAGATTGATGTAGCTTTAGTTCACTTTGGGAACCTAAAGGTAGCTTTATACTTTTCAAATACTGTTAAAGGTTTTGACGTCTCAAAATGTTTCACTGAGATGTTGGAAATAGCCCAAAATATAAATAGCCCACAGATAAATATATAAAGTTTTAACCTGGAAAAGTCCAAACTTTTGAAAAAAAAAAAAAGAAATTGAATGTTGGCATTCGCATTCTGGAAAAGCTCGCTCCCACCAGAACTGGAGCGATCTATGTGAGAATGAAGGCGATCAGGCCCAACAGCTTAGCTTTGCTCTGCAGTGACCCTGCTAAGCTTCGCCTGGTCTAATGCCTACAGACCCGACTTCAAGGGTTGTAGGTTTTTGTGTTGACGTCATTTCTAAATCACAAAATGTTGTAACATTTACTGATAACCTAAGATTTTTTTTTTTACAAAGAACAAGAAGAAAAACAGACTAACATGCCATCCCTTTTGGTTATGCTTGGTCTGTTTTTCCTGCCTCTCTGTGTCAGAGCTGACGTCACGTCATTTTTTTTTTTTTTTTTAAGGAAACCTGATCAAGGCGTCACAGAATATGTGTTGTGGAAAGCTTTTGGAATTCAATGTCATCAAGAGATGCACAATGCTCCACTAAAATGCATCACAAATATGTTAGTTTATGATTAGTTTCTATGTCCCGAGCAACACCGGGGGTTGGGGGAGTTCAACTGTTTGTTGTTTCATTTTCTGGTTTGAACTGATCAAATATCATTATAAAAACATAGTTCCACCTGTAAAAATGCTTTTCAGGAGGCAGGGCCCATGTCAGGACAACAAATCCTTCTTTCTTCATTTTTGCTAATGAGATATAAATGTACTCATTAATCAAACGTGTTCGTTCCAGGAGCACTGCTTGATGGGAATCAAGGGAACTGTGCGCAGGAGTGATGACTTTGACTTCATCCACGCCAACGTGGACATCGACCTGATTATTACCGAGGAGCCTGAGATGGGAAACGTAGAGAAACCAGTGGAGATCTTCCACATCATTGAGCATTTCTGTTTGGGTCGCAGGAGGCTGCACTTGTTTGGAAGAGACTCGACCATCAGACCAGGTAGGACAGTCTGACGCTTCGTTGTAAAAATAGTTCAAATGTTTGCCTCGATGAAATGACACGGAAAGAGCTGTCCGCTCATCTTGGTTCCTAATTAATCCGGGGTTTTTGAAACTGCAGTTCTTTATTTGAACCTCTCTGTTTCCAGGCTGGGTGACTGTCGGTCCCACACTAACGAACACCAACTTTAACCCAGAGACCTACGCCGCACACTTCCCTACGCCCGAATCCCATTTATCCGGCTGCACAGAAGAAATAGAGAGACTGCGGCCCAAATCGCCCGTGAATCTCAAAATGGAACGTGGAGGGGGAGCACCCAGAGGGGGGCGCGGGGGGCCCAACGCTGGGAGAGGCGGAGACAGAGGGAGAGAAAGGAATAGGCCAAATTTCCGGGGCGACAGAGGGGGGTTCCGGGGAAGAGGAGGGCCACA
This sequence comes from Fundulus heteroclitus, assembly GCF_011125445.2. Taxonomy (NCBI): domain Eukaryota; kingdom Metazoa; phylum Chordata; class Actinopteri; order Cyprinodontiformes; family Fundulidae; genus Fundulus; species Fundulus heteroclitus. The sequence continues at coordinate 14,797,043 of NC_046365.1, forward strand.
CCGGGGGTTTCCGCCTCGCTAGAATGGTGTGGTTAGAAAGAAACTACACTTTTACTGTTCTGAATGTTTTTGAAACAGTTCAATTTGAATATTTTTTTCATCCAAATACTTTAGTTTTAAGTAGTGTTTCTAAAATAAACGTTCTTTTCACAATTTGCTTTGTGTATTTTTGTAGACTCTGTGTTAAGTATGTCATTATGCTCCTGTAAACTCAACTAGCCGTTTACTCAGTCACGTGGCAGCAGCTCAGTGCGTCTCTGCATCCAGATGTTGTCGACTCGCTGAAGGTGAAACCAGGCATCAAAATAAGAAAAGGAGGTGGAGGTGATGGTCTTTAGTACCAGGTGGAGTGGTCTGGTAATGAACTGCGGACCTATAGGATGTTTAACACACAGCCCCCTCTGGGGGTTCACAAAGTCTGATAAAGAGAAAATACCCAGAAAACGACAGTGGTGTGTTTACCCAACTGGACCATATCAAAATGGAAAGATTTTGCTTTTTTTTCCAACAACATTTAGACGGTATAGTTGGAATTTAGTGTAAAGAATATAAAAGCATGAACCAATCCTGGTTTGCATCAATGGTTAAGGTACTGCTGGTGGTGTAAAAATTGTGTGGAGGATATTTTCTTGGCAGGCATTGGATCCCTTACATCTGACTGAGCACTGAACACCACAGTCTACTGTACCTGGGTATTGTTCCTGACCATGCCCGGCCCTTTATGAACACTCACCCATCGTCTGCTGGCTAGTTCCAGCAGAAGTGCGCTCGAACTAGCTGAAGATGTTTTGTTTTTTAACATAACCACGAGTTCCCTGTGCTTCCGCGGTCGTCAGACCTCAACCCGGTTAAGCACCTTTGGGATGTGACGCCATCACAACGATGAAATCTGCAGCAGTCTTATTTCTATTTGGATCCAAATCTCTGAAGAACGTTTTGAACAACACCTTGTTGAATCTATGCCATGAAGAATCACGACAGCTCTGAAAATAAAAGGGGTTGAACCCTGGTACTAGCAAGTTGTACCAAAGGGGAAAAAAAAGTGTCCAGTGAGTCTACTACTAATATTTTGAGCAGTCAGTATCTGTTTTTGTAAAACTTACAAGTGGGGACAAAAATATATTTTGTAGTGATGCCACAGCAGATTTCTTCCCAAAAAGCTGCGGTTGCTTTTTGTGTTGTCACTTTAATTGCTCGACAAATGTAGCATGGGCTCAGATTGCGGCTTGTGCTGCCACTGCCAACATGTCCCACATACAAGGCGGTGCTCTGCATGCTCGTCGACTACAATAGTCCTCAAAGGCCATTGGTTGTTGGTTTCTGTTCATGCACTGTACGCATGCTGTTATGCATTCATTCTCCAGTAATGCCAGGCTGAGGGCGAGGCCGTTACAGGAATGCCACCCTTTTCCGTAAACACCTGCGGTGCTTTCACGCCTTCAATTAATTATAAGTTGTTGGCTTAACATTATGACAAGATTTAAAGATTTATTTAAACATAATTACATGGTCTACCTGACACTTACATAAACGGTCTTACTGTTCCACTGCTATGCTTCAGAGTCCTTCTGTACGGCCTGAAAACACCTAGCAAATATCTGCACGATGACAATCTATGGAAAATGCATGTGCCGAAATTGTTATGGTATAAAAATGGGATCCACATTTGATTCAAAGCAGTGCTTTGGTTCAGTCCAGCCACGGAGTAAAGCTCACACTAAATATGTAAACTCGACCAATTGTTAAGCCTGTGATAATCTTTAGCTTCTCTGTACCCAAGAGTCTTGTTACCAGCATGCATCACTTCCTGATGTTGCTGCGAGGCCAGAAAAACTAGAAAAATTGACAGTTAACAGGAACAAAACAAAAGAACCAGAAGCTTCCTTCTCTTCCTGCTGTGGGTTAGATTAAAGGTGTTGCACCACCCACATGCCCATTGTTTTTACATCCCAGTCCATTTTTTTTTGGGGGGGGGGGGTTCAGAATAGGTCTAAATGAAACATTGCTGGGACAGAAATGGAAACGATGTCACCTGGCGTTTGTCTCTGATGTTGTTCAGTGGGTCTTTTCGTAAAATGACTGAGCCTGCTTTGTAATTAAAAAGTTCATGAAACCACAGATGCATTCACAAAATCTGCATTCCACTGCAGGGAGGCTCTTCTGTGATCTTTGTGGTACATTTCCTGGGACATGTTGTAAACTGAAACTCACTGGATCACCTGATTAATTTCTGTTTCAGAGTAAGTGCGAATGTCCCGAGTCAGCCCTAGCTGTCGCACACTTTGGTTCCGATTGGATTTTCATCTTAGGATTTAAAGTTGCTCTGATCTGTATTTGTTTCCAGATTGTTGAAGCCATACAAATAAATTCAGGGTGGTTTAAAAGAAATGTCACAGTCCAACATGAAAATTAAGAACTGAACACATAAATGATTTTCTCAGAAAACATAATAATGAGATTATTATCAGGTAATTCCCAACAATTTGCGTAGGTCACACACACCGAGAAATTCAACAAAGAAAGTCCAAAGTCATGTTTAATCGAGACAAATATCTTGAACACACAGACAGCAAATTATTCACGACATGGTAATGACGGCTTTAAGATATCTCCTGCGTGGAGTTTCATGCATTTCTCCGTTGTGGTTTTCACCCATTATTTCACACTAATTCTCCTCAAATGTTGAAGTTCATGCGGACCTCCTCCATGCACTCTGGTCACTCATGTTTTGAAAGCCTTTTGGTCGGATTCTGTTCAGATGATTGTCGGGGTTTTTCAAGCAGCTTTGTTTTTTCTCTGAAACCAATCAAGAGTTTCTTGGCTGTGTTTGGGATCATTGTCTTTCACAAAAATCCTCCCTTATTTTATATATATATTTATATATATATATATATATATATATATATATATATATACAAATAAAACTCTTAAAAAGATTCTCAGTAGTGAACTTTCTTCATAACTCAATGATAAAAAATCTACAGCCACAAACCATGTTTTCCCCTCCAAACATCACTATGTTTATAGGGATTTAATTCAATTGTTTCTATAGTGCCAATTCACAACAAATGTCTTCTCAATAGACTTTACAATATGTTTACTGAATTTGCAACATGGAGGGAATTTATCCAATTATGTTGACGGATTAAAAGTCCATTACAAATATTTAGTTTCTATCCTAGTTATAAAACAATTCAGTCAAGTTCAGTTCATAATGCCATTTGGCCAGCAATCCCTCCTCCTGAATATGTATGTGGTGACAGGGGACAGCTGATTGCTCTCAGGGTGTGTCCAAATCCAGGGGCTGCATCCTTTGAAGGACCTGACCTACTGTATGTAGACCAGGTCCTTTGAAGGATGCAGCCAGTGAATTTGGACACTCTGAGTCATTAACTCTGCAGCAGTCCTTTATAATTGTTTCATGTACATGGCAACAATCGAAAGGAGAAGTCCGTCTTTTAACAGGAAGCCCGCCAACACAACCCGGCTCATCCAAACCATCTGCCACAACCAACCGAAGGTTTTAAAAGGCAGAGAAGACATGCAGAAACAGAGACGCATTGATCTAGGAGTACTTTAGCAGCAGCTCTTCTAGACCTTCTATCTGTCTATCTAGGAAACAGCTAAACAGAGAAGCTCTAAGCTGGTAGTATAATCAATGGTGGACAGGCCATTCCCTCACATCTTGACGTGTGAGGTTATTTGTTACCCAAACATGATTCCACTTTGGTCTCATCTGACCAGAATGTGCCCAGTGATGGATCGGTGACTTTTCCAGGGTTTACCTTGCCTCTCGCTTAGTGGAAGCTGGAGACATTCACCTGTCACCCTAGCAGTGGAAGGTAGGGCTATTTCACAGGATTGTCTGTGAATTAGGCAGCAAGCTTTAACGTGCTTTTTCATGTGCATTGGAGTCTTGTTCACTGAGCATTCATGGATGCCGTGGTGGTTAAGTGCATTACTGGTTTATTTCTTATAAAAGCTGTATCTTCTAATTCCAAGTCTTGCTGAAGCTCTCAGCTCATGGTCCTGTGCTCCAGGACAACTATTCTGAATATTTTTTGACCCTCCCCATCAGAAATTTTGAAATGCTGTTCTTTTCACTTCTAGATTAGGCTTTTTAGATGCTCAATGAAACATTGAGAGTTTTAGAAATACATGTGGCACCAACACCATCAGGATGTTATGCAACATTTGCTTTCACCAGTAAAAGGGAGATTGTTCTTGTTTTGTACCTTACCAATGAAAACCTTTCTACACACCAATGATTAGCACTAAATCCGTAGCTATATGATAGTAGGGTTATGACGGGGCGCATTATGACAGTCACATAAAGACAAATAAATAAATAATAATAATTGCATTATTAAAAGTGACAAATGGATTTATGCAGGAAAGTGCAGGCCACAGCTTTGGTAAGCAACATATTTCATGTGTTTGCTCCCCGGGACAAAGACAATTAAGTGTACACGAACCATGGTAGCGATTAACTATGAGGATACAGTCAAAACATGGAGATACAAATGTAAAAAAACAAATAAACTGTGAAGTGTTTTGTAGAAACACTTCACAGTTTATGGGAATTCATTTAAGAACGTGGAAGTAAGTGGGACTGACGTACGAGCTGGATGCTGGCCAGCTGTCACTCAAGCCTTAAAATGTTACCAGAAGAGGAGCTCAGATGTGAAAGCAAAGCTAAATGTTTGGGATGTTTGTCACCAACATACAATTAGTCTTAAAAGACAGTTTACACTGCAATTACTTTACAATCCAATTGTAGCAATCATGAAGCTGCGGAGGAAAATGAATTAGTTTTAAGCTTTAAGCCTCAGAGGAAAGACGACACTGACAGTTTTGTAGAGGTCAATTGGTGTCATTTGGTAAACGTTTGAGGTTGAGCTCAGAATGGACTGTTTTATGCTTCTTTGGTACATGTTGCTTAGAGACAACACACCTGACACAATAACAGGGACAAACACGTTTGTTTTTTACTTAGTGCGTTGGAAGTATTCTTTTCTCAGGTCTATCAAAGTGGCTTCTGTTTCTCCTAAAAGCAATCTACTAGGATTTCCCTTCTCCCTATGTACTTCCTCCTCTGTGACCTCATTACTCCAGTCTCGTGGCCTTCATGAGCTGTTCTGTCTCTTTCACTTTTGGCAGGTCTTAATTATTAAAAGAACACTGCTCAGAAGTCTTTGAGAAGTAATGCAGTGAAATAAACAGGATATAATCCTTCATTACATTTCTTTTTGCATGTTAACATCCAGTTGTTCTCTTCCATACATATCACACAAAAAGGCAGCCTTTGACAAGGAGGGTAAACCACTAAATGTAATTGATAAAGAAGCTGGTTGTTCACAAGGTGCTGTGTCCATGCATAACAATGGAGAGTAAAGTGGAAGAAAAAGTGTGGTGAAAACAGATGCGCAAGCAACAGGAATGATTACAGCATTAAAAGGGTTGTTAAGCAAAGCCCATTTTGGGGTTTGGGAAGATTTGCCCACATTGCCACAGGTACCAATGCAAAGCATATCACTGTGCTGGAGTTACCAGCAAACATGTTGCTGTAAACCGGCTTTTTTCATTTTTCCAAAAAAAGCAGTTTCCAAAATGAAATCGGCACTTAAAAAAAAGAAAAAAAAGGTAACATACATTTTCCAGAATTTTGACAAAGATGAAATATGATGGAAATAACATATTATTACATGACTATGTTTTAAATTATTTGTTTGGATTATTTATTTACACTCATCTAAGCGCCAGGGGCCGCCTGAGTGAGACATTGTCTGATTAGCCCGCGTTGCAATGTTGGCCGTGGTTACGGTTACAAGGAGGAGGGAAGTGTGGATTGTTTAGGAAAAGGAATGAAAAAAACTCCCTTCGTGTGGTCACGATGGCCACATAGAGAGTCACTCCGGTAGACATCGAAGCAGCAGTGTTTTGTTGCTACCATTATATTTGCTGATGTAATATTCGGGACTCTTCACCGCTTTGCAAAGTTTGTCCGACTCCAAGACGGCTGCGACGCAAGCCCACTGCGCTGTTCTAAATGTAGTAATTTGACGTCATGTTAGAAATGTCCTATTGCGAAGTACAAAGAAAATTATACATGATTTATTTTTATTTTCTAGAAATAAAAAAACTGAAAAGGGCATTGTGCAAAAGTATTCTATTGTAGCTCTGGCTTTGTGCTCCAGTCTCGTGTTTTGCAGACTCCAACAGGTTTTATTCCAAGATTACCCTGTAATTGGCTCCATCCGTCTTCCCATCATCTCTGACCATCTGCCTTGCACCCCAGAGCATGATGCTGCCACCACCATATTTAACAGACGGGTTGGTGTGGTCAGAGTGATGTGCTGTGTTAGTTCTCCACCACACTTATTGTTTTGCATTTTGGCCAAAAAGTTCTATTTTGGTCTCATCTGGCCAAAGCACCTTCTTCCATGTTTGCTGTGTCCCCAGCATGGCTTCTAGCAAACTGCAAATTGGACTTCTTATGGTTTTCTTTTAACAACGGCTTTCTTCTTGCCATTCTGCCATAATTTATGGCAGAATGCGCATGACTTTGTCCTGTCGAAGTTTAGGTAAACGGCCTTCTGTTGGTAGGTTTACATTTGTGCCGTACTCTTTCCATTTTTGGGTTGAACTGTGCTCTGTGAGATGTTCAAAGCTTGGGAAACAGTTTTATAGCCTAAGCCTGCTTTAAACTTCTCCACAACTTTATCCCTGTTTTCAATGTTGTTTTGTTTAGAAACCAAATACAGGTATGTGACTATTATGAGTATGTGATTCATCAGGGTAACATTTGATCTCAGAGGCTACAAGTGAAGCAGAAAAAAGCACAAAGGTGTTTTTAAACATGTTTGCCTCTGTCTAGCAGATTTTATCAACACAGCATCACAGAAATGCCTGATAAAGTCACGAAACGGTAAAGGTATGCAGCTGAATACTCAGGGGTTTTTTGTCACTCATTTCACAAAATGAGACTCTTGTACAGATTCATTAAACCTGGAGTGAAATATTCCAAAACTTAATTTATTGACAGTTTGATGATTACAGCTTGCAGATAATGAAAATGTGAGATTTAGTGTCTGAGTAAATAAGGAATATTGCTACATAAGCGCAATAAAAATGATATCCAAAACATAAATGTAGATTTTACTACTCCATCTATTCCTACTACAATATTTCCTTCCTCTGAACCTTTGATGAATATGATTGGATAAAGCCCTCTGTGAAATGCTTTAGTCCTCAACAACCTTTTGTGGCTTATCCTGTTGGAGGAGGTTGCTGATCACTGTCTGTAGGACATCTGTTGAGTGAGCAGTGTTCCCCGTGATTGTGTAGCCTACTGACCCAGACTGAGAGACCTTTTAGAGGCCAAGGAAAGCTTTACGGGGTTTTTGAGTAAATTAATTAAGTTCACTTTTCCACAATAATATTTTCAGATATCAAAGTTTTCGTTTTTAACATTTGTAAGCCATCATCAACACAATTACAAAAAGATAAGGCTATTTTACTCTATATGAATGTATGAAACTTTTTAAATGAATGAACTTTTTCACAATATTGCATCTTTTTTAGATGTACCTGTAAGAAAATCAAAACCATGTTTGGTCTTTCTAAATCACCCGAACCTTTTGGCCTCTTATTACACTTTGTGTTCAGTCACATGTCTAAAATACTCAGTACGGCAAAAACATGTTTTCAAATTAAAGCAGCAACGTGTACGTTTTGACTCGAGTATCAGCTTGGTTTAAATGTTTTTTTCAGGTCAATATACAGCACTTTGTGCGTGTGGATGCTATGTGTGGGCTACCCTTCTCAAAAACTCACCTAAGAAAATTCAGAAGGTTGGATCTGTTGCTGAATGTGTCATTTGGCACATTCTAGGTTACTTTAGTCTGAGCACAGATTGGTGTAACAACAGAACAGATATGATACTAACCTGATGAGACATATTTTTAGTTCTATGATGTATGACTTAACTTAGAGGGGTGAATGTGGCCTTTTCTCTTTACAAGGAACTTGATGACTTCTCAATCTGCTGGTCCAAAGTTTTCTGCTATCAGATTCCAAAACACGGAGGGAGACTGCTTAATTTCGTGACAGCATGCCGTTGCCAGTGGCCTTCATGGGCACTAAACTTCGAAGTTACTGGTATAGTGCCCCTCGTGGCTATAAGTTACATGGTGCTGGTTTAAAATCACAATTTTATCTGTTTACAAATTCACTGATCAGACCTAACATTTTCTCCACTGGTGCCTTGTAGTGTTTTGGTCTCTCTTTTGCTCCTGACCCACCAAGGAATAGATGCCAGTACACAGGTTGGGTCTTTTTTTTTTTTTTTTTTTTTTTTTTGTACACATTGGATCATTTTTGGAAAGTTTTCATTCACACAAACCCATATAAATTCATCACTGAGTGTTGTTTTAAACATGCCAGACACATAGTGGGCAGTGTACCGCAATGCTTCAACCTATGTCAGTCAGTCAGAATCCTTGGGAGGGAGAGTTGGTGTAAACAACTGACGTCCAAGCGCTCTTTCTCCTTTGCACCTCAACATATTGGAGCATCTGGGCTTGTAAAAAAAGAAGAAGCAAAAAGCATGTGACCCTACTGTAATGTTTATAACATTCTATGTATACTTTTACTTTGAAGTCTCAATACAGAGGTGAGGACAGGAAACGCTGTGTGGTGCTGCGGTAATGACGGTTGGAAACAAATGACCGGAGACACTGTAAATTTTTTAGCAGTGAATTTGACTAGGTTAACGTTGAATAGACACGTATTGCCAACACTCAGCAACACCAACACCAATGTAGTAATCAGCATCTCTCTGACAGCATTCAGTTTTTCTCCACCGTATGGCCAAGCCTATAAACAATGGTTGCACACGTGACATCAGTGCTGCATTACTTTTCGGAGATGTGATGCACCAGTCATAAAAGTCGATTTTGACACAGGCTCAAAAACAAAGATTTTAGAAATCTCCACTTTGGCCATAGTTTTCAGAATCATTTGATTTTTAGATGTAAAATGGAGTTTACATGTGGATGAAAAGCCTAACTGCATAAAAACGTATTATTTTTCCCAGATAGCCGGCTACATTTTTCTGTAGAACAATGCCCAAAGCATCATACTGCCTTTACCAGCTTGTCCTTACTCTATTTTGCACCCTGGTACCATAAGTTCCTGAGGCTGTGTAAAAAAGGAGTCATCTGACAAGACTTACTTCTTCAATTGTAGCGTTGTCCTATTATGCTGCTCACACCCACATGGAAAGAACCTATATAAACATATATGTTTTAGTATAGGTTTTGATATAGGTTTTAAATATATGTGACATATATAAAATTGGCCGTTTTCCTATATTATATGTACATATATGTACATATATGTGCATATATGCAATACCACATATATGTACATATATAAAATTGGCCGTTTTCCTATATTATATGTACATATATGTACATGTATGTGCATATATGTAATACCACATATATGTACATATATAAAATTGGCCGTTTTCCTATATTATATGTACATATATGTATATATATATGTGTATATCTATATCCGTGCATACATGTACCTATATGTGTACCTATACCCGTGCATGCATGTACCTAAATGTGTAGATCATGTGCATACATGTACCTATATCCGCTGATACATTTATCTATATCAATCCACACATATATGCACTTGTTTACCTATGTATTACCGTTTTGCTATACATTCTCTTCTTTTCCACTATCTTTACAGAAGAATTGACCTTGTAAATGTTTCAGGAAAACATGTAGACATCATAGCTTTCCATTTCCTCTCACTTTTCTCACAATTGTTAAATTCCATAACATGCCAATTACAAGAGATACCAATTTCATGTGTTCGCACATACATAAGTCCTTGCATAATTTTTACCTTGATAATACAAAATTAGCTAGTCATCATGTATGAGAGTTGCCAAAGTGAGATATGAGCTACAAAATGACCAGATCCTGTCAACATCTTGCATACACATACTGTATAGGGCTTATATGTGAATATAAAGAGGCAATACCGGAGACCTACATGGCCTGTATATGCACCTCAATTTTGCCTATATCCAGCATATAAATGCATATATATTATCATATATGTGGATATATGCCCCTCAATCTAGCATATATGGACATATGTATGCACATATATGCAACTCAATCTAGCGTATATACAGCATATATGTACATATATATGCGTCATATATGCACATATATGCGCCTCAATCTAGCTTATATGCAGCATATATGCAGCATATATATGCGTCATATATGCACATATATGCTGTATATATGCAGCATATATGCGCATATATGACGCATATATGTTTCATATATGCGCATATATCCTCATATAGGTTCTTTCCATGTGGGCATACCTACTGTTGGTCCATTGAGCAAAGAACAGAAACAGCTTGCTCACTGGTCAAAGGCAAAGTTGCACCCTACGTATAAAAATGTGGGATATTGTGTATTCTCGCCCCCTTTTTCTATCATAATCAGCATTAACTTAATTAGCTACGGTGGCTCATCTGCTGGATCAAACCAAAAGGGTTAGTCTTAAACATCCATCAATGATCCTTGGCCAACATTGAATCTCCCTGTAGTTTATCAAAGAGCTTTTCTCAGATCCCTGTTGATCGTTACAGACCTCTCCAAAACAGAAGCAACAGACAACAGCTCCAATTTCTTCTCTGACTGGGTCAGAGCATCTCCAAAATGATTGTTTCGTTAAACTATGAATTATTTGTTTGGGTCTAGAATAAAAAAATTAGCAATCTGTTAAGCCAAGTTCTGATTATTACTCGTAACGCCACCAACCCTCACAGCACAACCTACTACAGTCCAATCTGTTGTTAGGTGGCATGATTCTTCCCTGCTTTTCCTTGTTCCCCCATGATTTGTCATTTATTTGGCACTGGCTGCATGCCTCCCTCTGCTCTACTCCTTAATTAATAGCTAGCGCGTTAACTTATTTACACTGGGAGGTTTTCTCCCAGATGGTAACTTTACTGACCATTTTATGTTGCTCTTAAACATCGAGGCATTTCAAATAAACAAATGACGCTTAGCCTGGTTTGGGGGGGGGGGGGGGGGGGGGGGGGGGGTGTAAAACCTAGTGGCCTATTTAGATTAAATTTGGGTGGTAAAATATCCAAACATGAGAAAAATTTAGTTCCAATACTATTTTAAAAGTTATTAGTTAATTCTGGAGCCCAGAGAAAGGAAAAGAATAAACTCATAGCATAAGATTGTTACCATGTTAACGCAAACATTAAGAAAATAAAAGTTATTCTCTGCAATTTTACAAAGTAATCTGGCAAAATCCTTTAAATCTCACATTTAATTTGTAAACTATTTAAAACTGTAATTTATCTATGTTGATCAATTGATATTTAATAGTGATGCGAGATCACAAGCAAACCTTCCATGAAAAAATTTGCTCTAAAAAAAAAGTTAAAAAATATGGTAATAATTTCATAGTAGCACATAACAGAACCGGGGAAGAAAAAGACACTTTTAAAAAACTTAAAAGACTTAAAAAAGTTTAATTTTAAATTATTAATAATTTAAAATCAGTTTAGTTGGATGATCATGTCTTGGTAAATTGATGTTTGGTTCATGGATTATACAGTGGTTTGTGAGATGTTTAAAGCTTTGGATATTGTTTTCTAATGTAACCCTGCTTTAAACCCCTTTAAAAGTATATCCTGACCCGTCTGGTGCTTTCCTTGGTCTGCATGAATGCTGTCTGCTTTACGATGTTCTCTAACAAACCATTGGGGCCTTCACAGAAGAGCTGGATCCACATTGAGATCAGATTAGACAGAGGTTTACTAATTTAGTGACTTCTGAAGGACACCGGCTGGACTGAGGGCTGAATAGACATTAAATCTTTAAGATACTCAAGCTGTCATTGTAATTTAAGGTTTTTTTTGCTCAGTATTGACAAACATGAGTTACAAAAGAGAACCAAATTTCCTGGACCTTTTGAGGCTTCCAAACGGTATGCATGAATCTTTGAGCTAAATGCAAATGGCAACTTTTACAAATGGGACAATAAAGCTCCTGAAATTCTTACAGTTGAATTTACATTAAGTTTAACATAGTATCACAAATACTTAAAAACGCCCCCAGTCCTGCTGTTGCTTGTAAGAACACCTATTATTTCCATTGCTAAGTAACTTTTCTCGTTCATGAGAACTGAGCTTTCAACCCTTTGACTTTGTTGTCGATGAGTACTATTTGAATGTGAGATGAACTGGTTTATCTCTTAGGTCGGTCCGTCATCCGGACGTACTGTACCTTTTCCATGCTTTCAGTGAGAGATCGTTTCAATTTTTCTCAGTCAACAGAACCACTCCTTTGTCTCGGTGCGTCTTGTCTCTTTTGATCTCTATGACTGGAATTTTTCACTGCTACATTTTGCTAAATTTGTACTCCATCTTCTTTCCAGATCTTTATGCTTTTTTAGTATTTTGCTCGTCATTAATCTCCACTGTTCGATACAACGATACAAGAAAAAGTTCTGTTTCATACCATACCAAACCATTCCATTTTATTTCTAGAACACTTTAAAAACAACATCAAACCTGACCAGAGTGCTGCACAAAAAACAAATATATGAAAAATATATACATAAAACACACTATAATATTTTAGTATAATTTATTAAGATAAAACACGCAAATACTCCTTGACAAAAAGTATTTATTCGTCAGCTTTCATTTTATCATGGCAACTTTCAGTTATAATGCCCACTTGTCCTCTTGGGAACTTGATCAACTTTACTTTGTCAGGGCTTTTGGATTGTTTTGGCAGAAACAGACTCACACTCAACAAGGTTTTCTTGGAAAAACCTGCACACTGTCAATTTTAGGAGCCCTCAGTAATATTAAAATTGGAAAATGTCCAGATTCCGACTTACTTAATTTAGGACATCGATGGATATTCTGCCTAGAACACGTGTGATGCCCCACATAATTTATTACATTGTCTTAATTAATTTTTAGAGATATCAGTTTTCCCAAATCATTCATATATATATATATATATATATATATATATATATATATATATATATATATATATATATATATATATATATATATATAATTCTTCGTAACAGACGTTAAGATAGAATACTACCTTTGAGTGGCATTCTACTTCAATCGCCTGACTTTGTGGCCCAAAAACTGATGTAAAATAATTTTAGAGAACAAGCACTCCTGATCAATACTAACCACAATTATTTGCTGATGGTTACAACCTTATTTATACCTTCATTTGTGAACAGCGATGTTTGAATTTGGCTGTTGTGCTTTTAACTTGATAATGACCTTTTTGCATAACTTTACTACAGTTGAAATGTCTTGGTGGCCATTCTAGAGTGATTTTCAAGCTGTTTATTGTGTGGAGTACAGTCGCTGTAACATACATAGTAAGGGTTGAAATAACACTGTAATCTCTCTTCTGTTACTCTTTCTGCTCTGTTTGTAATCCCTTTTTGTTAGCTAAATTTAAAAGCTATCAAATGTCATTGAGGGGCTGAGGCTCATAATATTTTACTACAGATGTTTTCCATTCTAACTTACAATATGGCATTTTATTTGTTCCATTTTTCTAATCCAGCATGCCATGATCTTCTATTTTCTTTGACTGGAACCATGTGTTGCATTCCATTAACCCCCAAAGTTGGGCCAAGGAAGGATGCCAAACTTACCCTTATGATGTTCTAGTTGAAAAGGTGTTGCACCTGCAATATGTTTGGTTCAGAGACCAGACCTAATACCAATAGTCATTCAAAAAGAATGATCAGGTCTTTTTATGTATTCTAATGCATACGAACACAGCAGGAACACATTTTCTAACTGATTTAAAAGAAAAAAGTACATCTGAATTAATAGAATGTAAAATGAAAGAAGATCAAAGAATATTTATTAATATAGCTTTTGCCACTTTTTGTGTGTGAGGCAGCCATATTGGATTTTAAGTCAGGGCATCTAGTTTTCTCCAGGTCAAGTGGGGTTGAAGGTTGGGGAGGATTTTTTTTTTTTTAATTTTCTGAGACATAATCCGAATGCAAATGGAAGGTGCGATTAAACTCACCTGATAATCAAGGGACGATAAGGTTTATGAAGTATTTCCTTCTTCCTCTTTGCAGTTTTGCTTCTTTACTTGATCTACGACATATCCTCTTTTTAGATCTTTGTCTGTCCCAGTTTTTTGTCTTATTTTAGTTTTACAAAGTTCAGTTCCGTCCTAATGATGTAAATGACTGTTCCATTGCATGGCTATGGATTGTAACAGATAGCACAGTGCAAAAAGTGCAAACAGAAATCATGGTAGCAGTGCAACATTTGAAACAGAGAGAAACAAATCTTTAGTAGTGCTTCAACATAACAACCAGTGGCACAAAATAGTTTTTTTCTAAAAAATCTATCAGCCCATTCATAACCTGCTGAGTTGTTAAGAGGATCTAACTTGAGTTTGTACGTCATGGAGGAGAATTATTTTAGAGTCTCATATGTTAAGACAGGTATGTTTTTATTCAGATAGTTGAATGACAAAAAAAGATACTTTCAGGACCAAAACATCAAACACAGTTCAGAAAAGCATTTAAAACATTTAGTTAATGTTTATTTTATGTTTTTGTTTATTTTATTTAATAAAGGACAGTGCATACTAACAATCAACATGCACACATTAAACTGGCTTATAAATACGCATGGGGAAATGCACCCTAAAGTGTAATCACTATATAATGATCAGTACATTTTATTTGGTCTCTTGGGTCTGTACAACACAAGGCATTCCAGGAACTACAGAAAAACAGATACAGATCTGTTAACCCATGACCGTCCAAGGTGTTTCGGAGTAATGTTGTCGAGCCTGCTCTTGCTTAGAGAAGGAGCACCACACCCAACATACTGGAAGTCCCCCATTCTTGTGAAAGATGCCATTATTGAAGAACAAAAAATACTGACAGACATCCTCATTCAAACAATGCACAAGATCTGTGTAAGAAAAACTCTTACCAGTTGTTAAAAAAATATTGAAGTGTCTCCAATATTTTAAAATGTAGCGGCAAGAATTCCTAAAACATTAAAAAGGAATAGTCGACATTCTGAAATTTGACTTTTTTCTGCACTTGTTACAAGTAAAATCTTGAACAGAAATCACCTAACTAGTTGAAACCATTTCAAGCTATTACTCTACCTTAATTTAAAATTTCCTCTTTAACACTTTCTATAGTTAAGGCTGACTTTGTATGATCCTGAGATGTTTCTTAACTTAACTTCCTTGTAGTGTTTGATGAATTTCTATACTAATCACCTCTTCTCATTTTTCCATCTTTAGCCTTTGGGATCTTTTTCATTAACATAATTCTTTTGTTTTCTTCTCCATAGCAGATATCCCTGGGCTTGTGCATTCTGTTTTTCGTGTTTCCTTTACTTTTAGGAGCATTCAGTAAGTGCTGGCTCAGTCTGTACTTCTGCACTCCAGATGTCGGAGTGTCCATGTTCACGACACTGTACGCCTGGTGCAAATGTGTTTAATCAAAGGAGAAAACCTGTAAGCAGTGTTGTGAGAGTTTGAAATATACAAGGCCTAGTTCAAAGTTCAGTTTACACTGATTGAAATTGATAGTACATCTCCATTGTTCACTATATAAAAATTCTGAGTTAACAAAAACACCCTGCCTGCTTGTAACTTCAATGTCATTTAAAAATTTCTTCCAAAATAACCTAAATCTAGGCAGATGATATCAGACGCCACGTCGTGCTGGGGTGTATGCGGACTGGGTGTGTGTGCACAACCCTGCATAAACGTTCAGCTTTGGTGGTCAGGAAACAAAACTTACATTGCAGACGCTGTTCACTCCGAAATAAAACAGCCTTTAAAGTGTTTGTTCATACCACTGAGTAGATTTACTGTAAATGTCTTTGTCAGTGAAGGCTGTATTACTTTGAATGTGTTCACAGACAACATTGGTCTAGATGGGAGACCTAGACTGAGCCTGAAGATTCTCCATGGATAGATATCCATAGATAGATACACATATAGGTAAATTTAGGCAACCATGACAAAGCACTCCAATTAGCCAGCAGCACCTGAAAAGGCACAGTGTAAATTTAGTTCTCTATTTTCCATCACCTGGTCAGTTGCCACCAGCTGCTGCCCATGAGCCTCATCTACCCAGTAAAGCTGTAAAGAAGTGTGCCTCAAATTTTGTCTCAATAATGATGAAAAAGACTAATTAGTAAAGTCAGAAAGTGATTGTTTCAAGTTAATGTTGCTTAATGTGATCCTACTGACCATTATAAACACATGGCTTTATGAATTGTTTCACAGGTCCAGCATTTATTTATTTGATTAATATAGATCATCTTAGGGGTCACATGAGGTTTTAGTCCCAGTATTTCTAAGACTTTAGGTAATATAATCATTTTAGAACCTTTAGAAGAGAACCACGGAGAGTGGTGACGTAGTGGTTAGAGCAGCACACTTGCGTTCGGAGAAGCCTGCAAGAACCTGGTTCAAATCCCACAGATTTCCACTGTGGGTCCCTGAGCAAGACCCTTGGCCCCCGATTGGTGCCTGGGCATCATATGGTGGCAGCCCACTGCTCCCTGAGGGAAAGGTTAAATGCAGAAGACAAGTTTAATTGCAATGTACAATTGTGATGACAAAAAAAATATTTCTCCTTCTTCTTAGACATGACTTTATACTTACAGAAAAACTTTCTGAGTGGCAAAAACAAGTGTTAGGCTGCTGAAGAGAAACAAGCCCACACAAGACATGGTTCAGTTTATGCCCGGAATGACAGAAATTTAAACTTGACAAATATCTGATTTCTGCGCTGTGCTGCAGGGTCTTTTTCACACAAACAACTCAGTTCTGTCCAGGTTGACAGTCCAGTTTGTGCTGTACAGGATCTGTCCCAGTACAGAAAAAGACAAATATTGAATAAGGATGGGAAATATACCTTCTATCAGATCATGTAATGCTCAGAGGTTCCACAGCGAAAGCACGACTAAAGACTAAGCATCACTGTTTGGAGTGAATTTACAACAACTTTACAACAACTAGGTGCCTGGGAGACCACATTATTTTGGATTTGTTGGATTGAAATGAGCAGAAATAAGAAGATTTCACATAATACAAATGGAGAGTGTTGCCTTTAATTACAATAAAATCAATTAATGTGTCACACAATACCATTTTTACTTCTGCTTCTGGATACAGGCATTGCTTAATACAATTTAGACCTTTTTAGGCATAATTTATTACTGAATGCATATTTTTATTCTGCAAAATGTGCGGGTCACCTCACAGGCATCTTCACAGACGTTTTCAGCATGTCCCTCATCCAAGCAGCTGTGCCTACATGCTTTAAAATACCATCGTACCAGTGCAGAAAACCTTTGACCGGACGATGCCTCAACAACTACCCCTCTGTAGCACCCATCGTACTGGAGTGCTTCAAGTGAAACTTCTTATCTACCTGTTATTTTGTGCACCGCCGTCTTTGGGGTTTACAAGGAAAGGCCTGACATATAGAAAACAGTCAGAGGAGGATGGGTAGAGTGATTTAATGTCAGCAGTGACATTTAGATGTTCATGTCAGAGATTAGCATAAACAAAATAAATAAATCTACCAATGAATCAATCAATCAACCATTCTCTGCATTGTAACAGCAATACAGGCTGCTGGTGGGGTTAGGAATGTTACAGGGTATATTTCATTGTCGCTGAGCATGTTTATCCCTATATGACTGCAGTGTACACATCCTAGGATGGTTCTCTACAGCACTAGCCAGGACCATGTCACGAAGCTCATGTCATCTCAAAGTGGTTTATTGAACAGGGTAATAGGATAACTGTACTCCGTGGACCTCCACCGATACCAGACCTTAATCCAGCAGAACACCTTTGGGATATGGTGGATACCAGTACTAGCAAGGCTTACTTTGGTGGAAAGCTAGGAATGATCAGGGTTTACTAAGGATGTAAAATTTGTAAATCCAGGCACTACTTTTAACATATAGGGTATCTTAAATGATTTATTTTCTTCATTATGTTAGCATGGAGTTCCTATTTAAAATGTACATATGTGGTTTTATATTAAACTACCTAAGTGACATTTAGCTGCAATGTCAAACATAGAGGGTTTCCATGTGCATTTAAAAGTTCAAACTTAACTCAACCTTAAAAGAAAGGAAACAATTGTATTAAGAAAAGATGCTCAAGAAGAATAGAGGAAACTTGCAATGAGATTAGATTTAAACTGTTTTATTATGAAGGCAAATAAATCACTTTGCCATTCTAAAAAAAAATGTACTTGGTTTCTGTTGCTAAGTATAGAGTAACTTACCTCAGAAAATATGCATTATTGGTTTATGTTGCAGTCATCTTTTACGTCATGGCAGGAATGAAGGTGTGTAAAAATGTACTGTCATGCTGTTCCTGTTTCAGGTGCTCAACCAAAAAATTAAACACTTGTTTATCTTTGTATTTGTCTTAAGCCATCTAATATTTACACAATCGTAGTGTTAGTAAATAGCAAGTCTGTGCAGACATTATAATCGTAGATTGAGTAATAGAAAATATCACTGGCTATTTTTTATTGTAGATTAAGATCAGCAGTTTGTTATGGGGGGGTAGTTACAAAAGGAAACAACTTCTATTTTATAAAGGACAACTGGCTAACAAAAGGCAATGTCTTAATGATGAAGTAATGAAAATGAGAAATTTGATGGTAGTTTGGACCTCCAGGTTCAATGGCAGTGTTACTTATTTTAAAAAGCTTTGTCTTTTAGTCTTAAAATGTTCACAGCTGAAGATAAAGTTCAAAACAAAATATTGAATTTTTAAACTGTGTTTATGTAAATCCTTTATTGCAAGAAGTTAGGCACCCCCCACGTTGTTTTTGTCCATTAGGATGGCTTTCCAGACGTTTCCTTCTGCCTGTTTAAGTGTCTGCTTTCTTCAGGGGATAATCTGCCTCTCAATGAGTAAAAAACATGTGTCTGACTGAAACTTAGCATTCAATTACTGCATTATAAATAAAGTGAGTGGGGTTTAGGTCGCACAAGCTTAAGTTTTGATTGATGACGGATATATCAAAACAGATCAACAGTATTACATAAGTTAAATGCATAAAAAAATAAATAAGTGATACAGCTCAAAGTCTCCAGCTTCATCACTGGTGTCCGTTTGATTTATGGTAACGACGATCACACACAACTTCCTGAGCACGTTCTACACATTTTAATACATCAGATTGCGCTAGTGATTTCAACAATGCTTCTGTATGTGCTGTTTATTACCCATGGCATTTTTTTTGGGGCTTTTTGCTTAGACCCACATCAATGTCAACCTATTCCTTTCTCCTCCCGCCTCTCTGTCTTTTCACTAGCATCATCAAGGGATGAAACAAGTTCAACAAGTTGGGTTAGAAAAAAAATGCTGCGTCCTTTAAAAACCCTCTGCCACTGATAAATCCTCACTTCCATCTTCAGACCTGAGGCAGAAGGGTGTCTTCACTTTCTCATTCCAAACTTTGGTGACTACAAGGAACTTGCTGGATTGTTGGACTGTACTCAGGTAAGACGTTTTTTTTTTTTTTTAAAATAAAATCTGCATTGCGATGAAAAGCTAAAATTTAAAAGATGGGAATTTACTACTGATTTCATGGAAGAACAGCAGATTTTTTTTAATATATTTTTTAAACATTAATGTGGGTTACTTTACAAATGAGCTGAATTTAAATTAAACCAGACAATGTTTAATTAGAGTTTCTCCAATGCAAGGTTCTTCTTTCTACTTTTATGTGTTTTGAAATAAATACAGATTTGATTTGCACTGTTTCCCAGTACTTTAAATGATGATTGCAAAAAAAAACTAAAGGAAGAGGAATATCACATTTAACAGAAACTAAAGTAATGTTTGATAGATGCAGCGAACAACGTATTCTTAAGTAAACATCCTTAATTGCTTGGTTTGCAGGGTGCGGTTACCCACTTGATAAAATTGAGAGTAACAAAAGGTTATTGTAGTGTAGTGTATGAGAATTTCACAGCACATAGCACTAGATAAGATAATTTAACCACACACACACACACACACACACACACACACACACACACACACACACACACACACACACACACACACACACACACACACACACACATGCACGCACAGGTATGTACATCATTGTGTGGACTTTCCATTGTCTTCCATTTATTTTTTTTATTGCTTTCCATGCTCTTACCCTGAACCAAACCCTAAAGCTGTACATAGCCAACCCTAACACTAACCTAAACTCAATTCACACTTTAGCCCTAAACCTAAGCATTAGTCCAATTTGCATTGTGTCAAACTTGCAAAATGTCCTCGTAATGCCAATGGTCCACACAACATTTGTTTACTGTTAAGTTTGGTTCTCACAATGACAGATATACACACACACATTTGGTAGCATGCAATTATGAATGGTTTCTGTGTTGGTAGTATAGTAAAGGGCTGTTTCAGATTCAAAACTAATTGCATGGACCAAAACGTAGGGAAATTGACCAATTGTTGATTAGTTACTAAACTAAAGTTTTAACATGAAAAATTAAAGCTAAGGATGTCATCTATATATGAATTGACGCAAAAAAAACCTCTTTATTTTTCATTCGATGGTTCCAGGTTCCTTTATTTGTTATGCTATTAAAGTAAAGTTGTGAGTAATCAGTTATTCGTGAAATATTTATGTAGACATCTTTCATGGCTTCATAAGGATGCTGTGACCTAACTGCATTTATCAAGAAATTATGTTTAAAGAATGCTGCTTAACTACATGATGGTTTTGCTGAGATTTCGAGATTGTTAAGGGATCTGTTTGTTCAAAATGTTTATCCTGTGGAAAGTGGATGCACCTGCTGATGGAATCTTGAATGGCAACTGTAGATTTGATACTGCTCTGTCACGAGGACAAGAAGTTTCACAAATGTCACTCTGGAATGCTGGCTAGCCCGGTTTGCCCACCTTGCAGTGGCAGTGCCAAGAGTGCAGCAAATATCTTTTAAGACTCTGCTGGGAGTTAATAAATGAGTCAGTTTCAGAGTGAGAATGAGGATATAAAACTGGTGCCGCCAGATTCACTCAAAAAAAGGGACTTTTGTTCTGGCATAACATCTCAGCTGCTGCCTTTTCTCGGTTCGTTTAAAGTGGTTAATAGGGTAAATAAATGTATGATCTGGTTCAGGTTGTTAAATTTGACCTTAAAATCTGATGACAGAAAGCATTTGAGAATATGCAATATTGTGTAAGTTTCTTTTAGGAAGACTATGGAAGCCTGACTTCAGTTAAGAGTAGATTTATAATGTTCTGCAGATCAAAATGCAATTAAAATAGCTTTATTCTGAAATATATTTCACAGAGAACTGACACCGAGAGGATGGCACCTCACATGTTTCTTCTCCTGTTAGCAGGTAAGGGAAATGTTACAGTGAATATCTGTATATGCATTTGCAAGTGTGACAGAAGGAGTGAGAGCCAACACCATAATCATAAATTAAAGTTCAACTGAATTACCCACTGATCACTTTTTTTTCCCTACAGGACTAATAGGAGCAACAACAGCACAGACAACAATGAATGTCACAGCAGGTAACACATTCAGAAGTCACATGATTTATATTTATGAAGTTCAGTGTGAAAATAGCAACTATTTCCAACAAGACTAACCATCTCAGGAGAATATAATAAAAAAAATAACCACATGGCTTTATTTATTTATTTGTTATCAAAAATTGCAGGCCAACGTTACAGTCAGGAAGTTGGAAAAAGCAAGAACTGATTTTTCCAAAACTAAAGAGGAGTGAAATCTTTTCACGGTTGCTAGGTTTAATTCAAGACTTGAATGAAACGTGTATTTAAAACCAAGAGATACTGATCCCAGTAGCACATTACTATGGTTTCAAAGTTTCCAAACTTTGTACCACTTGTATATCAATCCAGTCAGTAAATTCCAACGCAGTACATCACATGTCCCACTAGAGGGCGACCGTGAACAGGAAACTGCAGCCAAATGGTAGCGAAGCTAAACTTTGCATTGGTGCTATACAATAGTAAGAATTATCATAAACCATTACTGCCTTCAATCAAATGACTTAGGGAACCAAGTAAAGTCAGATTCTGAAACTCTAAAGCCTTTGAAACTACTTATTTTTTAATTAGGCCGATTAGTCAAGTAATATAAGATTTTATTTTCTCTTAAACTTAGAAATTTCTTTATACTAACAAAACTGTATCTATTTCTTTTCAACAGCTGCTGTTCCTGCAGATTCAAGGCTCAACCTGGAATTTAGGTTGGAGGCAAATTTTCTCGACGGCCTGAATGACAGTTCATCATCAGTATTTGGGGAATTTTCAACGCCACTGATAGAACAAGTAAGCCCGATAATTTTTTGTAGTCTCATAATACCAATATCTTGTGCATGGGAGTACTTCCACCGAATAAAATAAACAAGATCTTCACGTTAACAGAAATATTAGACTTAATACCTAAATATTCTTCAGTTTTCTGCTCTTGCTGAACTTTTATTTTTTGTATCAAATTTCAGCTTAATACCATCTATAGCAGTAGATTCAGCGGATTTCTGCAAGCTGTGATCAGAGCTTTCAGGTATAAATCACTGTTGATCAAAGAATAGTTTTTCATGACTCATTAAACATAATAAATTACAATCAATTCTACCAACAGAGACTTTTGACATACCTTTGACAGTGGGTTGTTTTGTTTCTTTTGACACAATATCTATGATAATAATTTCCTTTTCCAGGCGTGGGTCCATCATAGTGGATTCTGAGCTGCAATTTGCAAATGCCTCCTCTGTGCCAGACACTCAACTTGTAGTGGATACTCTGGTGGAGGCAAAAAACAGCTCCAGCCCTCTCTCCGACCTGAACACATCTAGTATTGTTGTGACACGTAAGTAATTTTTTACAAATCATGTTGTGTCTGATGTTAAATAGATTAAGAATGATGAGGTCCAAATTGATACCAAGACCTAATGTAAATTCTCTAATTATTTTTTGTTTTGGCAGGCATTGAGGCTGCAACTGTTCCTCCCACAACAGGTAACAAGTTGGCAAAATCATTTCTTGTACTTTCAATTTTGAGTGAGCAAGAGAGAGAGAGAGAGAGAGAGAGAGAGAGAGAGAGAGAGAGAGAGAGAAAATCATGAGCACTAAATACTTACATAAGGCAGTTATTCTTTTAATCATTTTGTGTGATTAAGTTTTATTTTGCCTGTTAAGCTTTTTGATTCAGTCATGTTTTTTTTAAATTGCCTGACATTGGATACATGCTACCAATACAATAATGTTTGGTTTAACAACAGGAACTGGGAATGAAACGACAACCGATCTAGCAGCCACAACCACAGCTGGAACTACACTTAATTCAACTTCTGTACCAGGTATGTTCTTGACAAAACCTTTTTGAAAAGAAACAATATGCTTTTTATATTTAACAGATCACATAATTTTTTTATTATTTCTTAAAATGGCCAATTAATGCATTGTCTGGATCTATTTAAGTATATAAGATAACATAAGGCAACTTTGCCAGAAGTCACCATGACCTCAAACCTACTGAATAGAATACCAATAGTACTAAACGCCATTGAATCCCCGCAGGTAATCCATTCTTATTTGTGCATTTCAGTTATTACTTTTATTAATCAACACTGAGATATTTCCAGTTCCATAAGGCAGTTATTTTTTTTAATCATCTTATGTGAATAAGTTTTTTTTTTTTTTTTGTTAAGCTGTTTGATTCAGTCCTGGTTATTTTTAAGTTGCCTGGGCAATGGATAATTGCTACTGATACAATAACTTCTACTTTAACAACAGGAACTGGGAATGAAACGACTGCCAACCTAGAAGTCACAACCACAGCTGGAACCACACTTAATTCAACTTCTGTAGCAGGTATGTTCTTGACGAATCCTTTGTGAAAAGAAATGTTATGCTTTTTCTATTTAACAGATCACATAATTTTCATATTATTTCTTAAAATGGCCAATTAGGGCATTGCCTGGATGTTTTAAGTATTTAAGATAACATAAGGCAACTTTGCCAGATGTTACCATGACCTCAAACCTACTGAATAGAATACCAATAGTATTAAAACGCCATTGACTCCCCGCTGGGTAATTAATTCTTATTTGTGCAGGTCAGTCATTACTTTTATTAATCAACACTGAGATATTTCCAATTTCTTAATTTTTAAATATACTTGTCATGAGTATTTTACTTATCTCTTTACTGTTTTAGATCAAGTGTAATTTTGCACTTTTACGCCATTTGATTCAGTCTAGGTTATTATTAAATTGCCTCAGCAATGGATAAATGCTACCGATACAATAACTTCTACTATAACAACAGGAACTGGGAATGAAACGACAGCCGACCTGGCAGCCACAACCACAGCTGGAACTACAGTGAATACAACTTCTGAAGCAGGTATGTTTACAACAAAATCTTTTGAAAAGAAATGTTATGCTTTTTCTATTTAACAGATCACATAATTTTCTTATTATTTCTTAAAATGGCCAATTAACGCATTGCCTGGATGTTTTAAGTATTTAAGATAACATAAGGCAACTTTGCCAGATGTTACCATGACCTCAAACCTACTGAATAGAATACCAATAGTATTAAAACGCCATTGACTCCCCGCTAGGTAATTCATTCTTATTTGTGCATTTCAGTTATTACTTTTATTAATCAACACTGAGATATTTCCAGTTCCATAAGGCAGTTATTTTTTTTAATCATCTTATGTGATTAAGTTTTATTTTTATTTTTTTGTTAAGCTGTTTGATTCAGTCCTGGTTATTTTTAAGTTGCCTGGGCAATGGATAATTGCTACCAATACAATAACTTCTACTATAACAACAGGAACTGGGAATGAAACGACTGCCAACCTAGAAGTCACAACCACAGCTGGAACTACACTTAATTCAACTTCTGTAGCAGGTATGTTCTTGACGAATCCTTTGTGATAAGAAATGTTATGCATTTTCTATTTAACAGATCAAATCATCTTTTTTATTATTTCTTAAAATGGCCAATACATGCATTGTCTGGATGTTTTAAGTATTTAAGATAACATAAGGCAACTTTGCCAGATGTTACCATGACCTCAAACCTACTGAATAGAATACCAATAGTATTAAAACGCCATTGAATCCCCGCTGGGTAATTCATTCTTATTTGTGCAGGTCAGTTATTACTTTTATTAATCAACACTGAGATATTTCCAATTTCTTATTTTTTAAATATACTTGTCATGAGTATTTTACTCATCTCTTTACTGTTTTAGATCAAGTGTAATTTTGCACTTTTACGCCATTTGATTCAGTGTAGGCGATTATTAAATTGCCTCAGCAATGGATAAATGCTACCGATACAATAACTTCTACTATAAAAACAGGAACTGGGAATGAAACGACAGCCGACCTAGCAGTAACAACTACAGCTGGAACTACAGTGAATACAACTTCTGTAGCAGGTATGTTCACAACAAAACCTTTTGAAAAGAAACGTTATGCTTTTTCTATTTAACAGATCACATAATGTTCTTATTATTTCTTAAAATGGCCAATTAATGCATTGTCTGGATGTTTTATAGTATTTAAGATAACATAAGGCAACTTTGCCAGAAGTTACCATGACCTCAAACCTACTGAATAGAATACCAGTAGTAGTAAACACCATTGAATCCTCGCTGGGTAATTCATTCTTATTTGTGCAGGTCAGTTATTACTTTTATTAATCAACACTGAAAATATTTCCGGTTCCATAAGGCAGTTATTTTTTTTAATCATCTTGTGTGATTAAGTTTTATTTTTTCTGTTAAGCTGTTTGATTCAGTCCTGGTTATTTTTAAGTTGCCTGGGCAATGGATAATTGCTACTGATACAATAACTTCTACTTTAACAACAGGAACTGGAAATGAAACGACTGCCAACCTAGAAGTCACAACCACAGCTGGAACCACACTTAATTCAACTTCTGTAGCAGGTATGTTCTTGACGAATCCTTTGTGAAAAGAAATGTTATGCTTTTTCTATTTAACAGATCACATATTTTTTTTAATTATTTCTTAAAATGGCCAATTAATGCATTGTCTGGATGTTTTAAGTATTTAAGATAACATAAGGCAACTTTGCCAGATGTTACCATGACCTCAAACCTACTGAATAGAATACCAATAGTACTAAATGCCATTGACTCCCCGCTGGGTAATTCATTCTTATTTGTGCAGGTCAGTTATTACTTTTATTAATCAACACTGAGATATTTCCAATTTCTTAATTTTTAAATATACTTGTCATGAGTATTTTACTTATCTCTTTACTGTTTTACATCAAGTGTAATTTTGCACTTTGACGCCATTTGATTCAGTCTAGATTATTATTAAATTGCCTCAGCAATGGATAAATGCTACCAATACAATAACTTCTACTATAACAACAGGAACTGGGAATGAAACGACGGCCGACCTGGCAGCCACAACCACAGCTGGAACTACACTTAATTCAACTACTGTGGCAGGTATGTTCTTGACAAAACCTTTTGAAAAGAAACGTTATGCTTTTTCTTTTTAACAGATCACATAATGTTCTTATTATTTCTTAAAATGGCCAATTAATGCATTGTCTGGATGTTTTAAGTATTTAAGATAACATAAGGCAACTTTGCCAGAAGTTACCATTGACCTCAAACCTACTGAATAGAATACCAATAGTATTAAAACGCCATTGAATCCCCGCTGGGTAATTCATTCTTATTTGTGCATTTCAGTTATTACTTTTATTAATCAACACTGAGATATTTCCAGTTCCATAAGGCAGTTATTTTTTTTAATCATCTTGTGTGATTAAGTTTTATTTTTTCTGTTAAGCTGTTTGATTCAGTCCTGGTTATTTTTAAGTTGCCTGGGCAATGGATAATTGCTACCAATACAATAACTTCTACTATAACAACAGGAACTGGGAATGAAACGACAGCCAACCTAGAAGTCACAACCACAGCTGGAACTACACTTAATTCAACTTCTGTAGCAGGTATGTTCTTGACGAATCCTTTGTGAAAAGAAATGTTATGCTTTTTCTATTTAACAGATCACATAATTTTTTCATTATTTCTTAAAATGGCCAATTAATGCATTGTCTGGATGTTTTATAGTATTTAAGATAACATAAGGCAACTTTGCCAGAAGTTACCATAACCTCAAACCTACTGAATAGAATACCAATAGTAGTAAACACCATTGAATCCTCGCTGGGTAATTCATTCTTATTTGTGCAGGTCAGTTATTACTTTTATTAATCAACACTGAAAATATTTCCGGTTCCATAAGGCAGTTATTTTTTTTAATCATCTTGTGTGATTAAGTTTTATTTTTTCTGTTAAGCTGTTTGAATCAGTCCTGGTTATTTTTATGTTGCCTGGGCAATGGATAAATGCTACCAATACAATAACTTCTACTTTAACAACAGGAACTGGGAATGAAACGACAGCCAACCTAGAAGTCACAACCACAGCTGGAACCACACTTAATTCAACTTCTGTAGCAGGTATGTTCTTGACGAATCCTTTGTGAAAATAAATGTTATGCTTTTTCTATTTAACAGATCACATCATTTTTTTATTATTTCTTAAAATGGCCAATTAATGCATTGTCTGGATGTTTTACGTATATAAGATAACATAAGGCAACTTTGCCAGATGTTACCATGACCTCAAACCTACTGAATAGAATACCAATAGTATTAAAACGCCATTGACTCCCCGCTGGGTAATTCATTCTTATTTATGCAGGTCAGTTATTACTTTTATTAATCAACACTGAGATATTTCCAATTTCTTAATTTTTAAATATACTTGTCATGAGTATTTTACTCATCTCTTTACTGTTTTAGATCAAGTGTAATTTTGCACTTTTACGCCATTTGATTCAGTCTAGGCGATTATTAAATTGCCTCAGCAATGGATACATGCTACCGATACAATAACTTCTACTATAACAACAGGAACTGGGAATGAAACGACAGCCGACCTAGCAGCCACAACCACAGCTGGAACTACAGTGAATACAACTTCTGTAGCAGGTATGTTCACAACAAAACCTTTTGAAAAGAAATGTTATGCTTTTTCTATTTAACAGATCACATAATGTTCTTATTATTTCTTAAAATGGCCAATTAATGCATTGCCTGGATTTTTTAAGTATTTAAGATAACATAAGGCAACTTTGCCAGAAGTTACCATGACCTCAAACCTACTGAATAGAATACCAATAGTATTAAAACGCCATTGAATCCCCGCTGGGTAATTCATTCTTATTTGTGCAGGTCAGTTATTACTTTTATTAATCAACACTGAAATATTTCCAGTTCCATTAGGCAGTTATTTTTTTTTAATCATCTTGTGTGATTAAGTTTTATTTTTTCTGTTAAGCTGTTTGATTCAGTCCTGGTTATTTTTATGTTGCCTGGGCAATGGATAATTGCTACCAATACAATAACTTCTACTATAACAACAGGAACTGGGAATGAAACGACTGCCAACCTAGAAGTCACAACCACAGCTGGAACTACACTTAATTCAACTTCTGTAGCAGGTATGTTCTTGACGAATCCTTTGTGAAAAGAAATGTTATGCTTTTTCTATTTAACAGATCACATATTTTTTTTTTATTATTTCTTAAAATGGCCAATTAATGCATTGTCTGGATGTTTTAAGTATTTAAGATAACATAAGGCAACTTTGCCAGAAGTTACCATGACCTCAAACCTACTGAATAGAATACCAATAGTACTAAATGCCATTGACTCCCCGCTGGGTAATTCATTCTTATTTGTGCAGGTCAGTTATTACTTTTATTAATCAACACTGAGATATTTCCAATTTCTTCATTTTTAAATATACTTGTCATGAGTATTTTACTTATCTCTTTACTGTTTTACATCAAGTGTAATTTTGCACTTTTACGCCATTTGATTCAGTGTAGGTTATTATTAAATTGCCTCAGCAATGGATAAATGCTACCGATACAATAACTTCTACTATAATAACAGGAACTGGGAATGAAACGACAACCGACCTGGCAGCCACAACCACAGCTGGAACTACACTTAATTCAACTACTGTAGCAGGTATGTTCATGACAAAACCTTTTAAAAAAATTTTTATGCTTTTTCTTTTTAACAGATCACATAATGTTCTTATTATTTCTTAAAATGGCCAATACATGCATTGTCTGGATGTTTTAAGTATTTAAGATAACATAAGGCAACTTTGGCAGAAGTTACCATGACCTCAAACCTACTGAATAGAATACCAATAGTATTAAAACGCCATTGAATCCCCGCTGGGTAATCCATTCTTATTTGTGCAGGTCAGTTATTGCTTTTATTAATCAACACTGAAATACTTCCAGTTCCATAAGGCAGTTATTTTTTTAATCATCTTGTGTGATTAAGTTTTAGTTTTTCTGTTAAGCTGTTTGATTCAGTCCTGGTTATTTTTATGTTGCCTGGGCAATGGATAATTGCTACCGATACAATAACTTCTACTATAACAACAGGAACTGGGAATGAAACGACTGCCAACCTAGAAGTCACAACCACAGCTGGAACCACACTTAATTCAACTTCTGTAGCAGGTATGTTCTTGACGAATCCTTTGTGAAAAGAAATGTTATGCTTTTTCTATTTAACAGATCAAATCATCTTTTTTATTATTTCTTAAAATGGCCAATACATGCATTGTCTGGATGTTTTAAGTATATAAGATAACATAAGGCAACTTTGCCAGATGTTACCATGACCTCAAACCTACTGAATAGAATACCAATAGTATTAAAACGCCATTGACTCCCTGCTGGGTAATTCATTCTTATTTGTGCAGGTCAGTTATTACTTTTATTAATCAAGACTGAGATATTTACATTTTCTTAATTTTCAAATATACTTGTCATGAGTATTTTACTCATCACTTTACTGTTTTAGATCAAGTGTAATTTTGCACTTTTACGCCATTTGATTCAGTCTAGGTTATTATTAAATTGCCTCAGCAATGGATACATGCTACTGATACAATAACTTCTACTATAACAACAGGAACTGGGAATGAAACGACAGCCGACCTGGCAGCCACAACTACAGCTGGAACTACAGTGAATACAACTTCTGTAGCAGGTATGTTCACAACAAAACCTTTTGAAAAGAAACGTTATGCTTTTTCTATTGACAGATCACATAATTTTCTTATTATTTCTTAAAATGGCCAATTAATGCATTGCCTAGATGTTTTATAGTATTTAAGATAACATAAGGCAACTTTGCCAGAAGTTACCGTGACCTAAAAACCTACTGAATAGAATACCAATAGTATCAAAACGCTATTGAATCCCCGCTAGGTAACTCATTCTTATTTGTGCAGGTCAGTTATTACTTTTATTAATCAACACTGAAATATTTCCAGTTCCATAAGGCAGTTATTATTTTTTAATCATCTTGTGTGATTAAGTTTTATTTTTTCTGTTAAGCTGTTTGATTCAGTCCTGGTTATTTTTAAGTTGCCTGGGCAATGGATAATTGCTACCAATACAATAACTTCTACTATAACAACAGGAACTGGGAATGAAACGACTGCCAACCTAGAAGTCACAACCACAGCTGGAACTACACTTAATGCAACTTCTGTAGCAGGTATGTTCTTGACGAATCCTTTGTGAAAAGAAATATTATGCTTTATATAGTTTTTAAGTATTTAAAATAATATTCCACATAGTTTTCTTGAACAAAATCTCATATAATTTTACTATATGAACCACATTAATATGAACCAATAACTCTAATAATTAACATACCTTTACCATGGCTTAATAATGTTTACCACCAGAAAACACAACTTCACAACCACTTAGTCCAACATCACCAGCAGCCAACATGACTTCACCTCCTCTAAATACAACTTCTCTACCAGTCAGTCCAACATCACCAGCAACCAACATGACTTCACCCCCTCTCAATGCAACTTCTATACCAGTCAGTCCAACATCACCAGCAGCCAACATGACTTCACCTTCACTCAATGCAACTTCACCCTCAGTCAGTCCAACATCACCAGCAACCAACATGACTTCACCTCCTCTAAATCCAACTTCTATACCAGTCAGTCCAACATCACCAGCAACCAACATGACTTCACCTCCGCTCAATGCAACTTCAGTCACTGTGAGCTCAACAACAGTCAATATAACCTCAGCACAACCCATGTCCACATCACCATCAGGTAATTTTACTTTACTGTCATAATATTAGTACAGGCTTTATATGTTAGTTTTAAAGAGAGAAGAAATGCCTGCCACATGTCTAACTGACACCTTTACATTTGTAAACTATATTTTTATAGGTAATCTTGTACTAAAGAGGAACATCAAACATTAAAATCGCAACTCTCCCACCAGTTGAATCAAAATGTAAAAATGTTTTTGAAAGAATGTTTGTGGTTGTATGTTTATTAGTAATTCAAGTCCTAAGAGAAATTATTTGATATTACTTTCTGCTTAGAAAGAAACAGCAATAGGGTAAAATAGTAGTAGTAAGTCATGCCTGCTATTGTCAGGCATGACTTACTACAGATCAGTAAACATCTACCAAATATGACCTCACCAGTCAAAATGTCTTCACTACCTTTTAATGAAGCCATATGAGCACAGAATGTGACTTGTCAGTTAGCAATACCTTTTATTATAGCTTTTCAACTGTAACCAGCAGTGTTTTAACTTCTACAGTAGTCAGTGTCGGTTTGTCAGAAGTTAATGTTACATTAGAAGTACTTAAAAGAATCTCCCCAATACATTTATACAGCTATAATTCTTTATTTCACAGCTGACCCAACTCTACCATCACTCAGCTCAATTACAATACTTTTCTGAATAATTAATCTTCTAATTGTTTATGTATTGTGAGGAAATATCAGATTAAACAGCAATTAACTGTAAGTATTATGCTTTTAGGAAATGCAACCTTACAGCAAACAAGTACGACCTCACCACAAGTCAACGAAACTTCACAATCTACTCCATCACCCATCAGCCAGACCTCAGCAACTAGCAATGTAACTTCCCAATCAACATTATCATCAACTATATCAACAACAACAACTACTACTACTACTACTACTGCTACAACTACAACCACAACTCCTGCCCCACCACCTGAGCCAAAAATTAGGTTACAATTTAACTTGAAGGCGACATTCACAGAGGATTTGAAAAACAACTCCTCCCCACAGTTCAAAGCACTTGAGAGAAATGTGACTGCAGCAGTAAGTTTGCTTTATTTCATTCAAAATTCTGATCATATTTATTTTATAGCATTACAGAGTACTATGCTTTAAAAGTTAAGCATTTCAAGAGACTGTAACAGTAGAAAAATCCCTATGAACAATGTTTTAGCAAACACAATAACAAATATTTAAAAATAAAAATACAATTTAAGAAAGATCTTTGAGAAACATGGTAACACACTAATTTATGGTGTAAACTTTTAATAATGACTTATTTATATAGAATATCTCTACCTTTTTGACAAACAAAATCAAAAAAAGTTATGTACCAGGAGAGATCCTGATTTTTTACATTGAAATAAAAGTGCATATAAGCACATAGAAAAATGGAAAAAATGTGAAGTTTATTATATTTTCACCAATATGAAATGTACTTTTTCCATTTATTGTATTGTTTTTTTTTCCTCCTAAAACTCTTAACAGCTCAATGGAGTCTATAAAAAAAGATTTGGGGACAGATTCAATCGAACTGTCATCAGAGGATTCAGGTATAACAATAACATTTCCAGCAACTGATTTATTTTTACAAGCAGTTTACATTTCTTTCTTAACGTAACAAAACCTTTCCTCAGTACTTTTTTAGTTATTACAAATGCCCTTGTTTGGTTTCATTCTTCTGTTATTGTTTACGACATAATTGTATTTTTTGGAAAACTGCTCAAACCTTTCTTATTTTACTCAAAGGTTGAACATTAGGTGGATTTATAGTAACAGACAATGAACATAATAAATAAAAAAAAAATAATCTGTTGCAGACAAGGATCGGTTATTGCTGAAACTGAGCTGATATTCAATAATGTCTCAGCACTACCAAATACCAGCGAAGTGACTGAAACTTTAAGGAATGCAACCTCTGACCCAGCTTTCAGCCTACCTGTCAACGAAAGTACTATTGCTGCAGAAGGTAAGGATTCACCTCCCCTCACAAAAATCTTGAATTGTACATCAGTTATGAATGAAACAGGTTAATTTAGACTTATTTGTCACACTTTCTGCCTCATGTAGACAAGGTTGTCAGCTCCCTGTTTTCTACTGAGGGACTCAGACATTCCCCTCATTTTTTCTGTCCCCATCTCTGCCCAGATTTATTTCACTCAAAGCAGAACTATTTTTTTACACTGCTTTCTGTGATTTACTAAACACAGCAACACTTTGAATATGGCCGTTGGGACTCTGACCCTTCGGCAGATGCTTGCGGTTTTGGTGGTGCTGTCTCTGGGCTATAGAGTGATTTAGCTGGTTTAGGATTCTCCAGATGATTCTCCAGGGTATGAATTTGTTCAGGAGGTTTTTATTTAGGTCAGACTTCCTCACTATTGTATTAAATATGCTGTTCCTCTCTGCTTTAGCACAATGACGGTTAATGTTGGGGTTAAAGTCCTACATGTCCTCCAGTCCAAAGTTAACCACTTGGTTGTTTGAATGTTAAATAAGGATAGATTGTTGCTTTCACAACATATCAGCAAAGATGCCTTCTAACCTCTATGACCTGTACACGTCTCATCTGTTATATCTGACTATTTTATAATGAAATTATTCATGTCTGTGGTAGCAAAGTCATTATTTATCTGTTGCCAGAGGACATTTAGTACTTTTAGGAAGACTTCCAAACTTAGACAGAAAATAGAGATATTCACCTTAGTCTTTTAAAGTGATTCACCAACCACAGACAACAAAACTTGTTCAGTTAATTGCAAAGACTTTCAAAACAAAACATTGATATATTTTTTTCCCCATAAATCAATATCAGAATCATTTAAATTTTAAGACTGATTGCATAAATGTCCACATCTTCCTACAAGCTCCACTTAATAGCTGACAAATCAGTACACACCGTGTACACAGAGTTCAGAAAAAGAATCAAGCACAACCTATGGCTAAAAACAGAGTCACTTATGTGTTATTTTTTCATCCTTTAGTTGTATTACCTCCAACTCAACCACCAACAACAACTACAGTCACAACTACAGTGCAAACAACTTCTGTAACAGGTATGTTCACAACAAAACCTTTTGAAAAAATATGCTATGCTTTTTTATTTTAACAGACCACAAAATGATCTTGTCATCTCTTAAAATGACCAATGAATGCTTTGTCTAGATATTTAAAGTATTTAACATTACATAAGGCAACTTTGCCATAAGGCACCATGACGTTAAACCTACTCGATAGAATATCAATAGTAATAAAAGCTATGGAATCCCCACTGGGTAATTCATTCTGATTTGTGCAAGTAAATTATTACTTGTATGAATCAGCACTGAGATATTTCCTATTTCTTCATTTTTAAATGTACTTGTCATGAGTATTTTACTTATTTCCATACTGTTTTAGATCAAGTTTTATTTTGCCCTTTTACACCATTTGATTCAGTTTAGGTTATTTTAAGATTGCCTGAGCAATGAATAAAGGCTACCAATACAATAACTTATACTATAAAAACAGGAACTGGGAATGAAACGACTGCCAACCTAGAAGTCACAACCACAGCTGGAACTATACTTAATTCAACTTCTGTACCAGGTATGTTCTTAACAAAACCTTTTTGAAAAGAAATGTTATGCTTTGTTTAGTTTGTACATATTTAAATAATATTCCACATAGTTCTCTTGAACAAAATCTCATAATTTTACGACATGAACCACATTAACATGAACTAATAACTCTAATAATTAACATACCTTCACCATGGCTTGATAATGTTTACCACCAGAAAACACAACTTCACAACCACTTAGTCCAACATCACCAGCAGCCAACATGACTTCACCTCCTCTAAATACAACTTCTCTACCAGTCAGTCCAACATCACCAGCAGCCAACATGACTTCACCTCCTCTAAATA
This sequence comes from Fundulus heteroclitus, assembly GCF_011125445.2. Lineage (NCBI taxonomy): Eukaryota > Metazoa > Chordata > Actinopteri > Cyprinodontiformes > Fundulidae > Fundulus > Fundulus heteroclitus. The sequence goes on from NC_046365.1 coordinate 14,832,365, forward strand.
CAACTTCTCTACCAGTCAGTCCAACATCACCAGCAGCCAACATGACTTCACCTCCTCTAAATACAACTTCTCTACCAGTCAGTCCAACGTCACCAGCAGCCAACATGACTTCACCTCCTCTAAATACAACTTCTCTACCAGTCAGTCCAACATCACCAGCAGCCAACATGACTTCACCTCCTCTAAATACAACTTCTCTACCAGTCAGTCCAACATCACCAGCAGCCAACATGACTTCATCTCCTCTAAATACAACTTCTCTACCAGTCAGTCCAACATCACCAGCAGCCAACATGACTTCACCTCCTCTAAATACAACTTCTTTACCAGTCAGTCCAACATCACCAGCAGCCAACATGACTTCACCTCCTCTAAATACAACTTCTATACCAGTCAGTCCAACATCACCAGCAACCAACATGACTACAGCTTCACTCAATGCAACTTCACCACAAGTCACTGTGAGCTCAACAACAGTCAATATAACCTCAGCACAACCCATGTCCACATCACTATCAGGTAATTTTATTTTACTGTCATGACATTACAGTTTTCTTTGATTGCTTTGACCAGTTTGAAGAAACTGGCAACCTCTCAGTTTTCATCATCACCATCTCAGTGGAGCAAAAGACACATCTTGCAAATGAGTTATAGTTTTTATTGGTTGCTTTGACCTGTTTGAAGAAACTGGGAACCTCTCAGTTTTCAGCATCACCATCTCAGCAGAGCAAAAGACACCTCTTGCAAATGAGTCAACCCATTCTCATTGGTTTGACTCATTCTCCCCGCTCTTTTGCAAAACAGTTAACGCAGATGTCATTCATGCAGTCCAAACTCCATTGCTTTAGCTGTGGTAGCAAAACAGAAACTATATGTTCCAAGCTCTTAGAAACTTCTTGATCTGAATGAAATCACTGGAGCACCTGATTGACACTTCCTTACACAATTTTTCAATTTGCAATCAGTTTGTAGGCTTTATGTAAAAGGTGCCATGTTGTGTGTTGATTTTTGCGAGCATGGATTGTCTAAGGCAGATGAGAGTCAGAGCAAGAGGTAGATGGGTCAGGGGAAGAAGATAATGAGGAAGAGGAATCCGTGTGTGAGGTGGCGGGGTAGCTGGAAGGGCTCAAGTTACACATGAACTTCAGGCAACTATGATTGATCATGTGGTAAATCACGGCCTTTCACTTAGAGGGGCGGGACAAAGAGTCCAACCTTTTCTCAATAGAAACAAGGTTGCATCCATTGTAAGAGTTTTTCAACGGGAGAGCAGGTATTGCTGCTATACAGTATATACATCTCTATCTATTCCAATAGAGGAATTCTTCAGTGCATGGAGATGGAAGGCATATGATCACCGTCCCTATGAGCAGATGCCTTTGCTCAATGCAATGACAATATATAGATGCAGAGGCATGTCAAGGATGGATCAGGCATGCAAGAAGATTTTTCCCTAAGTGCAGGGGAAAACATTGAGTGGTATGAATATGACGCTATGTGGCCTTTTCGTCAAGAGAGAAGAGACTAGAAGAGACAGACAGCTCTAGTATCTTCTGTTAGAATATTTCATTTGTAGCCACAATCTGAAAAAAAAGAATAATCAATAAAATTTGCATCACAGCATATCTGATTCTGGATCCATTTTTTGCAAGAAGGCAAATTTGACTACAAATGACACTGACATGTAAGATACGTACAGTCTTTGGCTACAATGACCAGCAATGCTGTACTGATTCACATTGAGTGTGGTATTTTGTATTTTGTTGTCCCTTGTGTAATGAATGATTGGAGGGGCTTAAACATTTGTGTGCAGGTTGTGTTGTTTGATGGCAAAATTTGCTTTTTGTTCATATTTTAAATGTTTTGGCAGAGTTGGAGCCTTTTGCAAACAAAATGTTTCATTTTGACCATTGGTGCCACTGTTTAGGCCTCTGCGTTAGCTGTTTTGGGTGGGTTTTGAGTTGACTGCTGCGTCAAAGCAATCTATAAAAACTGTAATTTAACAGACCACGCAATTAACTTGTTATCTCTTAAACTGACCAGTGGATGCCATGGCTTCATGTTTTAAGTATTTAACATAACATAAGGCAACTTTGACAGAAGTCACCATGAACACAAACCTACTCAATAGAACACCCATAGTACTAAAAACCATGGAGTCCCCACTGGGTAATTCATTCTTATTTGCGCAAGTCAATTATTACTTTTATTAATCAGCACTGAGATATTTCCTCTTTCTTGATTTTCTTAAATGTACTTGCCATGAGTATTTTACTTACCTGTATAATTTTTTAGATTAAGTTTTATTTTGCCTGTTAAGCCATTTGATTCTGTGTAGGTAAATTAAAAATGTTCCACGTAACGGACAAATGTTACAAATACAATAACTTATATTGTAAAAATGGGAACTGTGAATGGAACAACTACCAACCCAACAGTCCCAACTGAAGCTACAGCTACAATGAATACATCTGTAACAGTTATGGTCATGACAAAACTTTTTTATAAAAAAATTAGGTTATGCTTTGTTTAGTTTGACATACCACATATTTATATTATTATCTCTTAAAATGACAGATGAATGCAATGTCTGGGAATGTAACGTATTTTTTTAAAAATCCACACAGTTCTCTTGAACAAATTTTAATCTAATCTTACCACATGGACCTCCTTAACATTGTCACATACCTCCAAGATTTACCATAACTTTAGCACGGCTTAATACTGCTTCACCATCAGTAAAAACAACTTCATAATCAGCTGTTCCAACATCACCAGCAGCTAAAATGACTTTCAACACAGCTTCACCACTAATCAGAACTAGCTCGTTAACAGTCAATATATAATCACCAGCTGGTCATTTTCTGGTCTCTGATTAAACAAAACTACATGCTTTGAATGGTGGATTGTAAATTTAAGAGAACAGCAGTGCAAATAAATGGCACCTGTCTACCTGCATTATGTTATTTTAAAGTAATAAAGTGGTATCAATGCAGTAATAAATGTTATCTCTCTGCCAGTCAATGGGACGTCAACACAACCAGCTATTCCAACCACTGTTACAACTGCAACAACGACAATGGCTGCTGTTCCTGCAGATTCAAGGCTCAACCTGGAATTTAGGCTGACGCAACCTTTTGCTGTTGGCCTGGATGACAGTTCATCATCAGCATTTATGGAATTAGCACAGACAGTGGCAGAACAAGTAAGCACAATGATCTTTTTGTTGTCTAATACATATGTTGTGAATGGGAGTACTTCTACTAAATACAATGAGCAAGATTGTCATGTTAACAGACATGTTAGACTTAATAACTTAACATTTTTCTGGATATCAGTTTTCTGCTCTTGCTGAACTTTTATTTTTGTATCAAATTTCAGCTTAATACCGTCTATAGCAGAAGATTCGGCCGCATATTTCTGCAAGCTCTGATCAGAGCTTTCAGGTATAAATCACTGTTGGTCAAAGAATAGTTTTTGATGACTCATTAAACATAATAAATTACAAGCAATTCTACCAACAGAGACTTTTGACATACCTTTGACAGTGGGTTGTTTTGTTTCTTTTGACACAATATCTATGATAATAATTTCCTGTTCCAGGCGTGGGTCGGTCATAGTGGATTCTGAGCTGCAATTTGCAAATGCCTCCGTTGTGCCAGAAACTCAACTTGTAGCAGATACTCTGGTGGAGGCAAGAAACAGCTCCAACTTTACCCTCCTACTGAACACATCAAGTGTTGTTGTGATGCGTAAGTTATTTTTTACAAATCATGTTGTCTGGTGTTAAATAGATTAAGAATGATGATGTCTAAATTGATACCAAGACCTAATGCAAATTATCTCATATATTTTTGTTTTGGCAGGCATTGAGGCTACAACTGTTCCTCCCACAACAGGTAATAAGTTGGCACAATCATTTCTTGTACTTTCACTTTTGAGCGAGCGAGCGAGAGAGAGAGAGAAAGAATCATGAGCATTACATAAGGCAGTTATTTTTTTTGTCATGTTGTGTGTTTTGTTTTGCCTGTTAAGCTTTTTGATTCAGTCCTGGTTATTTTTAAATTACCTGGCATTGGATAAATGCTACCAATACAATAATGTTTGATTTAACAACAGAAACTGGGAATAAAACGACAACCGTCCTGGCTGTCACAACTACAGCTGGAACTACACTTAATTCAACTGCAAAACCTTTTGAAAAGAAATGTTATGCTTTTTCTATTTAACAGATCACATAATTTTCTTATTATTTCTTAAAATGGCCAATTATGCATTGTTTGGTTGTTTTAAGTATTTAAGATAACATAAGGCAATGTTGTCAGAAGTTACTATGACCTCAAACCTACTGAATAGAATACCAATAGTATCAAAACGCCATTGAATCCCCGCTGGGTAATTCATTCTTATTTATGCAGGTCAGTTATTACTTTTATTAATCAACACTGAGATATATCCAGTTTCTTGATTTTTAAATTACTTGTTCATGAGTATTTTACTTATCTCTTTACTGTTTTAGATCAAGTGTAATTTTGCACTTTATTATTATTTATTATTAAATTGTCTCAGCAATGGACACACGCTACCAATACAATAACTTCTACTATAACAACAGGAACTGGGAATGTAACAACACCCGACCTAGCAGTCACAACTACAGCTGGAACTACAGTGAATACAACTTCTGTAGCAGGTATGTTCACAACAAAACCTTTTGAAAAGAAATGTTATGCTGTGTTTAGTTTGTAAGTATTTAAAAATGTTACACAAAGTTCTGTTAAACAAAATCTCATATAATTTTACCACGTGAACCACATCAACATGAACTAATAACTCTAATAATTAACATAACTTCACCATGGCTTAATACTGTTTACCACCAGCAAACACAACTTCACAACCACTTAGTCCAACATCACCAGGAGCCAACATGACTTCACCTCCTCTAAATACAACTTCTCTACCAGTCAGTCCAACATCACCAGAAGTCAACATGACTTCACTTCCTCTAAATACAACTTCTCTACCAGTCAGTCCAACATCACCAGCAGCCAACATGACCTCACCTCCTCTAAATACAACTTCTATACCAGTCAGTCCAACATCATTCGCAGCAAACATGACTTCACCTCCTCTCAATACAACTTCACCCTCAGTCAGTCCAACATCACCAGCAGCCAACATGACTTCACCTTCACTCAATGCAACTTCACCCTCAGTCAGTCCAACATCACCAGCAGCCAACATGACTTTACCTTCACTCAATGCAACTTCACCCTCAGTCAGTCCAACATCACCAGCAGCCAACATGACTTCACCTTCACTCAATGCAACTTCACCCTCAGTCAGTCCAACATCACCAGCAATCAACATGACTTTACCTTCACTCAATGCAACTTCACCCTCAGTCAGTCCAACATCACCAGCAACCAACATGACTTTACCTTCACTCAATGCAACTTCACCCTCAGTCAGTCCAACATCACCAGCAACCAACATGACTTTACCTTCACTCAATGCAACTTCACCCTCAGTCAGTCCAACATCACCAGCAACCAACATGACTTTACCTTCACTCAATGCAACTTCACCCTCAGTCAGTCCAACATCACCAGCAACCAACATGACTTTACCTTCACTCAATGCAACTTCACCCTCAGTCAGTCCAACATCACCAGCAACCAACATGACTTTACCTTCACTCAATGCAACTTCACCCTCAGTCAGTCCAACATCACCAGCAACCAACATGACTTCACCTTCACTCAATGCAACTTCACCCTCAGTCAGTCCAACATCACCAGCAACCAACATGACTTCACCTCCGCTCAATGCAACTTCAGTCACTGTGAGCTCAACAACAGTCAATATAACCTCAGCACAACCCACATCACCATCAGGTAATTTTCGTTTACTTTCGTAGCATTAGTAAAGGCTTTATATGTTAGTTTTAAAGAGAAAAAAATGGCAAAGACCTGCCACATGTCTAACTGACACCTTTACATTTGTAAAACTATATTTTTTTATAGGTAATCTTGTACTAAAGAGGAACATCAACCATTAAAACCACAACTATCCCACCAGTAAAATCAAAATGTAAAAATGTTTTTCAAAGAATGTTTGTGATTGTATGTTTAATAGTAATTCAAGTCCTAAGGGAAATTATTTTACTTTCTGCTTAGAAAAAAAAAAACAAAAAAAAAACACACAAGGCTAAAATAGTATCCTGCTACTGCCAGGCATGACTTACTACAGATCAGTAAACATCTACCAAAGATGGCCTCACCAGTCAAAATGTCTTTACTACCTTTTAATGAAGACATGTGAGCACAGAATGTGACTCATCAGTTAGCAATACCTTACTAGATTTTTATTACTAAACATGATCAACCATAACCAGCAGTGTTTTAACTTCTACTGGAGTCAGTGTCAATTTACCAGAAGTCAATTTACCAGAAGAAGCACTGAACAGAATCCCCATAATACCTTTATACAGCAATAAATGTAATTCTTTACTTGACAGCTGGCCCAACCCTACCATCTCTTAGCACAATTACAATAGTCTTCTGAATATTTTCTAAATGTTGATGTAAAATTTCCCAGTCTACTCCGACACCCATCAGCTAGACATCAGCAATTAGCAATGTTATACTAGTTATCTTGTTATATCTTAAATGACCAATGAATGCAATGTCTGGATATTTAAATTATTTACTATAACATAAGGCAACTTTGACAGAAGTCACCATAACCTCAAACCTACTCAATAGAATACCAATACTACTAAGTGCCATTGAATCTCCGCTGTGGATTTCGTTCTTATTTGTGCTGGTCAATTATTACTTTTTTTAATCAAGACTGAGGAATTTCCTATTCCTTAATTTTCTTAAATATACTTGTCATGAGTATTCTACTTATCTTTTTAATGTTTTAGATTCAGTTTTATATTGCCTGTTAACCCATTTGATGCAGTTAATTTTAGGTTAATTTTAAATTATCTGCGTAATGGACAAAAAAATTAAAAAAATACAACTTCTACTGTAACAGGAACTGTGAATGGAACAACTACCAACCCACCAGTCCCAACTGCAGCTGCAACTACAATGAACACACACCACAGATTTATGATATTATCCCCTAAAATGACAGATGAATACATTGTCTGGATTTCTAACATATTTAAAATGAAATCCAGAAAGTTCTCTTGGACAAATCTTACCACATGAACCTCATTAACATGGTCATATACCTCTAATATTTAACATAACTTTATCACACCTTGATACTGTTTCACCATAAGCAAAAACAACTTCATAATGAGCTGTTCCAACATCACCAGCAGCTAAAATGACTTTCAACACAGCTTCACCACTAATCAGAACTAGCTTGTTAACAATCAATATATAATCACCGGCTGGTCATTTTCTGGTCTCTGACTAAACAAAACTACATGCTTTGAATGGTGGATTGTAAATTTAAGAGAACAGCAGTGCAAATAAATGGCACCTGTCTACCTGCATCATATGTTATTTTAAAGTAATAAAGTGGTATCAAGGCAGTAATAAATGTTATCTCTCTGCCAGTCAATGGGACGTCAACACAACCAGCTATTCCAACCACTGTTACAACTGCAACAACGACAACGGCTGCTGTTCCTGCAGATTCAAGGCTCAACCTGGAATTTAGGCTGACGCAAGATTTTGATGTTGGCCTGGATGACAGTTCATCAGCAGCATTTAAGAATTTAGCACAGACAGTGGCAGAACAAGTAAGCACAATTATCTTTTTGTTGTCTAATACATATCTTGTGAATGGGAGTACTTCTACTAAATTAAATGAGCAAGATTGTCATGTTAACAGACATGTTAGACTTAATAACTTAACATTTTTCTGGATATCAGTTTTCTGCTCTTGCTAAACTTTTATTTTTGTATCAAATTTCAGCTTAATACCATCTATCGCAGAAGATTCAGGGGATTTCTGCGAGCTCTGATCAGAGCTTTCAGGTATAAATCACTGTTGGTCAAACAATAGTTTTTGATGACTCATTAAACATAATAAATTACAATAAATTATACTATCAGAGACTTTTGACAGACGTTTGACAGTGGGTTGTCTTGTTTCTTTTGACACGATATCTATGATAATAATTTCCTTTCCAGGCGTGGGTCAGTCATAGTGGATTCTGAGCTGCAATTTGCAAATGCCTCCATTGTGCCAGAGACTCAAGCTGTAGCAGATACTCTGGTGGAAGCAAGAAACAGCTCCAACTTTACCCTCCCACTGAACATATCAAGTGTTGTGGTGATGCGTAAGTTATTTTTTACAAATCATGTTGTGTCTGGTGTTAAATAGATTAAGAATGATGAGGTCTAAATTGATATCAAAACCTAATGCAAACACTCTCATTCATTTTTGCTTCCGCAGCCATTGAGGTCACAACTGTTCCTCCGACAACAGGTGAGAGAGAGAGACAAAGAGAGATAAGCATGATTACAAAATTATTTACATGAGGCAACTTAACAACAAGTTAATTTAACTGCCATTGGTATTTTAATCACATTATCTATCCACATTATGGTTTCTCTTAAACTGACCAATGAATACATTGTCTGGATACTCAAAGTATTTAACGTAATATAAGGTAACTTCCAGAAGTCTCCATGACCTCAAAACCACTCAGTACAATAACAATAGTTCTAAAAGCCATAGAATCCCCACTGGGTAATTATTTTTTATTTGTGCAGATCAATTATTACTTTTATGAATCAATACTGAGATATTTCTTATATATTAATTTGCAAAATGTAATTGTCATCTTTGCCTGTTAAATCGTTTGATTCAGTCTAGGTTATGTTTAAATTGCCCGGTCAATGAGCAAATGTTACCAATACAATAACTTTTACTGTAACAGGAACTGTGAATGGAACGGCTACCAATGGAACAACTACCAACCCAGCAGTCCCAACTGCAGCTGCAACAACAATGAATGCATCTGTAGCAGGTATGTTCATGACAAAGCCTTTTTAAAAATGACGTATGCTTTGTTTAGTTTGACATACCACAGATTTATGTTATTATCTTATAAACTGACCAATGAATGCATTGTCTGGATACTCAAAGTATTTAACATAATATAAGGTAGCTTCCAGAAGTCTCCATGACCTCAAAACCACTCAGTACAATAACAATAGTTCTAAAAGCCATGGAATCCCCACTGGGTAATTCATTTCTATTTGTGCAGATCAATTATTACTTTTATGAATCAATACTGAGATATTTCTTATATATTAATTTGCAAAATGTAATTGTCATGAGTATTTTACTTATCTCTTTACTGTTTTAGATTAAGTTTTTCTTTGCCTGTTAAATCGTTTGATTCAGTCTAGGTTATGTTTAAATTGCCCGGTCAATGAACAAATGTTACCAATACAATAACTTCTACTGTAACAGGAACTGTGAATGGAACGGCTACCAATGGAACAACTACCAACCCAGCAGTCCCAACTGCAGCTGCAACAACAATGAATGCATCTGTAGCAGGTATGTTCATGACAAAGCCTTTTTAAAAATGACAAATGCTTTGTTTAGTTTGACATACCACAGATTTATGTTATTATCTCTTAAACTGACAGATGAATGCAATGTTTGGGAATTTAACGTATCTAAAAATAAATCCACACAATTCTCTTGAACAAATTTTTATCTAATCTTACCATGTCTTATCATTAACATGGTCATATACCCCTAAAATTTAACATAACTTTAGCACGGATTAATACTGCTTTACCATCAGCAAAAACAACTTCATAATCAGCTGATCCAACATCACCATCTGGTTTCTGATTAAACAAAACTACATGCTTTGAATGGTGGGTTGTAAATTTAAGAGAACAGCAGTGCAAATAAATGGCACCTGTCTACCTTCATCATATGTTATTTTGAAAGTAATAAAGTGGTATCAGTGCAGTAATAAAAATCGTTGTCTCTCTGCCAGTCAATGGGACGTCAACACAACCAGCTAGTCCAACCACTGTTACAACTGCAACAACGACAACGGCTGCTGTTCCTGCAGATTCAAGGCTCAACCTGGAATTTAGGCTGACGCGAGATTTTGTTGTTGGCCTGGATGACAGTTCATCATCAGCATTTAAGAATTTAGCACAGTCACTGACAGAACAAGTAAGCACAGTGATCTTTTTGTTGTCTAATACATATCCTGTGAATGGGAGTACTTCTACTAAATGAAATGAGCAAGACTCAAAAACATATATCAGTTTTCTGCTCTTGCTGAACTCTTATTTTTGTTTCAATGTTTCAGCTTAATGCCATCTATAGCAGAAGATTCGGCCGCAAATTTCTGCGAGCTCTGATCAGAGCTTTCAGGTATAAATCACTGTTGGTCAAAGAATAGTTTTTGGATACTCATTAAATATAATAAATTACAATCAATTCTACGAACAGAGACTTTTGACAGACTTTTGACATTGGGCTGTCTTGTTTCTTTTGACACGATATCTATGATCATAATTTCCTTTCCAGGCGTGGGTCTGTCATAGTGGATTCTGAGCTGCAATTTGCAAATGCCTCCTCTGTGCCAGACACTCAAGCTGTAGTGGATACTCTGGTGGAGGCAAGAAACAGCTCCATCCCTCTCTCCGACCTGAACACATCTAGTATTGTTGTGACACGTAAGTTTTTTTTTAAATCATGTTATGTCTGGTGTTAAATAGATTAAGAATGATGAGGTCTAAATTGATATCAAAACCTAATGCAAACACTCTCATTCATTTTTGCTTCCGCAGCCGTTGAGGCTACAACTGTTCCTCCGACAACAGGTGAGACAAAGAGACAAACAGAGAGAAGCATGACAACAAAATGATGTACATGAGGCAGCTTTACAACAAGTTAATTTAACTGCCATTGTTATTTTAATAATCTCTTTACTATCCATCCATTCATTTTCTGACCTGCTTAATCCCTCATGGGGTGATATTTATTTTAATTTTATTGTTACAGCTTTATCAACTACCACAGCCTTCACTGGTCCTCCAGCAGCCTCTGAGGGAAGTCTTGGCATTAGATTTAGCCTCGATAGAGTATTTAATGCAGCTCTAACAGACACAACTTCAGCAGAATTCATCCAACTGGCTACAACTGTGATCACAGAGGTAATTTGACATTGCATTTTAACCATGTAATTAGACTGCAAAATGTAAATAAATTGGGGCATATTTAAAAGTCTTGTAATTAAATGCAGATAATCCTTCTGACTGCCAACATATAATAGAGAACATATATGACTGCAAGAGCAACACCTTTACTGGGTGCCAGTTGGTGCTTGTACAAACTTAACAGTATCCTCTTCTTCCAGATGAACAGAATTTGCCTCAGACTCTTTGCCAGATTCAGTCGCTCACGGGTCAATTCATTCACGTAAGATTATACTCGTGTCACTGTCTGTATTTCTTTGTTTGCTGTTGAGTTGCTTTTTAAAGTGTTGCCTTTTGTTTTTTTTAATGTAGGAGCGGATCTGTGGTTGTCAACATGACTCTTGTGTTCAGAGAGGCTTCTTCTGTTCCTTCGCTAGCCGATGCTCAGTCACAGCTGGCCACTGCGCTTCTTTTTTCCAACCTGAATTATATCAATGGCACCCTAGGTAAGTAACTGCAGACCCAAAGGTTGAAGTATAATAACTAACAATGAAGTTACAATGGGTAATTAAAAAAAAATGTTAGCAACAATAACCTAAATTCCTCATTCTTTAAGTTTGTATGTTCATTTTGTAATGAAACATATTCCAAAGAACTGTTCTAACTGATTCCTTTGATCTTCCTGTTTCTGCTATTTCAGTATTAGCATCGGGCTGTCCTCCTCTACACACAATGGCTGGATTGACTTTCTTTTCGCTAACTATGCTGGCTGTGGTACAGATGCTGATCAACCCATAGTACGAGAGAACATGAGCTGCTATTTTTTTGCAATCATGCATGCAAAAATATGTTAATTTGACATAGCACATGCACACTGTGAAATTTACCATTTTGTCATGGGGTAAATAGATGTGTCCTGTGGGTCAAGGATTGATAAAGGTTTAAAGAATTTTCCAAATTGATGTTATTTAATTTAATTTACTAATCAATGCTACTTTTACAAAACATGTGTATCTTCTATTTGTTGTTTGAGCATATTTCTTCGATTTCATACAGCAATTGCTTATATGTAAAAAAATACAAATGTCTAAATTATCATGTATGACACATATATGTCTTAATAAATGCAATATAT